>NW_028258293.1:1766060-2069090 GCF_053883595.1 Heterocephalus glaber
GAAAATTAACCAGCGAGGCCTTTCAGGGACCCGCTAGGGAAATTTTTAAAATGGCACCAAGAAAGTACTAGCCGGGAAGGGGGCATTCGTTTGTGCTCCGTGCAGCGTGGCCAAGGACGGCAGTTCAGGAAGTTTCGCCCCTCCGAGGGGAACCCCACTCCCCTCTCTCAGCTTGAGCCCCACATTTGTGGGGAGGGACCTGCCCGCGGGAGAGGGGTTTTTTCCTGCCGGGGCAGGGCTGCAGTTGGGCGGGAGGCGGCTTGGAGGCCAGCGGTTACCAGGCCACGAGGGATGCTGAGAAAAAGTCCTTGGTGAGGTTTATTTTTCTGGATTTAAGCTGCCTTCCAGCTAGTTAAAATTAGCCTACAAATGGCTTCAAAGAGAAAAATGTGCTTCTTGAAACTCTGCTGCCAGGCGGGCAACATTAGAATCATCACAGGCCAGGAGGAAGAAGGATAATTTTTTGAGAGCCGACAGAAATGAAGCTGCGGCTGTATTGTTATTTTCCCTCTTTTGGGGGGCGAACCTCTTCAATGGGCTCTTTATTGTCTCTCTCCTTTCCCAATGGAGCTCCCCACCGCGCCCTTGTATCTTTTTACTGCCCAACAACCCACACCAGTAACACAATTACCCCAGATATTTATAACGAGAAATTGGGTTTCTGTTTTCTCCTCCCCCACGCTCGGCGTGTTCCTGGGGAAGGCGGGAGGGCCGCGGAGGGTGAGGATGGGGCCGATCCGGGTCAGGACTGGGGAGGAGGTCCCCTGCTCCCTGAGAGCTGGCCAGTGGTTGGTGCCTCGGACTGGAAGCTGCGTTGCCGGCTGGGAGCCTGGGCTTTGCTCTGGGGCTGAGGGAGAGCCGGAGAATAGCAGCCATTGTTCGAGTCTGGAGGCTCTGTCGACCACGCTCACCCCCTCCTGTTTGTACTTCTTAAAGCAACGAGCCGAGGTAGACAGCGTGTGTCACCGTGCCGTAAAGGGGGGACAATCTAAACACCCCAGTCTCGAGGAGTGAGCCATGGGGGAAGTGGGGCTTGCAGTTTGCTTGCAGAGTTCGGAAGGGCTGGGAGGCAGGTGCAGGGGGCTGTCAGAAGCCTTTTTGGGGGTGAGCCCAGATGAGACTTGGGCCCTGAGGGCCTCGGGGCCACTTTGGTGGCAGAGTCCTCGTGGAAGGAGGGCGTGCAGGCCGCAGCCTCTCTCCACCCTGTGCCCCAGCAGGTGGGAGCTGTGAAGCTCCTGCAGCCTCCCTTCTGTGCACCTCCAAACTCTGGGTCTCCTCCCTCCTGGCCTGCCTGCCTCCCTGCGCCTCTGCCTGCCTCCCCTGGTTTCGCTTTCCCCTCTTCCTTTCCCAGGGTCTTGGTATTTTTGCAAAGTGAAACCCTAACTCTTAAGCCTCTCCAGTCCTCCCAGCCCAGACCAGCATGCTCTTCACCGCAGGGTGAGGCTCTGTGGGATGGACGCTGGAGATGTGGGTGCACTGCTGGGATCTGGGCTCTCCTGGCAGAATGGCTGGGTCCTGAAGCCCATTCTTCCGGGACCGGGACCGGGACCGGGACCGGGACCGGGGCTCAGGAGCTGCTCACCCACCACAGCTTTTCGCGTGCAGTTTGACCCCCCTTCTCCCTCTGTTTTGTCTTAGGGGGAAGACTTTAGGGGTGCGCAGATGTGCAAAGCCTCTTATTCGGAGAGCAGACAGACGTCCCTGATTTCAGGCAAGTTCCGCAAAACCTGAGAGAGTCCAAACAAACTGTTTCAGAATATTCCTGCATTAGGGTTCAGATAGAAAAAAAAAAACAACCAAAATCAGGTCAGGGCTCCTCCTGGTGAGAGGGTCTGTATTGGGAATATCGGGGTGTGTTATTTGCAGCCCTAAGGGGAGCTTCTGCTGCTCAGGAAGGCAGAGGTAGATGACCCCCAGACCCCCAGGCCCTGGAGTAGATGCAATTCTGAGCAAGGAGGCTCCCATCAGGCCCAAGTTGCTCTGGGCGGGGTGGGCCTGCCTGGTGAAGCACTGGGTCTGACTCCTGCGTTCCTGCCCACAGAGCCCCGCACCGCAGCCCGGTGGGATCCTGAGGCCCCCCCGCCAGCGCCAGCATGCAGAACAGTAAGTGCCAAGTGTGGGGCTGCAGGGCCCGGTGGGAAGGACGGGCAGGAGACCTGCAGAGCAGCCTGCCTGCCGGGAAGCCAAGGTGGAGACACCCCATCCCCCCAGTCCTGTAACTCACACCCCTCCCCGCCTGCCCGAGCTCTGACCCCAGAGAGGGGCCGGCGCCTGGGGCGGGGCGAGCTGGGAGCTGGAGGCCCCTGGGCCGAGCGGGAATGGACGGGACGGACAGGCGGGCGGACAGGCGGGCGGACAGGCGGGCGGGCATCGGAGTCGCGACACTAGGGTGGGGCCGCCGCCTAGGGCCCGGTGGGTGGGTGGGGCCGCCTGTGCGGGAGAGACCCGAACCGCCGCTGCCGCCAGCATCCTGGCTCCCAGGCCCTGTCCCCTCCCCTCCGACCTGGGCTGGCCTCCTGCGCAGTGCGCTGCTGTGGCTAGGAGCGGCGTCGGCCTGGGTCTGCCCTTCTGGAGGGCGCGGCCCGGCAGCCAGAGGCTCGCACGTCCGGCGTGCACCTGGGCGGGTGGGCGCCGGCTCGGCTAGCAGCGCAGGTGGCGCCCGGCAGCTGGGCCCCTTCGGGCTTTGTGCCTCGCTTCCCGGTGTGCGCGGCCGAGGAGCCTCCAAATTGGCACCATATGCTTTCCTATCGCAGGCTTCGCGGTCGGCTTCAAGGCGCATAATCATCGCCACTGGGCGAGCGCCGCGTCCCCGGGGAGCGCGCGAGGATTGAGGCTTGACCTTGGGCGGGCCCGACGTGGCCTGCAGCCTTTTCGCGCTGGCAGAGGCTCTGGTCGAGGCGGTGCGCGTCCGCGTCTGCGTCCTCGGGGCGAGGCCTGGGCCTGGGCCTCGGCCGGGGCGCTGCAGCCTGGTGCCCGGGGCGCGGGAGTCAGCACAGTCGTCCTAGGCCCTGCTGGGCGGGGGCAGCACTGGGGACCGGGCCAGCCGGCAGCACGGCTCAGAAGCGGGCGAGGCCTGGCTGGGGCAGCGCTGTCCCAGCCCCAACGCCTGTCACTTCTCATTGCGCTGAGGCCCAGCCCCTCCACAGCCTCCCCCACCCCCACCCCGGGCCTCCAGCCTTGGGCTCCCCTGGAAGGGGAAGGGAGCCCAGTCCAATCTCGTCTGAGTGATCTACAAATAGGGACGGAAAGGGTCGCTTTATCACGGCCCGGTTTGTCGTGACGATGCGATTTCCCGGAGCGGAGCACTGTCACAAAGTGACAGGGCTGCCACCAGCGCCCCGACTGATCTTTTCAATTAGCCTTCCATGCATGATCCGGAGCGACTTCCGCCTATTTCCAGAAATTAAGCTCAAACTTGACGTGCAGCTCGTTTTATTTTAAAGACAAATGTCAGAGAGGCTCATCATATTTTCCCCCCTCTTCTATATTTGGAGCTTATTTATTGCTAAGAAGCTCAGGCTCCTGGAGTCAATTTATCAGGAGGCTCCAAGGAGAGAGGAGGAGAGCAAGGAGAGGCGGACAGGGAGCCGGGATCCTCTTCTCCTGGGAGGCTGCGGGGGGACTCCCTGCAGGTTGGGGGGCCAGAGGCAGGCCCTGGACCGGGGGCCACGCTCCCGGGGAGCAGGCCCGGGAAGGCTCAGCGTCCCCATCAGTGGGAGGAGGTGTCCTGTCGGGACAGACTGGAGGGCGGCTCAGGGATGTGGTCCTGGTGCTTCTCTCCTCCTGAGTTCCGCAGTGTCTGTCCTTGGCCGAGGGCAGGGCACAGATCAGCAGCGGGCGTGAGGGGCAGTGGCCGTGCAGGATCTGGGCAATGGCCTTCTCCGCGTGGGGCTGGTCTGGGCCTGCCTGTCGGGCAGCAGTAAGGTCACTGGGTCGGGGGCTGGGGCGCTCTGGCTTTCGGTGCCTTCCCCTTACCTTCTAGGAAAGCACGAAAGCAGCCCAGCCCGCCCGGTGCTGAGCTGCCTGCCGTCCACGCAGTTTAGATGGTGACACCACTGTCGCCCCAAGGCTGCTGTGGGCGGCTAGCTGTGGGGGCGTCGGTGGCTCTGTGGGTCCCAACTTGTGCCCTTGGAGTCTCTGGGAGGAGACTTTGCCCTTGGGCTGGACATGGCTGGGCTCGCGGAGGGCGGCTGCGCTGCTGGGTGACAGCGGGGCTGGGGTACAGGCGTCCTCTCGGGCGTGTGTGCAGGCTGGGCTGCCCGTGCCCTGCCTGCTGGGGCTCTTGTCCTGTGGCTTTCCTGCTCCACAGCAAGGAGCCGGATGCTGAGCTTGGCACGGGTTAGCAGGGGCTGAGGATGCACTGTGTTGTTTCTTTCTCTCTTCCTTCCTCCTCCGTTTTCTTCCTTCTCCTCTTTTCCTTCCTTTCTTCCTCCTCCGCTCCTCTTCCTCCTCCTCCCCTCTCCCTCCTCTTCCTCCGCCTCCTCTTCCTCCTCTCGCCTCTCCTGTCCCTTTCCGCAGGTCACAGTGGTGTGAATCAGCTCGGAGGTGTCTTTGTCAACGGGCGGCCACTGCCGGACTCCACCCGGCAGAAGATCGTAGAGCTAGCGCACAGCGGGGCCCGGCCTTGCGACATCTCCCGAATTCTGCAGGTGATCCTCCTGGCCCTCTCTTCACTTCCTCCTGCAATCGCTGCGCTGCCGGACCCCACTTCCCCTGTCCCCAGCTTTCCCTCACCTTCCGCTGTCCTCCCTGACTCTTTCAATCTGAGTCAGTCGCATACGAGAATTCATCTGCTTCAGAACACAATTGTGTATGCATTAAAAACGCCCTTCCTCCTTCCGTTTGGGCAAGATGCCCGAGTGGTGACAGTTCCCACACTGCAGTGAGCTGAGGGCTAGGACCGGACCGGGCTCAGCGCCCCTCTCTGTCCCGGCTTCCCTGGGACCCCCAGAGAGATGTTCCTGTCCTTCAGTCCTTCATGCTGATGAGGACACACGTTAATCAGACAAGGAAAACGCCATCCACTGCACCCTGACTCGCTTCCCCTCAGTTGGGCATATTTTTAATAAGAAAGTAAACATTCAATTCATCTCTCCCCTTTGCTTGTTAGAATGTAATACCCCTTGGTGCCAGGTCAGTACAAAAAAATTTAATTTGACTTCGTTTTGATGCATCTTCTGGCAGTGTTTAGGAAGAGTTTTTAAAAAATTTTTTTAGGATTCTTTTTTTAGTGCAAGGTGTTTGAAAGTATCACCCTATTTGTAGTTTTAGGGCTACCAATGCAATTTTAAGAAAGAAAAGCACTCTACAGTAAGCTCTCGTACCATTGAAGGTATATTTTTGTGTTATAGACCCATGCAGATGCAAAAGTCCAAGTGCTGGACAATCAAAACGTAAGCTTGTCATTGTTTAATGCATACTTAAACAATTTTATTTTTGTCTTGAAATTATTAATAATGTGGTTTTCTGTCCACTTCCCCTCTGCAGGTGTCCAACGGCTGTGTGAGTAAAATTCTGGGCAGATATTACGAGACCGGCTCCATCCGACCCAGGGCCATCGGGGGCAGTAAACCCAGAGTGGCAACTCCGGAAGTTGTGAGCAAAATTGCCCAGTACAAGCGGGAGTGCCCGTCCATCTTTGCCTGGGAAATCCGAGACAGATTGCTGTCTGAGGGGGTCTGCACCAACGACAACATACCAAGTGTGAGTTTGGTGCTGCCCTCCTGCCACTCCCTCCTCCTCCTCTCCATGTGGCTGTGCTGCCCCGCCTGGCCCAGCCTCCTCTGACACTGGGCTAGCAGAGCAGGGCCCCTAGTGTTTCTGGCCATCTGGGGAACGGAACGGGGTCAGTGTGGGCAGTTGTTCTCTTCCTGCAAACCCAGAGCAGACAGGTGGGGGGGGCGGGGAAAGGCACTAGGACCAAGAAGGAAAATGCAAATGAAAAGCATATTCTACCTGCTGCAGGGGACCTGCCTGAACTTCCTTCAGGAGCCCGACACCCATTTCCGCTCTGGTATAGAACCGTGCAATGAGAAAAATCAGCACGGGGTCTCAGCCTGTGCTGGGGAAGTCTTTACACAAAGCAAAGCCCTTGAGTGAGGTCACCGGTGGCACGTGGGGAAAGCCAGGGACCCTCACTCCCCATCTCGTCCCAGCCCAACTTCCCTGCTCCCAGCAGCAACAGCTGCCTTCTGTCGCTGGTGTAGCTGTGAATCTACTCACTGTGCCAGGGTGGCTGGGAGCTCTCACGTGTGGAGAAGCACTCCGCAGAAGGCGGGAGAGCTGAGGTGGGCATGGGGTGTCCATGTCTTCGGGAGATGCTACCATTTGGTCTGATTTTGGTTGATCTGCAGGTGTCATCAATAAACAGAGTTCTTCGCAACCTGGCTAGCGAAAAGCAACAGATGGGCGCAGACGGCATGTATGATAAACTAAGGATGCTGAACGGGCAGACCGGAAGCTGGGGCACCCGCCCTGGGTGGTATCCGGGCACTTCCGTGCCAGGCCAGCCCACACAAGGTAAGAGCCGAGTGGCCCGACTCTTCAACAGATGCAGCCCCAGGGGGTGGGTGCCAAGGGTGGACTGGCAGCCCAGAGTGGAGGCCTGGGCACAGCAAGGGGCCCCGGGGGAGGTGCCGGGGTCAGGAGTGGCAGGAAGGTGGCAGGCCTGGGCATGTGCATGTGTGTGTGGCAGGCACGCCCCTTACAGCTGACGTGTGAGTGCAGGAGCCCCGTCCACGGTCCACGGCGGTGACAAAGGGTTAGGAACAGCCTGACAGCCCCGGGGAAGCCTCATGCAGCGCCTTGGTTTTTGCCATCCTTGGCACCTTGCAGACGGAGGTGGTTGGGCGCGGACGCTGGGAGGTGGAGGCACCGGCCTGTCCTTTGCTGGCCCCATCCGTCCGTCCGTCCATCCCCTCCCCCAGGTACCCTCTCGCCTCTGTGGGTGGCCCCGCCCCAGCCTGAGGGGAGCCCTGCGGTCCTGCCCCTGGGGAGGACCCAGCGAGTGAGGGAGGGGCCTGTCCCCAGCAAGGCAGCCCGGTTGGAGGAAGCAGTGGGGCCCAAGATGGGCGAGGAGAGGAGAATGTGCGGGGTAACTGGCTCCGGCATGGCGTCTCCCTCGGGGCGAGTGCTGCCGGGCGGGGACAGCGGGTCCTGGGGACCCCTGGGCACCTTATGCTGCGGCCCGGCCCGGGCAGCAAGGGAAGGGGAAATCGGCAACAGTATGCGGAATATCTGGTACAAAGGATGCTTCTGTCACTCGCAAGAATTTGTTATGGGAACAATCCTGTCGCTCTGTAATTGCTCATTAGAGAACGTTTTGTTTCTCATTAAGGCGACATGAATAAGCGTCTAGTCGAAGGAGACAGCTGTAGAAATGTTCCACAAGAGACCTCTGGACACGATTCGGCACCAATTGCCAATTAGACATGTCAGTTTTAAGAGCAGGAAACAATATAGGACGGACACTGGGAAGATAGGCACCGGGCCCCGTTCATCCCCAGTCCGGCCGCGGGGCCAGGGAGCCTCCGTGTTCTGCCTCTGCCGGCAGGCTGGCAAGCTGGGCCAGGGTCCGGCTCGGGGTGCAGCCAGTGGACCCCCTCTTTCCGCCAGGACGAGGCCCAGGCAGGCAGCAGACTCCTCGGGGCGCCACACGGTTCCGCTGGTCGCACCTGTGGATCCCTGGTAACCTTGGGCCTGGGGGTGGCCCTGGCTCCAAGCTCTGCCCTTTGTCACCCGTGCTCCGCACCTGTGCGCAGGACGCGGGGTCCACCCCTTAGAGTCGACACCCAAAGCCAGAGGCGAGGATCATCTCCCAGGGGACAGATGCGGTCTCCTCCTGACCCGCGCCTCTCAGTGGGGATAAAATCCTGCTGGCCACAGGGACGACTGCACGGCTCAGTTCCCGTCTGGCTGGGCACGGGGGAGAACCGCCCTCGCCTGTCCCCTCAGCCGCTGGTCCCCAGCCCACTCTGGGACTCAGTCCCCTCCTTTGTCACCAGGTCACTAGGGGGTTTGGTCCCCTCTGTCCCCTCCCAGAGGCCTCAGATTTTGATCCGAGAAGCCAGGAAGGTGCTGCCGCTATCTTTTCTTGCTCAGTTTCCGCCTCACTGATTGCGACACTAAGAAAGCAAGGAATGATTTTATTTCCCAGCGTCTTTCTTCTCCTCCTCCAGGACACAAATCCCATTCCCAGCATCAGGTGGCCGAAAAGGGCCCGCGGGGCGCGGATTAGGGGTGGCTGCACCCAGGGTCGGCTCTGTCGCCCCACGAGGCCTTAGCACCAGGGTTGGGGTGCAGCGTCCAGTCTGACTCTGTCAGAAGGCTTAAGGGGGGAAGGGAAGGCCCCTGAGGGGACAAAAGGGGCGCCTGCTCTGAGTGGCCCCTGTCACCGCCTCGCTGGGGCAGCTGCTCCTTTCCAAGCAGCCAGGGGACCCCGGGATGTGGGATGGCCTGGGGTCCAGGGCCCTGGAGCCCCGCCCCTCCTTGCTGGCCCAGAATTGCACTTAAAAAAGAGATTTAAAATCAAGTTCCCCTGTTGACTTTTTCCCCTGTGTGTCGAGGCACACACGCGGAGCATGCGGAAGGGCGTGCGTGCTGTGCATGTGTGTGCGCGTGCGCCTCGGTCTGGTCTCCTCTGCCCTGGGAGCCTGGGCAGGCGGGCCAGGCTGTCTGCAGGGTTTCCGGGCCCCAGCACCCGGCTGGACCCGCGAGCTCAGGTGCAGGGAGGCGGGAAGCAGGGCTCCCGCTGCAGACCAGGGCCCCTTCCAGGCTTCCCCTCCCCAGCCCATCCCGGAGCGGGGCGCCCTTCACTTCCTCCCTCTGAGGAGCCCGGAGGCAGGGCAGTCACAGCCCTAGCCCTGCAGCGGCGCGCCCGCTCCCGGGTTGCAGGAGGCCCCGCGTCGCCTCTCCTGCGCCGGACCCTCCTCCGACCTGGCTGCCTTCTCACTCCTCTGCCTCCCTGTCACCCTCTGGGCTGCCCCATCGCCGTCCGCCCGGTCCCATCCGCCCTCGGCCCCGTTCCCCTCGGGCAGAGCAGCCCCGGCCGGCCCCGCTCCCTCGCTCCCTCGCTCGCTGGCTCGCAGCCTGGGTCTCTGGACCCTCATCTCCGGAGCCAGCACCCTGCAGAGCAGGGCGGCGCCTTCACCCCACCCTTGGAGAGCCCTCCCCCGCATCCGGGCTCCCTCCTCCCTCTCCTCCTCCACCCCCCCCCCCCGCACGCTGGTCCGGTCCCCCAGCTCCCCCATCCCGGTTCCCCGCCCCCGTTCCCTACCCCTCCCGGCCCGTCCCCACCCCCGGCGTCCCGCACGGGAAGCCCCCGCGCCCTGCTCCGGACAGTGATTAATGATGGCAGAGCCGGGGGTTAACACACTGCGCTGGAAGTCTGTTGACTGGCTTCTTGTAACACAATGTGGCCCGCTGCACGCCTCAAGAGAATCCTTTTGTTGTCCATGCTCATTGTGGCCTCGAAATTCTGCCCACGAAAGTTTGCCAACGCTCCTGCCCAGGAGTTTAATAGTTTCCCTTACTCGCGGGGCTTTGTGCGTGCTGAAAAGCGGCCCCGCGCTATTCAAGTGTTGGTGGTCATCTCAATAGATCTCCGAGGGCCCATATGGTGGCCAGTGCCGATGAATCCGCCTGTTTAAATGGGGGAGAAAGTTGGGGTTTTAAAACATTTCAAAGTTCCTGAAAGGATCCAACTAGATCCTGTCACAATTCCCTGGGCTCTTTGAAGGCGCTGCCCATTGTGTCCTGGTTATGAATGATATTCCTGGCCTGGCCGATTCCCACCGGGCTGCCCGCCCCTCCCCCTAGCTGGCCCGTCCTGGGGTCCCTCGGGGGTCCCTCGGTGTCCCTCCGGGCCTCAGGACCCGGTGTCTGGCCTTCGAGCCCTGAGTCCTTTCCGGCAGACAGGCAAGGTGCAGACGGAGAGCCCGAGCACACATCTTGGTCTCCAAACGGCAAAGGAAAACAATAAAACTTTCCCCTGTTTAATGATAGAAATTACATTAAAAGTGGTGGAAATGCCCTAATTAAAAATGTACCACTTAAACGAGATGCCAAGGATTCAGCTGCAGAGTAGCATATTGAGCGAGTTAGTGAACTCTCCATTTCTTTTTTAAAATTACACGTTAAAAATTTAAAAGAAATCTTACTTTTCTCTGGTGCAACACATTACAAAGAATGGACAGTCCTTTTATCTAAATATAAAATTCCATTTTCAGCAATTATAGCCTGTTCTTGGTGATGATATAATTACAGCTGTGCTCGTAATAGGTGTCAAGGCGACGCGCACTCATACAATAGTTGAATAAAACTGCAGAACAATGCAAGCACTTCTAAATTCACAACCTTTAAAATGAAATTGACTGTGCAGAATTCAAATAAAAACTAGATAAATATTTTTTTTTAAAGATTACAAGCTTGGTTTGGTTTCTTAATAGCATTTTCTACAAACCTATCAACATCTAATTGATTAGATGGGAATTACTGATTATAGATCAGCTGAAATCCTGCACGTCACTCTTGTATTTTCCCAACACAGCCATAGGTAGAGACGTTCTGGGGGAAAGGGGCTAGGGAAGCCTTTGGGAGTCGAGGCTGCTTAAACTTCAGTGATGGTTTTGTCACTCAGAGAGATGCCCTTGTGCTCAGTGGACAGTGTGGTCTCGGCTTGGTAAAGACAGGAAGGGGAGGAGGGCAGCCGCCTTGCTGGTGGCCTCCCCCGAGGGAGGCGGGCACCTGGTTACCTAGGGAATGCCCGAGACCCTGGCAGGGGGCTGCTCGGGTCCGATCTCTGGGCCCTCCGCTGCCCGCGGGTCCTTCCTGGCCTCTCAGCATGCCCTTCCTTCTGTCCAGATGGGTGCCAGCAGCAGGAAGGAGCGGGGGAGAACACCAACTCCATCAGCTCCAACGGGGAGGACTCGGACGAGGCGCAGATGCGGCTGCAGCTGAAGCGGAAGCTGCAGCGGAACAGGACCTCCTTCACTCAGGAGCAGATCGAGGCCCTGGAGAAAGGTGATGCCCACGGGCGTCAGCCCCACGCCGTCTCAGGGACAGAGCTAGATTTCGCCAGGGCTCTGCACAGAGGGCTGAAAAGCTCGCTCTTTTCTGTCTTTTAATTTTCCTCCAGGCATCTTTTCAGGGTCTGTGTGTTTTCTTTCTTCTTTTCTTGTCCCAGTCATTCAGAGACAGAGGTCGATTTAGAGAGGAAGTGTGATGCTCTGGCTGCCCCAGGCACAGAGGGTCACTGCGTGTCACTCACGCCCTGGCGCTGCTTGTGCCTGCGTCACTCGCGCATTGGCGGGTGATGGGCGGGCTCGGTCCAGGGCTGGGCTGCACCTGGGTGCCCCTCTGACCCGGCATCGCATCCACTTCCTCTTGCAGAGTTTGAGAGAACCCACTATCCAGATGTGTTCGCCCGGGAAAGACTAGCAGCCAAGATAGACCTACCTGAAGCGAGAATACAGGTATGGCTGCGCCGCCTTCCTGGACCCTGGGCTCCCCTAGGAGCAGCCTTGACGGCGGCCCAGGGCTCTTGGACTGGTGCAGGCCGGGCTGAGCTGCATCCTCTCCTCGCAGGTCTGGTTTTCCAACAGAAGGGCCAAGTGGAGACGAGAGGAGAAGCTGAGGAACCAGCGGAGACAGGCCAGCAACACCCCCAGCCACATCCCCATCAGCAGCAGCTTCAGCACGAGCGTGTACCAGCCCATCCCGCAGCCCACCACCCCGGGTAACGGCGCGCACACCTGCACGCGCTCCCGACCCCTGGCCCGGCCTGGCCTGGCCTGGCCGCGCTGCTCACCCGGGCTGGGCCTCTCTCTCTGCAGTGTCCTCCTTCACGTCTGGCTCCATGCTGGGCCGGACAGACACGGCCCTCACCAACACGTACAGCGCGCTGCCACCCATGCCCAGCTTCACCATGGCCAACAGCCTGCCTATGCAGGTAAGCGGGCGCTGCCTGCCAGGCCGCAGAAAGAGGCAGCAGGGGCTGCACCCTCGGGTCTGTGTCTCCATGGTGACCGGCTCGGCCTGTCCAGCCCTATAGAGAGGAGCAGGACATGGTCACTGGGAATGCAGCGAGTTCACTGCTGCTCAGTTGGCAGCTGACTGCCCGTTCCCAGTTCTGCCCCTGTGCGGGCCGGGCTGGTGCTGGGTAATGTAGGTGCATGGGCGGGCAGGGAACCAGAGGCTGCTTGCTGGGTGCGTTCTGGATGTGGAGCAGAAAACTCCCTTCGGTCTATGGTGGCCATGACAGTGGTGGCTTTCCTGGTCTCCCTGTGGGGCCACAGTTAGAGGCGCGGCTGGCGCGGACTGGAAATGCTTCTGGGTAGTGCAGATGTTTGTTTCCACCCAGCATGTGTGCTGGGTTTCAGATCCAAGTGAGAGGAAAGCAGAGGTCTTGGGCCCCAGATTCGCCTAGAATGGCGAGGTAAGCGGCTTCGGGGGACTTTGTTGCCCCTGAGGATCGGGCTCCGTGCGACCACTGTGCGCTCAGCTGGCAGTCACTTCCTGTGGCTGCCCTGCAGCTTCCCGGAAGTCCAGCCACCTGGTGCAGGGCGTCAGCCTGATGTGAGTTGAAGCTGCGGCAGGGCCCTCAGGCCGTCTGCCTCTCTGAACTAGACGCTGAATGGCCTGCTTTAATGAGACCAGTGTCACAAGTCCATTGTGTGCCTTATATTTGAGAAAGCAATGAGAAACGAGCACACAGGTGGTGCTGGGTGCACACGTGGGCGGGTGTAGGGTCAGCGCATTTCACACGAGGACTTTTCAGAATCACTCGGTTTACATAACTCAGAAAGCACGCGCTCAGCAAACAGACTCGTGAGCGAGGGCTTCCCTGTTCGGGGAAGACAGCTCTGCATCTGGAGTGGGCTGTCTGTCCATCTGTCTGTCCATCCTGGCGACCAACATCCCCAGTGTTTCACACTCTGGGCCGCTCACCCCTGAGAACGGGGTCCCCCTGCACAGCGACAAGTGGTGCTGTCATCTACCTCGATGCGAACACGATGCTTCTAGGGACTCATCCTGAGGCTGCCCGCGAGGGAGTCCACCTGCCCTCCTGTTTCTTAGCTGCGAGGAGGGGCTGTCTGCCACCCGGGCGCTGCCCTCTAAGCACTGACTGGGGAGCAGCACAGCTTTGTGGATGACCCCACCTGAGCTAAGCTCGGGACAGGGCAGCTTCTGCTTCCTGCAGCTCTGCCATGGTCACCGGTGGTCGTCACGGATCTGCATCTCCCAAGTTCTTGTGCTCTGCCACAGAGCTTGGGGCTCAGGGCTGGGCTTAGACCCGATCAGCAGGGACAAGGGGGACATCTAGTGATGGGGTCCTCATGCCACAGGTCTGAGGGTGCTGCCAGAGGAGACAGTGGCCAGAAGCCCTGTCCTGTCCACGCGTGGGCAGCGCCAGCCATTGTGCTGGACGTTGTCAGAATGCACAGAGCTTTGTTTGTTTTTATTTGAGATAGGGTCTCATTATGTAGCCCAGGCTGGCCTTGAACTCATGGGAGCCTCCTGCCTCAGCCTCCTGAGTGCTGGGGTTACAGGCGTGCTCACCACGAGGGGCTCCAGCTTTAGGGTGCTGATGTGTGGGCTGTTGAGCCTGGCTGTGGCCGTGCTCCTTGGTGACCCATATCTCCTCTCTTCTGCAGCCCCCTGTCCCCAGCCAGACCTCCTCGTACTCCTGCATGCTGCCCACCAGCCCATCGGTGAACGGGCGGAGTTATGACACCTACACGCCCCCACACATGCAGACCCACATGAATAGCCAGCCTATGGGCACCTCGGGCACCACGTCTACAGGTGAGCCTCGCGGCACCTGCGGGCTGCACACAGCTGGCCTTTGCAGCACTTTCGCCAGCCCATCTCAAAGCTGAGCCGGAAAGAGCTGCCTGTGCGGGTGTGTGCAACTCTGCCGCACTAGTCTGTGGGCAAAACTGCCTGAGGGGGAAACTGAGTTAAGCCAGCTGGTAACCTGACGCCATATGGGAGGTGGCTTTTCCTTAATCTGGCCCTGAAGTTGTGTAGAAGGCGAGGCCTGAGGCTCCCAAGTTGTGTGCCCAGTGCTGTGGGGAGAATGTCTGTGCCCGGCTCCCGCGGGTCTTTCCATGCAACCCGGGTCTCAGCACGCGTGGTCTCCCGGGGACAGGCGAGGCACATGCACATGGGAGCCATTTCCTTCCCTTGTGGGCTGGGGGCTAGGGCCTCAGTAGCTATGTCTGTAGCACAGCTTGTCTAGTTTCTGGTGGTGCTGCTGTTTGAAAGGTTCTTCAGTATTTTAACTTCTTTTAGTTTTTTACCTTGATTTTTTTGAGACAGGGTCTCACTGTGTAGTCCAGAATGATCTTGAACTCAATATCCAGCCCAGGCTGGCCTCCAACTCAAGGCGATCCTCCTGCCTCAGCCTCCCAAGTGCTGGGATGACAGGTGTATATCACCAAGCCTGGCTTGGAAGAGTCGCAATATTTTTAAAAATACAGTAAACCACATTATAGAGTATTGAAGATTTTCCAAAGCCTATAAATCCATCCTCTGTGCTTGTCCCTTGAAGACAGTTATCCACATAGCTCTTCCTTCCTTCCATTTCTAGGCCTCATTTCTCCCGGCGTGTCCGTTCCAGTCCAGGTTCCTGGAAGTGAACCTGATATGTCTCAATATTGGCCAAGATTACAGTAAAAAAAGAAGAGGGAATTGTGTTACTCAGTCAGTGACTTTTGTGGACATGCAGGTGCTCGGCGCTAAAGCACTTCACCCACCAGGACCTCTGATGCGGAGGCACTCAGTTGGAACAAAGCTTCATTTTGGTATCCAAACCTTTATTCATGTTGGTGTATTATTTGTAAATGGGCATTTGTATGTTATAATGAAAAACAAAAGAACAACTTGGACTGGATGGAGGTTTGGTCTCGGTTGGTCATGAGGTTGTTTAAAGAAAGAAAAAAGGAAACCATGATCAACAAGATTTGCCACGAATTTAAAGAGTTTTATCCAGATATATTGAGTCCTTCTACTCATCTGTTCCTAGTTTATGGACCGATGTTCCGCGTTTGTATCATTCCTTTGCATACAATTAAACCTGGAACGACACGCACCAGATTTATGTAAGAAATATGTTGGTTTTCCAAAGGTTGTTAACAGATGAAGTTTATGTGCAAAAAAAGGGTGAGATATAAATTCAAGGAAGAAAAAAGGTGATTGCTAAGGGGTAGAGTGTGTCTTCGATATAATCCGATTTGTTTCATGTCGAAATGTAAGTGTTTGTCTTCCCTAGAAATCCTCAGAATGATTTCTATAATAAAGTTAATTTCATTTATATTTGACAAGAATACTCTATAGATGTTTTATACACATTTCCATGCAATCATACATTTCTTTTTTGGACAGCAGAAGTTAATTGTCTTAGATATAGTTGTATTACTGTTCACGGTCCAATCATTTTGTGCATCTAGAATTCATTCCTAATCAATTAAAAGTGCTTGCAAGAGTTTTAAACTTAAGTGTTTTGAAGTTGTTCACAACTACATATCAGAATTAACCACTGTTGATTGTAAAAACCATGCCAAAGCCTTTGTATTTCCTTTATTATACCATTTTCTTTTTAACCTTATAGTGTGGTGTTACAAATTTTGTTTCCGTGTTGGATTAACATTCTAGGCCAATGGTCCCCTCCCGACATAACTCTACTCCACATCTTGACGATGTTTAAGGAAACAGTTCTTCCAGATAGCATGAACCAGAGAGAATCCCGGAAGTGGTTGGCTTTGCACCCGTCCACACCCACAGCCCTTCCCCAGCTAGCCTCTGGGTCCCTCACCTCAGACGCAGTGCCCTGGTGAGGTCGGCTTGCCGAGTTAGGGCCTGGTGTACACTGGGGCGGATTTCCATTCTCCGCCTGTTTCAGCAGTGGCCTCTTACAGCACACTGAGAAGTGAGTTCCTCCAGCAGGATGCCCGGAAGCTGCTGCCCGCTCTGGGGGGCCGCTGCCTGGCCGAGCCCCGAGCCCGGGGCGGGGGGGGGGGCGCCACCCTGCTGTTCTTCTGCTGGAGCCTGGCTCTGCGCGCTGTGGCCAGTAGGGTGGGGGTCGGGGACACGTCCGCGGTGACAGCAGAGCGCCTGGCTGGCGGGGGTGGAGGCCTCGCCACCCAGCTCGGCCACTGTGGCGGCGTGCGGAGCGGGAGCGCTCGAGCCGAGCGAGCCGAGTCGAGCGTGGAGAGAAATAAGCTTTGCTGGTTTGGGAAGGCCTGGGCGAGGCTGTGGTTTCTGTCCACTCTGCAAAATGTGAGCCCACAAAGAGAAGTCGCCCGCGAACTGCAAACGGTCAGGACGCTCCCACAGCAGAGGCCTGTGGGGAAGGGATGCACCACCCCCGGACTGCACTCCGCTTTTGTTCTTTTTTCTTACTCCTCAAAGGGAGATGATCAAAAAGGCAGAAATTAATTGGGAGACTGGAGCCTAACCTAGCTCGGCACCTACCACTCTGTGCGTCAGGCAGGGTGCTGGGAGCCACTCTCGGGCCTGCTGCTTGCTAGTGCTTTCTTCCCACCAGCACCTTGTGCGTGGCCTGCAGTGTGCGTGTGTGTGTCACAAGGGCGCAATGCCCTGCTGGTGCACTGGCCGGGGCGGGCCTTTCTGCTCCTGCTGCCCTGCAGACCCTGCGTCCCAGCTGTGGTGCCTAGGGGACTGTCAGAGATTTGGGAGTGGCTGGCTTCTCCTGAAAGGAGGGACAGTTTCCAAGTGGCTTGTTGTGGCCAGGGTCCCGTGGCTCTGCTGGGTGGCACCTACTGGGCGCAAGGCTGGGCCCGGTGGGCCGTGGCGGGGCGGAGGCTGTGTGTGTACAGCAGGGAGGGGACAGCGCCTCCCTGCAGCCACACGCCGGAATGTGCACCATCCCAGGAGCCACCAGGGATGCAGGAACAGTGACACTCAGGTGGCTGTGCCTGGCAGTTGGCCTCCTGCCTGCTGATGTGATAACTTACATTTGTTGATTTATTTGCGGATAGGTGCACTTATAGATTTACCAGTGGGAGCCCCGCAGGGACGTTTTGATGCTGGTTTCCAGGACGATGGCCTCAGCAAAACACTGGACTAGCAGCCTAAAGTTCTTCTCCAAATTTGACTGACTTTGGGAAGCTAGGTGAACAGAACAAGAGCGGAATCGCTCTAGGTAAAAAGCACTTTTTAGAGGGATGAATTCCCCAGAAATTTTTTCCTCCAAAGCGGTGTCTCCTAACTTGTACACAAACGAAGCAAACACCTGGCTTCTCCAGGCGGTTCTCACCCCAGTTCTCCCTGTGTAGCATCACCTCATGGCTTCCTAGGCTGATCTGGACCATGCTGCCTTAGGGCTCGGTGCTGGTGTGAGTGGCCACCGGCAGGGTGTCTGGATCCTGCCCACTGCTACGTGCTCTGGGTCTTAGGGTTAGGAAGACAAAAAGCCGAAAAGAGCTATTTTTGGTCTGTGTGTCTGCTTCACCGGGGTCAAACACATGCTCTTCGTTTCTCAGGAATATACCTCTTTCTGTTTTCCTCGTTCACGAGAGTGACTGGCTGCTGTTTTGATCCACAGTGGAGCTGGTGAGGCAGCCTCCTCTCTGTGCTGCCACGGGGACTTTGAAGGGCAGGAGCTCAGCACCTCAGTGACATTCGTCACGGGCGGACACAAACCAGCAGGGCCCCCTTTGTGTGTGCGTGTTCGTGTGTCTCAATCACTGAAGTTAAGAGGTAGACCGGAACTGACTGGAGAATGTCTCTTCCTGGTGAAGTACTTTCATGTCGTCTAGTGCCAGTGATTGGAGATCCTGGAGTTGGCAAGAGAATAAATGAAGAGAGGAAGAGAAAAGTGGATGTTGGCTGGTGGCTACTAAAAAGAAATTCAGAAGGGCTCAGAGCCCCAGTACCTGAGCAGACTGCGGTAGTCAAAATATTTACCTCATGTTGAAGAAAGGCAGATCTAGCGTAAGAAATGAAGAACACACAGGGCCCCAAAGTTCACCTACTGGAAACATTTAAAAGATAGGAGGACATTTCAACACATTACACTGGGATTGTTCTTAAGTATTTATATCTTTAAGTCAAACTGGTAACTCAAAAATCTGTTCATAGATACATATTTCATAATATATCACAAGGGTGTATATACATACGGCAGCAGTTTTGAAGACCATTAGTTTTTGGAGTGAGTTATTAGGGTAATGGAGAACAAACCATGTTTCTAGGAGGAAAGGAAACATGTTTTTAGGGTTGGTGTTTATCAGAGAAAAGCAAAAATGTAAACGCTCTCTAGCAGGAGTACCTTCCTTTCACGGAGAATGTCCAGTGAGTCAGAAAAAACAAAGCTGATTCTTTTTGAAAGCCTAGGTTCCTTTTATTGTTTAAAATGCACTTTATTGAGTTTGAAGAGTTTCTTTCATATCTTAAATAAGGGTCTAAGTAGACACACTAGGTTTTTACAGTATTTATCTTTGTGCAGCATATATTAACCAGTAATTGGCTGTTAATTTTATAGATATGGTATGGGGAAGTAAATCAATGACCTATTAAGTATCCTGACAAGCAATTTACATATCTGGTGACCTCGTGTTTCCTTCTCAGAGTCAAGTGCTGTGTAATTGTTCTGTTCTGTGTTTGCATAAAATGATCCACAACACAGTAAGGAAAAGGCTGGTTATTAAAGTAATAACCTGAGTAAAGTCTTCATGTGAATTTATTCAGGCTGCCCCAAGGCTTTGTGGAACCTGCAGAGCATCATTTGTTATCTAGTTGCTTTAAATCTTAAAAGCACTTTTGCTTAATAGAAAAGCCTTTTAATTTTAACTGACAGATCAATCCTGGAACTTTATTTTGAAAAGAAAATGGAGAAGAATTTGTGTCTTTAGAATTAAAAGAGATGAAAAAAAATAAATCAGACATTCTAAAAAAAAAAAAAAAGAATAAACCTGATTTTTTAGTACGAATGAAATAGTGGGTGACAAAATAGTTGTCTTTTTGATTTTCATCACAAAAAATAAACTGGTAGTGACAGGGTGTGATGGAGAGATTTGACACCCTGGCAAATCGCTGTCATCGATTCAATTATTGCAATTCCGAATAAAAGCTGTATACAGCGTGTGTTTATGCTACAGTGGGCTTTTTTTAAGTGACTGACATTCATCATACTGGTTAGACAGTTTTAAAAACCTAGTCTTTGTTTTCTACAATGTTGTCAAGAGCAAATAAAGTATAATTTGTGGTATATTAAAAGAAAATTGCTTAAAAACGCTAGTTATAACTGCTTCAAAATACTCGAGTACATTTGAAAATGCATTTTGGAATTTCAGTTTCTCCCAAAGGATGTTAAATATGTTTTAAATTGAGATGCTCGACTGAAATATGCAAGTTACCTTTTCACTTTCACTTTTTGTCCATTAATTGTCAAAATCTTCGAGAACATGGAACTATGATTTCAAACCTCATGTTTTATATGAAAACTGGTTCAACAGACCATACACCCCAAGAGACAGGTTTGTATGCTCAGAAATTTCCGTACTCAGCCGAGGTTCATACTTAACGAAGGCTTCCTGTTGATGCAGTGGGAATCTGGGTTGGTTTCACTTTTCCACTTCGTCTTGGACCTCCATTCCCTACGATTCTCTCCAAGCCCCAGGCTTGTCTCTCCCGCCCTCCCAGCAGTGACAGAGCTGCCAGTTTGAATCTCAGTCCTGCATTGTGTCTGATGACACAGTTTCCTTGCTGACTCCGACTGCCCAGGACCGCGAGACAGCAGAGGACCTTCATTTCCAGTGCTCCCTCCCACTCCAGGGCTGGCTGTTTATCACCCGCTCTGACAGACTAGTTAACAGAGTCCGAATCCCAAGTATTATTTTGTCTTCATCATTTTAATAACTGTACATGAATGCAGACATATTTTATATACCAGCAACAGGATTTTCTTAAAAAAACAGCATTTTTGGTAACAAGTGACTTTTCCAGAAATAAAGAGAAAAGGCATTCACACACAGCATGCGTGTCAGTGTTCTGCGTGTTATTGGCACGTGCACTTCACTCTGACACCTGACGTAGCTCAGCACACACACAATGACCACTGTTAGGCATCTTGATTCTTTTGACCCTTGTTTTGGATTTATTGAAAAATAAAATACCTATTTTCTTTAAACACAGCAAATTCCAGAATAAAAGGGTAGAGAGTTGGTTGAGGAGCCGGGCCGAGGCCCCCTTTGGTGACCCTCACCGCGTTTCCGAGGATGACAGGGTCGCGTCATTAGGAGCAATATTTACCTAAGCCATTAGCAGCCCTAATGAGTGAGGCCGGGCCCCTAGAAGTCCAGGTGCCTGGCGCCCTCAGCCATCCCGCCGCAGCCCAGGCCCGGCTGCCGGGCGGATCCTGCCACATCCTGTTTGCTCCAGCGGCTCACAGAGTCTGACAGGTCTGGAGGCAAGTGCAGGCGCTGTGAGGGGGTTTCAGGGCAAGGAGAGAAAGAAGGGGAGAAATTCATGTTAGTCTTGCCAGGATCCTTCAGAAGACAACATTATGCTCTGCTGATCAGCATTTAGTCCTGCATATCGAATCCCTGCTACCGCAGTTCCTCAGGCTGGAGCCCAAGATGATCACATCCCGTCTGAGGAGATGTTTACAAATTGCAGCCAGGGCAGAAACGGGATCAAGGATCTTAGTGGGACATTGCAGAGGACAAACCCTGGAGTGCTGACATTTTTTCTTATTTAGGTAGAGATGAGAAGATATAAAGATACAGACTGAAAAAAGCACACAAATAATAGCAGCCTCCACCCCTACCTGCGGCCCTATTTTGTGTTGCCAGGGCTCCAAAATGCTTTGGGAATTATGGATCCCCACAAATGCTTGTTTCTCTTTGTTTGTAAGTTGACGTGGCGATTCTATCTCAAGGCTATACTTTTTCTAGGCACTTAAAATTTTAATAGCAACGCAAACGCGATGAGAAAGTGACAGCAATCACAGGGCGCCAGCACACTCCGCACGGTCAGGTCGGTGGCTGCAGCATCCGCAGGTCTCTCTGCCTCTGTGCCTGGCGCTGGCTGTGGACCCACCCAGCTGCTCTCCCGCACACCCCAGCTGAGGATGCAGACCCACTGCTGACTGTAGTTATGGAAGGTGCTGTAATGAGTGTGACTTGGTTGTATTTCACAAGAACTTTGTGGTCGCAAACAACGCCAGGTTCCTTTAACTATCAGGACTCCTAGCTCACAACACAACTGATTTCATAAAAATCCAAATTTAAAGGAAGACACGGCTGGCTTCCTGTATCGGTGGATTTCACATCTGTGGATTCAGCCAACCATGGGCTGAACTTATCTGGAAAAGAGCCATGTGTGCACCGAGTGTGCAGGCCCTGCCCTGGTCCTTCACACAGCCTTTACCAGGCAGCAGGGGGTGTAGACGTGCTTGGCTGTGGCGGATGTGTGTGGGGACAGCCTTCGGCGTGCACAGGTTTTGGGGTCCCCCACAGCCCCCACCCTGCAGACATGAGGGGTGTGAATCGCTGCTCAGGGCCCCAGCTTGGCTCTCCACAGCGACCCTGCCCCAGGGACACTCCAGCCGAGACCCTTCCCCCGGAAACTCCCTTCATCATGCAAAAGCAAGGAAAAACATAGAAAAAGGCTAGAGCCATTTATTTTTGTGTGTGTGTCAAAATATTGTGGTCCACAAACATATGTTCCAGCCAGTGTCTTTTCCGATGAAAGGCTTATTTATTGTCATGTAAACACAAGCTGTGTGCAAATGATCAAAATGTTTTAATGCATTTAAAATGATTTATGAAGATCTTCCGTGACTTCAGTTTGCCTAGGCTTATCTTTTCAGGCTCACATATTTAGGAGGAAAGAGACATCACAGAGTCGCACTCAGCCAGGTGGGTCAGGGGGAGCTGACATTACCGCGCCGCCCGGCCCGCAGCTCCCCTCCCGTGCTCCCAGCGCCCAGCCTGTCGTTCACGAAGCACCTACACGTCCACTTCCTGAGTGCGAAAAGTGTCTTTGTTTTAAATAACTCCCTTTCTTTATGGCCTAGTTTGTCCCGGAAAGGATGTCAGGCGGAAAGGCGCTAGGGGATGACGCGGGGCTCTCAAGGCGAGGCCGCGGAGGGGAGGGAGCTTTCAGCCGGTGTCCGGGTCCTCCTCTCCTCTCCTTGCCACCGATGAGCACGGAGAAAGCACCCAGGACGCGCCTGGCCGGTAGGTGACCGGTTACCGCAGGGGTGCGCGCGGACGCGCATTTCCGGCCACGCGACGTCAGGTGCATGGGCCCTCGGGGAAGTGCGAGTCACACCCCGAGTTCTTACGACCACCATGGCACCAGCACAAGGCCACCCGCAGAGTGGACACTCGGGTAGCGCACGGCAAGGGCGGAGCTGCAGCAGGCTCGCAATGGAAGGGGGCGGAGAAGCGCCCACCACAGAACCGTCGCCCGGGCGGAGGGGCCTAGCGCGGAAGGCGCTGGCCGTTGATTCCCAACGACAGCGGAGCCACGGGGTAGCTGGGTGAGTGGCTCGAGGCTGCAAGGACGGCGCTGCCCCCCGCCCCCCAGCCGCAGACCTCCGCGCTGGCCCGGGAGTCCGGCACCCACGCTGGCCTGGGGCTGCCTCTGCGCTGGTTCTGGAGCCCGGAGCCCGGAACATGCGCTGCGCCCTGCGCGTGCGGCCGGCCAGGTGTGTCAGCACCTCCCTCTGAGGCTCCTGCCGCTCGGGGACAGGGACGTGAGTATTCAGATCTGCTGTGCCCCAGATCTGTCATCTGAGGAACGGGCACCGTGACCTCCTTTGGACCACAACTCGGGGCTTCGGGGGTCGGCGGCTGAAGACAGCCAGGCTGCACCGAGTGAGGGCTTAACTAAAAATCAGACTACAGTAAAATTGCCTGGGCTCCATGTGGGATGCTATTTTCCAGCTTTCCACCAAATCGAGCGTTCCTCTTTCACGTTTCACACCCTCAGCCCAACGTAAGGGCCCAAGGCGAAGACATCTCCTGAGCTGAGTGCTTCTCTCCCCTCTACCCAGTTTCTTTTCCCGGCATCTGTGTGGATTGGGCAGGAGATGCTCATCACTGGCTGCCGCCTTGTTTCCTTGTCCAAAATGACGGATTCCGAGTGTGGGAAAGGTGGGCAGCTCCTAAGATTCCTGCTCAAGGCTGGTGACCCGGGGATTCCTCCCCGCCCATGAGGAGGGACAGGAGGTCACCTCTGGCACCAGCAGCCCAGGACCTGGCGGAAGTGGCCCCCGCCTGCCTCTCCCCTTGGCTCCTTCTGAGTGGGCAACAAGACAGCGCCCACAGACACAGAGCTGTGTTTCCTGCCGCAGTGCCTGCCCAGTTCTCTCTGCTCCTGGCTGCCAGACCCGGGACCTCAGACGGGCGCAAAGCCACGAAGCCAGAAGACACCTGGGTGCACCCCAGTAAAGCTCAGTCTGCACATTCAGCCGCACCCACGCCCCAGGCACAGCTGGTTTCTGACAGCAAATGACACTGCACTTTAACCCTTATCGGAAGGGACGGACACATTTGTCTTCAGCCTGGAAACACTTTCTGACCTCCCACAGGCAGAGGCGGGCGCAGTGACAGGTGACACCTCCCTATCCTCCACTCTCGTGAGGTCTCTTGGCCGAGCCGCTGTGTGAGGCCGATGATGCCTGGCGCGGCCTCTGGCAGGACCGCGTGCAGGCTGTGGTGCCGCGTGACGCACTGAGCACTCCACTCGTGCGTCTGTGCCTCTTCCTGCCCTGGAAGGACCCGAAGGTGCTGCTGACAACAGCGGGGAAGAGGAGCCAGGGATGAGCCTGTGTGTCAGCACCGGGCGGAGTCTTGGCTCTAAGGAGCAAGGACAGCAATCCTGAGTGCCGGCAACAGAGCCCTGTGCTGGTGTCCACGCCCGCTCCCGGGGGGGGGGGGGCAAGGAGACGGAAGGAGATGGGCTGCACCTCCCACCCACTTAGGAGGTGGCAGGAGAAGGGGGAGAAGGCCCGGCCAGGGCACCTGGCTCTGCCTCTAGTGTCTGGGCATGGCTGGAGCACGAAGGTGACTCAGGTCCATCTTATTGTTAAGATCTACCTTGCGCTCATCTGGACTGCTGACGGAATAACCAATAAGGAAACATCGAGATGAAGCTGCTCCCTGGAGTTTATTCTCTCCCCCACACTTTATATAAATAAGGAGACAGGAGGGATGAACAGTCGCTCAGCCCTGTCCTGTCCGAGTCCCAGCGCCTCTCTGCCCTGCTCCAGTGGTCGGGGGCGCTGGGGACTCAGCCCTGTGCCCAGGCAGGCTCGGGATGCCCACAGTGCACCAGGCCTGGGCCTCACTGCCTGCACGGGAGTGGGTGTGTAGTCAATGTTTAGCAAATCCATGGCATTGGCTGTTGGGAGGCAACAGTGTCACAGACCGTGTTGCAGTCCGGGAGGGACCGCAGCGAGGTGGTCGCCTCAGTGCTGCCCAGTGTGGCCTGCGCAGGCTGTGGGGCTCCATTCTGGGTTCTGACAGAGGACCTGAACCTCAGTGTCCCCAGAAGCCGCGCAGGGTGAGGAAACAGCGCACCCGCGCCTCTCCTGCCCTGCCCGGAGAGTCGTTCCCTTCCCGGGGCAGCCCCGTTTCCACCTGGGGCTCGTCAGCAGGGAAGTGGGGACCCACTGCAGGCGCCACTGGGCTCCACAGGACCTCTGAGCACCAAGGCGGCGGCTGCTGCAGCTGCTGTGCCCTTTCCTTGCTGCGCTCATGTCGCTTCCTGATTACTAGAGGGCCACGAGGTAAGTATTCTACATCTGGGGAAAGCTTCGGGCTGTGGGAGGGAGAGGCTTCTGCCCAGTTCTGGGGAACTATGCGCTGTTCTCATGCCAGTGGAAACGAGGCCAGGACCAAAGTTCTGCTCCCTTCCCTTTGCCTTGCAAGCATACATCCAGGAGGAGAAGAATATTTCTGGAAAACACCGTCAGGTCTAGGTCTGAGCTTTGGGGGTGTAACGTCCAGCTCGCTCTCCGCGTTTTGGGTGAGAACGGTCCTGCCAAATGTCACAATCCTGCCATACCCTTTGAATTAAACAAACTGTGCATTTCTTCCGGGTGGATCTGAAAACGAGGCAGCACGTCAGAGTGGGAACACTGCACGAGGGCTGCCCTCGGAAGCTGCTCAGGTGCACAATTATAACTGACACAGCCGCCTCGGAATCGGCCTCACCCCTCCGACAGCTGGCTGCGGGAACGCTCCTGTCTAAACACAAGTGCTATTTCGGAAAAGGCTGCGTCTCTACACAGATGGCTGCGTATCCCAGGGTCTGCTCTCCTGTGCAGAGTATCAAAGGATCCATGCAGCAGAAAGGTGCTGCCTCCCAGGACAAAGCCAGACCCCAGCTCCCTGGCCATGCCCTGCACTGGGTGACCATGCTCGGTCCTTCCTCTTGGTGTACTGAGTGGGCTCCAGCCACGGTCCCTTCCCATAGCATGGCCTCTAGACCTGGGCAAGGGGCCCTTCCCATGCCCTGACCCACCTCTTCCTTGGTCAGCTCTCCCTGTGGGCTGAGGAACTGCAGGGCTAAAAGAACTCCCATGGCGTCTCAGTCTTTTTCTTTTTAGGTAGTACTGGGGACTGAACCCAGGGGCTACCACTGAGCTCTTTTAATTTTTTTTTTCAGTACTGGGGATTGAACTCAAGACCTTGTACTTTCGAGGCAGGCATGGTGCTGCTGAGCTAAATCCCTGGCTAATTTTTTATATGAAGACAAGATCTTGCTAAATGGCACAGGAGGGACTTGTATTTGTCATCTTTCGGCCTCGGCTTCCCTTGGTGCTGCATCACAGGCTGTGGCACCGTGTCCCATTCCGTACCCTTCCTCACTGAATGCACTCTGGGTGCTCAGGGCCTCGAAGCTCCCCATTCTGGCTGCGAAGCCCGAAGCTCTCCTACATTTAAACTGGGTGTGAAGGTGTATTTGTGAGGAAGGAATTAACACCCAGTGAGTGGCTTCTTGGCTTCACAACTTGAACAGCCGGGCATAATTTTGTGGTGCTTATTTTGCATTCTTCCTTGCGGCTCTGCAAGTATCAGGGACAAACCTAAATTTGCTTGTCCCACATGCTGAGATGTGGGTGTGAGGGGTGGTGCAGCAGCAGCCACACAGGACTCGAAGCAGAGGGCAGAGCAAAACCAGAGAACGAGTCTAGGACCCATCCTGGCTACTAGGAAAGTCACGGTCCACCCAGCTGGGCCTTCCGTGGGAGACCAGGAAGCGCTACAGCACTGACACCATGGCCGTTCTGGGTCTGTAATGACAGCCTCCCTTTACCTCATCCGTACAGAGGACACGCCGTCTGCAATAATGCAAGAATCGGGCGGGGTCACCCGAGGAGGCCCAGGCTCCCCTGGCACCTCCGCCCTCAGCTCACAACCCAGGCCGCCGAAGGGCTCGGGTGCAGGGGCCGCAGGTCTGAGGCACCTGCAGTTCCTGCTCCTGCCCCACAGCAGCCTTTGCCCTGGCTGTGCCCCTGGCCACGCTAGAGACGCCTGAGGGGGTGGGGCTGGCATTGCAAAGTGCCCAGGAGGAGGAGCAGCCAGGGCAGCCTCCATGTCTCGGGTGGCGCAGTCCTGTGGCCCAGGCTCAGGGACCACCTCAGGGACCACCTCAGGGACCACCTCAGGGCCGGGGTGCAGCTGCCCGGCGGCTGGGCGCACCCCAGTGGTGCAGTCTCCAGCGGGTGGCAGTGTCCCCAGCCCTCCAGTCGCTCCCTCAGCCCCAGTCTCACTGAGCGATCTCCAGTCTGCAAAAGTGGGCAGCATCGCTTCCTGTGATGAATCCTTGAGCAACACTGGGACGAGCTCCCGGGCTGCGACTGTCACATGCAGAATGGACGGGAAGGAAACAGACCAGGGCCCTCGGCAGTGAGAGGAAGCGGGGTGGCCAGAGGGGCAGCAGCCTGCACAGAAGCGGGGTGCCCTCCTCAGCCTCAGCACGTCCTCCAGCAGCGATCTCGATCTCGGGCCAGGCAGTGCGGGCCGAGGAGGCCGAGCAGGGAAGCTTCTCCCAGAGCAGGGGCTGTGGACCGTGCTTCGTGGATGGCCACACTGCACAAAGCTCAGGGCCAGCCAGGAGGAAGGCACCGTGGTCCGACCTGCCCTTTCCACGCAGCTGGGTGGGAACCAAAGGAGCAGGAAGACACTGCCACGCCAGCGAGTTCCACATACCAAACCCTGGCAGGCCGGTCCACCACCTCCACTCTGAGACAGCGGGCCCCACTTCCATGGAACCACCGAGCAGACGGGACATGACAGCGAGATTTACATGGCTCGAGCAGAGCTGGCGACACCCAGGAGAGACTTGTGAAGAGGACAGACCATCTGGATGGCGAAGCTGCTTTCAAGAATTAACTGTGGTGAGGCAGACGGTCTGGTGGCCACCCAGGTCGGGCCAGGAAGGCCTTTCTGCAGCGTGGCTTAGGCCAAGAGCTGCATGTGAGAAGGCACTGGTAAGGGACTCGTACGACCTGCAGGAAGGAGGCCCAGGCCGTGGGAATGAGAGGGCAAAGCCCTGAGTCCGAAATAAGCCTTTAGGGCAGCCAACAAGCAAAGTGGCTCGAAGTGTGGCCCGGAGAGCAGGTGTCACTCTTGTGGAGTTTGTCACTGTGCCGACTGGCTTGGGTATAGTTTTTAAGGGCGAGAGGCAGTAAGGATGTCAGAAGCTCACCTCCTTGAGTACTGGGCCCTGCTGCCCAGCTCCAAACAATCAGGCACAGACACCCACTCCCCACCCTCCCTTTCTGTGCCAGGGATCGAACCCAGGCCCCAGGCGTGCCCAACAAGGGCTCCGCCACTCAGCTACCCTTACACGGGCACTTTCAATAATGGAAAACAGTAGTTGGTGCAAACGAGCACACTCTAGTAAAGATAGAATTCCCCCAAAGGTGGAGAACACGGCTGCTCAACATCCTTTCTTCTGCCTGTGGAGACCAGGGCGCCACAGCGTCCCCCCAGCCTCCTCCTGTGCAAGTGGCGACTCTCAGTGCCCTGTGTGGAGGCAGGGGGACTCCAGGTGAGGCCCGAGCGACATCCTGCAAGGAGACCCTCCAGATGCTGGGAGCTCCATCCTTCCCCAGGTGGGCTGGAACCCTGACAGCGTCCTAGTCACAAGAACTCCACCAGGCTCGGCGTCCTGAGCTTGGAGACATTTAAGACGTGAGTGCAGCATGCCTTCCTTAGCCCACACATCCGCAGAGAATGCCCGGCTCCCGGGCGGAGGGCTGTGCTTCCAAAGGGGTTTGTTTCTGTGCACACTAAAGGAGGTAAGTTTCTTTCGGTTGTCCCTTTGTTCTGTGGTCCATTTTCTTCCCATTACTGTTCCAACACGAGCAGGACCGGGAAACAATCATTTAGGCAACAGCTGGAACAATGCAGCTGGAACTGTTGCCTCAACATGGACTGTGAAAACCCTGAGGGGTGACTCCGCCACCCGCAGCCTCTGCTTGGGACAAAGGGCTGCTGCCTGGGCTGGAGGAGCTGCCCCTGGCCTCCACGCTCCCCGGAGCCTCTCATTCTGTACCATGGCCTGAAGGAGGCGCCTGGGGCTCCCCACAAGATTGTGGCCATCAGCCTGGCGCAGCAGCAGGGCCCCAATGTTGCAATGCTGCCTGGCCCAGCCGGGACTCTAGAGGGGCAGAATCTGGACTCCGAGAGCTGGGGACTTCTTGGGACAGACTGTTACCGTGACCAGACTCCAAGCCAGCTTCACCGGGAAGGCCTTTCCTGCCTGAGCTAGGGGAAGTATCCTGGGTCCTACCCTCTGGCCTTAAGAACACTAAGATGGCTTAGGGACACACAGTGTTTTTATAAATGTTGAGCTTGCAGAAAACTGGTTGAGAAATTAATTCGGAGTATGACAACATGAGACCTCCTTTTGGTCCCCTTTCCTTGTTCTCTGAAATCATAAGCTACGGGAACTGCCATGGAGGTAGCAAACGCTAACAACCTCCGCCTGTGTGCACTGCCTTGTTCAAACTCATGTTGCTCCCAACGCTCAACTGCAGCCTTAGCTGCAGCCTCCTCCTCGGTCAGCTGTCAGCAGATAAATGTGTACACACAGCGAGGTGATCCCTAAATCCCAGACGCTCTGAGAAGTGTCGTCAACCAGCTGTCCACGGAGGGGCTGTCCACGGAGGGGCTGTCCGCGGAGGGGCTGGCCGAGGCGTGATGGTACAAGGCTCACAGAACACATGAGCTCTCAGGCCGCCACTGGGGCATTCCAAAATCGGTAATGTACCCGACCATGTAGGGTTCTATGTCAAGGTCAGTGCGGTAAAGGACTCTCCCAATCAGCAGCTTGTGAAGAAGCACCCTTCGGGGAACGTGGCCGTCATAGCTCACACACGGCACGCGCTCGAGGGAACAGGCCTGGGTTCCTTCTGGCTGCACCGCCCTGCCCTGTGCGGGGAGCACTGCCTATGGAGCCTGGAGACGGGCCCGAGGATGGCAGAGAGGCCACGTCTTCCAGCTCCTCTTTTCTTGCTCTGAGGCCCCGCCCTGAAGGGCCTGCTAGTTCCTGGGTATGAAGAAAGAATTTTTAATGGGGCCAAGTGTAGGTGTTTACAAGGGGGGATTGTTGTTCTTTATTAGGAGCTGCCTTATGTTCAATAGTTGTATTTACTTTTTCAAGCTTGCCAGAAGTAGAAAGTGCCATTGCTAGGCAGCCCGGAGCTTCCTCGAAGCATTTCTGGGTGCTGAGAAGGAGCAGGCACTGTCCAAGGCAGGTCCGGCACTGTGCCGCTGACCAGCCTCCCCACCCCCACGCCAGGGAGGGTCCTCCATACTGAAACATATTTACATGACTGAGGCACGACAATTAACACTTTTGTAAAGCTGGGGGAGAGGCACATTTTAATGGTTTTTCAAGCAGGCTGATTTCCTGGCACTTTTAATCTTATTTTATTTTGTTCTGCATGCATGAACAAGTTCTTCTTCTCTATAGGTATTTGACAAAGTCTACCTGGTATGAATATGAATCCAAAGAGAATAACATAAAAATATTTTTATGTTTGATCTCCACCAAACCATTCCTAAGTTCTTTCACCAGTTTGGTGTACAATGAGGGTGACAGTACTATTTTTTTATCAAAGGCAGTTAGACGGTATGCTTCTGGTTTGACAAAATGAAATGTGGCTTTGTCTACATTGACTGGATAAAAACTTTTCATAATGAGCAAAAGTATCATTTACGACGAAGATTTTCCTCACTCTTCATGAACAGATAAAAGTATATTCTGCCAAGTGCAATGCATTTCCCTTGCTCTAACTTTAATACCGAGGTGATATTAAGTGCAGTTTTTGATAGGTGATACTGTGTATTCTGCATCTATCTATCTACCCATAGGTGTGTGTGTAAATACATAAAGCGACAGTGTTGTCGTGAATATCTCATCATCTTTTATGCCTGTACTTCAGTTAATTGCTAATGTCTTAGTGAAATTTAGGAAAGAAAAGCCTGTGGCATCAGGGCCCTCTGCAATGAAAACTTCCCAGCTCCCTTTGATTTCGGAAAGCCGCTAACCCGGAAACCCCCGCCCCACTTCCACTGCAAACTTGGGACAGACTCACAAGCTCCTGGTCCCATGAGGTCCCCGGCACATCTCTTCCCTCCCAGCGTCACCAGTTTCAAAGGGCGCTCGGTGCAGACTGGGCCAGCCAAGACCCAGCGGAGCGGGGCCAGAGCGGACGGACAGGGTGCCAGGGAGGCACACATACAGTGAGCCGGACTGCGTGTCTTGGGTAGAAGGCCTCTCCATGCACAATGGGGAGGAAGTTACAGGAAATGGAGCAAATAAAGCAAGAAAAAAGTACTGATGAAAAGTGCAGAGGAGAGCAAGTACTCGTGAGTATACAAACAAATGACTACGCCTACTTTTAGGGTTTCTTTTTTTTTTTGGTTTGTTTCACTTAATCAAATCGCATTTGTATAGAAATGTTAACAAGAGCTAGGCTTGATTTCCACATGGATAATTTAGAAGTAATTTCTCATAGAGATTATTTTCTTTTCTTTAAAAACTCATTTGCTTTTACATGGGGAGGATTTTTCCCCCCACTACTTAACTTTACCATTGAGCTAAATCTGTTTACACGGAGCTCTGAAAGAGCCCCAGGATGAAGCAGAAGGACTGGAGATCCTGAATGGGCTCGATCCCCCAGGTCCTCTCTGGGGAAGGGGCCACGGGGGTCCAGGGACCCAGCCTTGCTGTCCCCTCCTCCCGGCCTGCTGGTCTGCCGGGAGCTCCTCCAGGGATTTGTGAAATTGCACCCAGCACGAAGGAGCAAGGGAGTCATCTTGTCAGTGTTACACAGGATTATTCTCTAGGCTTTCAAGAGCTAAATTAAATAAAATATAACTCTGTACATTTTATTCAGCTCCATTAATATTATAAATACATATAAAAATTTCTCAAGATATTCAAAGGGAAGAAAAAATGATTTGTAGGAAAAAACTACCACCAGATTATTTCTAAAATGCAATATCGAGAAGTTCTGCAATTTGACAAATGATGAAAAAAGTGGAGTTTTCCTTTAAATATATATCAAGTATCGGTACTTTTGTTTTTAATTATGATGTTTCATGTCCTAAAAGGATTTAGTTGTTTGCTCTGACTCCGTTTCAGCAAGTATATCAACACCTGATCAGATACCTATAAATTGCAGAGTATATTACAAATACCTATCCGTCTGTTTCTAAATGAAAAATTTTAACAAGCATCTCCAATTTATCATCACATATTTACTTTTATGTAAATCACATCTGGCTTGTGTATTTTAACAGTCTATCTTACAACTGATTTCTCTGTAACTAAATATTAATATTTCACATAAAAAGATCATTGATTACATTTTAAAATCATGAGCCAAAAACTATCTTAACAGCCATGGAAAAAATAAATATGGGAACACACCCTTACTTGTAAACAGTCAAAAGAATGTCTAAACTTATGCCTGTTTAAAGGACTCAGGAATATCCACACTCCTGCCTAAGCCCTGAAGCTATATGCATGTACGCCTGACATTGATAAAGACACTGCATGGAAAAGCAAACTCTCAGGTAGATATACTTAGAACCTCAATACAGATCAGCTGTGTGTATACTCTTGTTTTATGAAAAATCTATTTATTGCTATTATGCTTTCATGATTTTTTTTATTCAGATGGTTTAAAAAATATTTCTTAGTTTATTATGGAAAAAATAATGCAATTGTAGCAAAGCTACTCATATGTTTAAGAGCTAGACTTAATTTGTATTTGAAATTTATTATATTGATGTATGCAGTTTTGATTCTGTAATGATTTTTTTCCCTAGGTTAAAACTTATAGGTAGAGCATACATAAGAAATCAACAATCACAGATTACTAAACTACACTGAATGTGCTTTTCATATTTATTTCCAATGCGTTAAGGGAACAAAGAAGAGAACTTGTTTTTTTTTAGAGAGAGAAGTCTCTTATTAAGACTAAAGTCTCTTGAATATGAAGAGAGAATTATTTCAGATATTAATGACTGTGGTCAATAATAAAAAATCGACGTTGTTTCTCGATAAATGCCTGCATCAAGCTAAGAGGAGTTTTCACATGGTGCCAATTTATCAGGTGTCACTAATGTTTAAAAAGGTATACAAAGTAATTTGTAGTTTAAAATATTTAGTAATTACATAGTATTCTCAGAAAAGGGGCAATGGGCCTTAATTGTCCAGAGCGTCTATTGTTAAATTCTATTTACTTACATGCTAGGAACTCCTAAATCCTCTGGTTGTAATTTTAATTTTTTTTTTTACAAATACTACTCATTTCTTTGACAAAGATGGCGACTTAGGACAATCGTGAGGTCAGTGGGTACCCATACTGTATCTAGTTTAAGATTTGGTGGTTTCGCTATTTATCTGATAGGAAAAACTGAATCAAGTGTATCCCAATATTGAAAAGACTCGGTTTAGCTTAGAAGAGGTGTCCACTGGGTCAGATGACGTGGGGCTCTGGAGGCCGCCGAGGACAGGAGCTGCTGTCATCTCGGAATGTCACCAACATTCCCCACCATGTCGCAGGCGTCAGAGGCGAAGCCTGCACCGAGGGCTGTGTGCTTTTGGTCGTACTGTATGCAATTTTTTTGTTAAAAAAACCCTTTTTAACTGCTAAATTTTAAAATAAGGTCACTTCTCCTAACAGCTTCAGACCCATTACTATAGCAGAGTATTTCCAAAACCATAAACAGTTTTTTATGGTGGTGAATAAAAAACAGATTTTGCTGGGAAACTGTTCCTGAATCTAATAATTATCCTCTTCATCCTCTTAGTTCAGCCTTAGTGTGGGCTGTGGGGTGGGGTGGGTGCGAACCGCCGGGGATTAGGGTAGGAGGGTTGGGAGTCTCCCCATCAGGGGCCGGGCAGCCCGCAATTACCCAGGAGCGGCCCTTTTGATTTAAAGGAAAAGTTTCAGAAATGGACTTAAACGCTGAATAATACACGTGATTAGTAATTTGTAGCTGTGGATCAGGGGTTCCCCTCGACCAGAAGTGTTTGTTGAAAAAATAATCAAACCGACACCTGTGGGGGACTTTTAGTATTTCATTTTTCTCCAGATTCAATGGAAGTTCTACAAAACTATTACAGCTCTGGGAGGACCCGGCCGGGCTTCGTAATCACCTTCAGAAAATTTATCTGTATATTCCATTGTGGCAAAGCACTGAATAAAATCTTTTCAAGCAGCATCTTTTATATGATGCCCTGGATTTTTAAATGAAAATGGGGGTCAAATTCTCTCATTTTCCTTACAAAGGAGTGAAAAGAACAACTGTGCAGCCTCGATGGCCGCAGCAGAAGGTGATTTGATAAAAGGCGGACTCCGGGTGAATGCTGGGCTCACATCAATGCCTTATTGTGAGTGCTCCCTGAGACAAATGAGCACTGGCTACGATTTAAGCTGTGTAATTAAATTTCACACAATATGAAGCAGCAAATGACATGTAAATTATGAATGGCCTGTTCCTTACTTTCCATGACAGTGTTAAATAAGGGAGGTGTAAGTGAAATCATTAGATTATACTGGTCGGCAGAGACTCTCAAAGGTTGTCTTCAAGCACACACAGCTAGTTTGGCACAAACGATGTACTCTGAGACTATTTCAAACGGGGTTGGGACAATAAGTAACCAGCCTTTAATTGTGTTTGTCCACCTAGGTATAAAATAGACATTATCGCAATATTGTATCGCACACCAAGATGCTCGGGTTTTACCTAAAGTACGACACGACCGGACACCCACTGCAGCCTCCTTGTTTGCGCTGCACTGAACACAAAAAATAAGCGTCCATTCTCAAAAAGAGACAGGAAAACACGCACCACTTTAGAGAAAAACAGAGACTTCCTGCCTGACTCTGAAGCCTGCTTATCAAAGAGAACTACAGATTTTCAATGTAAAGGATGGCCACTATTTAGGAAAACAATCATGCAATTTTTCCATTTTAAAAATTTTTCGCGGATGGAGCCCCATGGGCTACCTGTGCACACCTACACAAAAGACTTTAGAAAGTGGCATTGAGAGCCTGTTTCTTTAGATGTCATACAGCATGAAAACAAGCCAGACGCAGAACATGTTAGATTTAAAAAAAAAAAATAGGTAGCCTTCTGAACGCAAACTTCTGCTTAGGAAAGCACTCATGTTGGCTGCAGTGTTAGCTGTAAAGTTTAATCTTTGGTAAAAAGGTGATTAAATAGCAGTATGCGAACACCTTAAACTATCATCCCTTAACATTCCCTTCTTAATGAGAACAAATCCCTCTTTCAGTAGAAGCTTTAGCTGAAAAAAGGGAGAGCCCATACCCTTTGCAAGGAAGCTCATTAAAAATGTGGAATGCTGTAAAGAACCTTCTCCCCATGCAGAGTCTTTCTGCTTGAGTAAGTACGAGAGGCCCGCAGGATAAATGTTCCTCTCTTGTCTCAAGTAGATGTCTTGCACCCACTGCCTCAGAGAAAAGAGACACAACTTGTTAGTCAACAGTAATTTTGAAGGGATGGAGAAGGATTAGAGGGGGAAAAAGCTAACATCTCATTTTCTTTCTGGATTGTGTATCTTTTTAAAAGCACAGTGAACTCCTCTATCCTAAATATTTGCAACAAATGAAGCGACAGGAACGGGCTTATATTTGGATATTGGAAGCATGCATATTTTCAATGGCCAGCCTTCACAGTTGTGTGTTTTTCATCACTTGTGTATTTTAACAAGGGCGCGTTACTTTTAAAGTGGTCATCTAATTAAAATGATATGCGTTCTCTTTGCTCATTATGCTGAGCTGCATTTAAAGACTCCAGATCTTAAGCAGAAAGCACTTTATATCTGAGCTTACTCATCGTTTGTTGGTGTCGTTAAAGTACTTTTTGTTTTATTTAACAACAATGTATGGGTAGCTATAGGAGAACAGAACTGCTGATTCCTGTATTTAATACTTTTTTTGTATATTATGTTCAAAGTGTAAAGTTGGTTTCCGGTTTATCTTTCTTTACATTGCACTTCCAAAAAAATTACTATTCTTAAAAAAATTCCACTGTAAGCACACTTAAATATTTCTACAGCCAAGTAATAGTTTAAAAAATGTAACTCAAAACATAACAAAATTAGAATCTTTAAACTGGATAGCAAATTTACACATTTTTAATCTCTTACTTGAGCAAGTAATCCTCTCTAATTATTTAAAAGTAGTTATACAGATGATACTCAGGCTCTAAATAAGCATAGCTAACTGTATTTGGAAATGACTGTAAACCTACAGGAACAAGATGGATTTGTCTACTGAGATGCAAAGAACAACGCTGAGATTATCTCTGACTTCAACAGGGGAGGTGAAAAGAGTCTTACTGTAAGGAGTCTGGAGTTTAATAAGTGTTTTTGGAGTCTAATGGTTATTTAAAAAAATTTGAACCATTTACATTTTTTAAAGTCTCAGTATAACTTAATTTCAAGTTCTTTAAAAAGAAATGTAGATTCCTTTGAGGTAAGGAAACACTCACTGGTCCTACTCCTGCAGCCTTCTGAAGGAAGGACAGCTCATCTAGATAAACTGCGGCCAGGGCAGGGGCAGAGGGTTCCTCCTCAGGCTGCAGTGTGGCCACCGCCTGCAGCTCCTGTTCCGCGTCTGCGAGTCTGCTCAGTGCTAAAGGTCACTGCGCAGAGAGGCCTGCCTGCGACCAGAGCAAGTGCCTGGCTTCTGAGCTTCCTCGCTCATCTGCAAGATCGCCCGCTCCGCACCAGGCCAACTCAGAGCTCCTGGCTTCAGACTCTGCAGTGCTGTGACCCTGTGTTGCCTCTTACTGCTTTGGCCATCCCTTCCTCTCCATGCAGGGCTTCGATGCCATTGTTGTGCCTACTTGCGGATGGAAGGCTGGCAGTCTCCTCTGAGACCCGTGCCAACTGAGCGCTTTGGATCAGCCGGTAGGAGTCACCAGGAGCAGATGGCCATCCTCCTCCGGCCCACAGCCCCGGCCTGGGTGGCAGCTTCCCAAGACCACACCTCCACACAGGCCAACTGTCCCACTTCACCAAGATGCAGCTTCTTATCTGTTTAGCTGCATAAATCATCTGCCCTCAGCGCCTTCTGAACCACTTGTATCTCATTTCCAGTTTCTCTGGTGTATCTTCCATTATTACCCTTTCTCTCCTGGCCCCTTCCTTCACTGACCATCCTACTAGAACGCATGCTTTTTATCCAAATGTCTGCTTAGTTTCATATTCATTTCTCCCTACTGAGATTTTATATAGTGACTGATGAATATGTAACAGGTTGAAATTTTACTCCAGCAAGAAAGTCTATTCATTACTCCTTCTCTTTCCATTTCTGCACTTAAAATATTATTGAATTTTGAACATATCATTTATCAAAAACAAACAAGAAATGAACAGTGGTTTTATTACTCTAAGGATTATCCTAGGAGCTTTTGAGTTGTTAAAATATCCTACAAAGTTGGTACTAAACTTAGTTACAGCTTACTCTATTTTTAGGCTGCAGCATACAGTTTAACTCTTAGCAGAGATAAAGGTTTATAAAATAATAAAACAACACCATTATGCCACATAATTCCCTAATCTTAGGGATATGCAGTTATTAGGAACAGACCAAGCTAACTTGTTTGAAAATGACATTTTTGGTCTGACTATTGGAAAACGTACAAGATTCTAGCAAAAGATGAATGGGCTCTGCTATCACAATCATAATGTAACCAGCTTACACCTGAAGTCAGAACCCATCGCAGTTCATTTTCCTTTAGAATCATCCAGAATATTTAAGGAGGTCATCCAAGTACAGGGTTACAGGCAGCTTTATTCTCGAACAACGTATCTAAAGTAACTTGCTGTGAAGGGAGATACTGCTGGACATATGGACATAGGCAGAATGTATTGTGAATCTTATATAAAAGGAAAAGACCTTTTGAGAGACAAATATTCTCTCCTGTTTTTACACATCCACATTAAAGTGTCTCACACACTTAATGTGATACATCTTTTTAATTTTTATTTTATTTATTTATTTTTTGGTACCGGAGATCGAACTCAGGACCTTGAGGTTTCCAGGCAGGTGCCGGAACCACTGAGCCAAATCCCCAGCCCATACATCTTTTTTAAAGGAAACGGTTTGCTAAAGCATCCCAGATAAAGCGACGGATTCAAGATCTAAGCCAACCTCTCCAGCTAGGGTTAGACTTCCAGGAGCTTGGAGGAGAGCAGGACCCTCCTCTCGGCCTAGAACACCACCGTGGTGATGTGTGTTTTCAGGGCAGGCAGAGAGGGGTGAGCTCGTTTGCTGGAACTGCACTCTTCCCAGCATCCAGGAGCCAGGCAGGGCCGAGACCCCAGAGCAGGGCAGGCTGAGAAGCAGTCTGTCCCCAGGGAGGCACACTCAGGGTACTTGGGCTGTCACCGACTCCAGTGCTCTCGTACAAGCACAGAGGCCGAGGAGCACAAGCTACTGGAGTTGTGATCGGGAGCCACTTAAAAGAGCCTGGTAAGTTACAGGAAGAACAATGCTACCGATAAATGCAAATCCATCTGAATAAAAACAAAGAGATGGGCTGCCGAGCACGATGAAGGCATCGTTACACAGTGCTGCAATCACGTGTCTTAAAAGGGCAACTGATTCCTACTGAAGTGATAAAGCCCTTCTGAACATGAGAGGATACACTGAATGTGCAAAATGATACACTGTTTCTTACCCTCATGGGGGCAATGCCGAAGTTACAGGGTCAGTTACTGTTCAGGAGAGGGTTCTTGTAGAAGTACATATCAGACCTCGACACAGCAGAACAACAGGAAAAACGAATACAAGTTTTCTAATGTAGAATGTATCCAGTCTGGGCAGGGCTCCTTGATTTGTAAATTCATTACTCTGGAGAACGATTAATGGATTATGTGGACACACTAGGCAAATCTTATTTTTGTTAGCTGTTTGTTTTTTTTGGTACCGGAGATCGAACTCAGGACCTTTCGCTTGCCGAGGCAGGCGGCGGCACCACTGAGCTAAATCCCCAGCCCTTTGTTAACTGTTTTACAGGCACCAGAATATAAGATTAGTTCTTAGCACGTAGTCAGTTAAACAATCATACTGTGCAATTTAAAAAATTTTCATTGAACAGGATGACAAATGAAAGTGAGTCGCAAGCTTAATAAGAAGACAACGAGGTATGTTACATAAGATGACATGGCCTTGTTATTTAATGTCCTCAAATGTTATTTTTCTATTCAAAAGTTCCACCTCCTTGCCAACATATCCTTAACAACGAATGAAAACCAAAGCTTAATCATTCCATCTGAAATGCCTTAGTATGAGGTGAGATCTTGGACAATATCTTCTGGCAAACACTACCTGACAAAACTTGTGCTGGATTAAAAAAAAAAACTGCAAAAGCAGAGAACATTCTAGATGGACAGCTTCTGTGGTCGTAACAGTCTAGGTGGAGCACAGTGCAGTCTCCAGCCAGACCTCGGCCCACCGCCTGCGTTCCTACAAGTCTGGCCTCATGATGCCACAACCTTCAGGCTCTATGTGACCCATAGGACCACACGACACAGACTCCGCGGCTGGGGCGACGACGGGTGAACACCGGGCTGGCCGCACATTAAATCAGAGGCTGGGAGGTGTAATAAGTCTTTGGAATTTACCTAGGGGTAGAAAACTGCACTACAGGCTGGAGCTGTTAACAGCCTCTGACACTAGAAGACGAAGACTGAGCCGAGTAACTAAGCTGTATTGGGAGCCTTTCAAAGTCACATTGTAAAATAACACTAGTAGCCTTAGTTTGGCTTAGAATTAGAAGTAAAATTTACCAACGATGTTGAGTGGAAAATTGCTTAATACTGTCTTGAAGTGCTTTAGAAAATTATAATAACTAGGAAGGGAAAAGAGAACTCTAGACAAGAAACTCAAGGCAGTAAGTGAAACAGACTGATTTCTAAAACAAAGCCAAAGAAATGCCAGGCCCTTTCCAGTACGAATCCTGCAGCCCAAGGCCCTGCGACTCCTGAAAACACTGCTTCCAGCAGGCCTTGCTCCACAAGCACAGCAAATGGCGCCTGCACTTTCCTAAGCCACTTTGCCACACAGTGTCCCTTCCTGAGAGGCCCGGCATCTTGTGTAAGGAGGAGCCCGGGACTTTTTCAATCACACTCAAGTGGCGTTTACGAGCACTTCACTCTGACAAACTTTAGCGTGCCTGTGTGCACAGCCACGAGCGCATTCAGCTCCAGAAAATGAGCGCTTGAGAGGGGCACTGAATGGCCCGGAGCTGATCAGCCAGCGCCCCTGTCACTCCTGCAGGACTGGGGGCTTCTCTGCCAGCCCCTGCGCGGCAGGCGGCTGCTCTGCGTGCCGTGGCAGGAACACCACACTCGGGGTGCAGATGGGGGACAGCTGTCATCGGAGCTGGAAAGGATCCAGGGGCAGGATCTTTCCCATCTTCCTGGATCTCACACCCCTCCTGTCCTTAGAGATGTGTTTTGCTGAGATGGACCTAGGAGCCAGGGCTGCTTTATTTACCCTCTTCCGAAGCTTCCTACCCTATAGGTGCAGCAGATTGGTACTGAGTAAACCACTTGGTGACTGGAAATGGAAAGGACGCCAACTGGGGAAGCAGAGGGCAGACTCTGAGCGCCTTGCATTCCTGAAACTCCCTGAGAGGTTCCGGACACACCTCTGCTGATCACCCTCACTTCACTACAGCTCTGCAAACCACCGGAAGCGTCAGCTTAAAAGACGATGAAGCTGGCAATCCAGATAGTTTATGATTTTCTGATTGCTAAAGTGAAACAAGCATTTCACAGTACTAGCCTGGCTCAACATTGCCTTCTTCAGGAATTGTCACAGCTTTTCACTGTGACATTTCTTTGTTAATGAATATGTGGGTTTCACCACGTCAAAGGACAAGCAGAGAACTGGGTAAAAGGAATGAATTATGCAAATATGCAAGATATTGGAATCACAGATCCATGGCCAGAGAAGGTCAGGGGAGAGTTTGTTTGCTTACTATTTTTATGACTTTAAGAGCTCCCTGCCTTCTTTGCGTTTCTTTCTCTTCTTTCTTTTTTCAACAAGGCGCATGCACACGGCCTGAGCTGGACAGGGGTTCGAGGCCTCCTTTTCCTCAGGAGGGTGCTGCAGAGGGGCAGGCTGTGGGGCAGGCGTGGACAGCAGGACTCAGGGTCGCGGAGGAGAGGTGTCGTGGCCTGCTCTCTGTGAGGCTCACACAGGTCGGAGGAAGGAGGATGAGAAGCCTCGGGGGTAGACGTGCTGGGCACTCTTTCTGGGAGTGGCTGCTCTCGAGGGCAGGAGGGAGGGCGGCCCTGAGCACGGGGTCCCAGGAGGCGAGGGATGAGACCCTGGCCCCAGACAGGCCAAGAGTGAGCTCCTCACGTCCACCCATGTTACTTCTCAGCTCTCCTTAGCCAGTGCCCGAATCTGTGCAGACTCACTCTTGACGTTTTATTCTTCGGCAACAGCGTCTCAGAGTCACTATGCTGCCCCAGCTGGCTTGAACTTTCGATCTTCCTGCCCCAGCCTCCCAGAGGGCTGCAGTCACAGGCGCTTGCCTCCTCGGTGGCTCCCCAAACCCATGACTCCAGTCAAACCCATGGAAAACCTCAGACAAACCCCACTCTGGGACATTTTACAAAATGCCCCTCAAGGCCACCGGAATGGAGAGAGACTGGGAAACTGTCACAGTCAGGAGCCTGGGGAGATGCTAAGGAAAGGACGCCTGACAGGAAACCTGAGGACAGCTGGACACAGGGTGCACTTAGTCTGCAACAGCGTGCCAAGTTTTTCATTAGTTGGGATAAGCAAGTTACAGTGACATAAACATTAATAGGAAGGAAACGGTTTTAGGGTATATGAGAACTCTGTACTATCTTTGCACATTTTCTGTTCAGCTAAAACTTTCTTAAGTAGTTTATTTTTTTTTTTTTAAAAAGTTAAAAAATAGATTTACTCCTTCCAAATAGCACCTAGGAAAGTCACCGTGATCTTCCGAAGAGCACGCTGTGTCACTGCCATCGTTTCTCACGTAGTCTGTCCGAAGCAAGCAGGGACGAAGCAGGTGGAGACGGGGAAGGGATAGGGCAGCACCGGGGACAGGCAGGCAGGCGGCTGGGCGGCACGTGCTCTCGCCAGGTTCACGAAGCCCCACCGCGGCCACCCACACCCCTTCCTACCTCAGGACCCCACTTGCACTCAGTTCCGATTTCTCCTTCCCCTCCCTGGTCTGCAGCAGCTCCTCAGCTTTCCTTGTCCTTGGAGTGTGGTGCCGACCTGGGTGCTCCCGGCCGCCCTGCAGGTGGTGTCTGAAGTCTCAGAGCCCAGGTCCTGCACTTCCGGCAAGACCTCTCTGAGCCCCTCAGGCAGCGGTGAAGGTGCTGAGGTGTCTTCGAGCCTCCCGAGTGCTGGGTAAGCTGGTGGCTGTCAGGTTTCTTGGGAGTGAGACTGTGACCCTTCCCAGGGAACTGGGGATCCTGTCACGAGACTGAACTGAGTCCGCGTCTCCTCAGACTTCCGCCCACTACACTTCCCTCATCCAGGGATTGTGACTGTGGTGTCTGCCTGCCAGCAATTCTCTAGATCCCTCCCCATGACTGATGGGCCGGCCCGGGAGGGTTCCTTTAGGGTTTCCTGGTGGGGTGGCAGGCTAGGAGCGCTCCCTCGAGGTTCCTGGTGATGAGGGGCTAGATTCGGGACATTCATGCATTTCTGCAGGAGTATGTCACACACAGAAAATTCAGAAAATAGACCATCAAACGCGATGCCCATGTGCTGGTCCCTGAGTGTCACTGCGTCCTAGCACTGGGCCGTGCTGGCTCCCGGATACACCGCAGTGAGAATCTCCATCACACTCCACAGGGCAGCAGCAAAATGAGCTGGACATTCAGCATTCCATGGGCAGCCTAGCATGCTGCTGGATATAGGCACAAGTCCCTTCCTCTGCAGTTTCCCTTTCATAGTCAGTTATCTGCAGTCACTCGTGGTCCAAAGTAGTCAGTGGAAGATAAACAAATCTAAGGTGGGATCGCACGCCTTTCTGAGGCCGTGGAGGAATCTCATGCTGTGCCGCTCTGGCCCTCCCTGGACAGAAGCCATCCTTTGCTGGGTGTTCCCCTGGACACGCACGGTCCACACCCCAGTCCTCGGCAGCCCTAACCCTGGTGAGCAGGGCATGTTGGGTATCTCGTGGCTGAGTCCAATCAACCTCATTTTGCTTCCTAACAGCCCAGCGGCGCTGTGACTACTTGGATGCACCAAACAGGAGCACACAGCACTTGCGCTAAGTGACAGATGAAGGCCCGGACTTCAGGTGATGCACACCTTTTGCTGAGATCACTAAGCTGCACACTAAGGACACACCTTGTACACATGAAATGGTAAAGAAAGAAAAAGAAACTCACGCCAGGTCTGCCACCACTACAGCGCGTGCTGAGCGCGTAGCTGAGAGGATGAAGGCATTCTCGGAGGGTTCAGGGTCTCTGCAGTCCGAGCCGTCCATGGGGGGTGGGACGTGTGTCGCGTGGTAGGTGGGGACTGCTGTACACACAGACAACGTGCGGAGTCACTCCATGTGCATACGAGTTTAGATAGAATGGAGGTGCCATTTAGCAACTTGTATTATTTCATACAAAAGGATGATTCGGAGAGTCAGGTTGATTCATCTAGCTCATTTATTTTACAGCGCTCTATAGCAGGCTTCCCTCGTGTGAATGTGAACAAACAACATTACTGTATCGGTTCTCTTGTTGAGTCGGTGATGCTGTTTTCCGTTTTTGTGTCCTAAGAGACACTCCTTCATCTGTCCTCCCGTGCATATGCCCGAGGGTTTTTGGAGCACCCACCCACACAGTGGCATTTCTAGGTAAAGGGATGTGCCCCATCAAGACTAGGAAGCATCCCCAACTTGTTCCAGATGACGATGTAGCGGCTTACACTCACTCCCACAGGTGTCTGTAAGCTCCGGGTCTCCTGCTTCTCAGTAACTCACTTGACTTTCAGATTTTATACAATCTGTCAGTTGGCTGGGTGTGAGGCAATGGTTGCTATTTTAGTTTTTGTAATGCTTGCTTCATAAAAGTCAAATGGGTTTTCTTTCTCTGTCTCTCTATAAGACAGGGACCACCGGAAGCTGTGACCACCTAGGAGGTTATCTCTTTTTTGGACGTGGCAGGGCCCTGATACATCTGGGACCCCGAAAGGTGGAGGTATGTGGGGTCTTGCCTTGAGGGGTGAGTGACAGGGGAGGGGACTTGGTGTGCGGCTCAGGGGCAGGATTCACACTGACAGAAAGCTGAGAGGGAAGAGCCTCTTTGGGACCAGGAAGCCACCCTGAGGCTGGGGGCTTGGGAGGAGGCCACGCTGAAGACAGCTCAGGCCCGAGATCAACTCCCTCATTTCACTAACTGAAAAATCCTTCTTAAGTGTCTGTTCAATGGCAAACTCTGGGTATGTTGTTTTTCTCCTCTTCCTCCAAATCGTCTGAGTGTTTTAGACAGGAGTGATGGCTTTGCTTTTCTTCTCTCTCTAGGGTTAAAGGCAACTCTATTTCCTGTGCTTTGCTTCCGAGAAACTTGTTTTGGTTTTCCTGTTTCCTCCCAGGTTTTCCAAAAAGCAGAGTGGAAAGAGGATGCAGACGCTGGGCCACAGGAAGACTGATCGTGTCATCTGAAATTGGCAGGATGGATGAGTGTGGAACATGCTGCAGAACTTGGTGCTGAGAGAAACGAAGCCCTTAGGAGAACTTTATGTTTTTTCTTGGCTCTAGCCAGGGCCAGCTTACAAACAGGTGCTGAAGCCAACTCCCACTGCCCTTCTGGTTAGAAAGCCACTGTTTAAAATGCACACCCTGCTCCGTGTTGGGGAGGGCTGGTGTGCTCATAGAAGATGCTTCTCTGAGACTCACTCTTCTATATAAAACAAAACGTCAGGACTCGGCGATTCCCTAGGTTCTTCCAGCCTTTAATGTGCCGCATGGTTTCTACACACAGATACTGGCAATGAGATGCCACATGTGGAGGGCGGAGAATTCTCTTCCGTGGGAGGCCTTTAAGGAAAGGAATATTCTCTCTGCAAACTTCAGCCAAATGCATGCCTGACTAACCTGGGGAAAGCAGAGGGGATGCATGGGTATGGGGGCCAGTGTGGCCTCAAAGCTGAAGGGCCACGGAAACCACAGGAAGCCGAGAGGAAAGCATGGCTGTCACTACACAAGACTTATGTGGGCCTGCAGGAGGTGCCAGCCATCTTGGCAAGATAAGCAGGGACTCTGCAAGCCCTCCGCATCCCAGCTGGCCCGGGGGACAGAGCACATGACAGGGAGAGAGGTTGTTTTGAGAAAGGCAAGGAAAGTACTGAGAAGAAAGGATACGTGTTTTGGAGGTTCCTTTGGTCTGTCTGAGAAATGCCCACTGCAAGCCCTGCAAGCCCTCCTGGCTGGCTGCAAGCTGATGCCCTGGGGTCCATCCCCAGCACCCGGGTGGCCGACGGAGGCTGCTCTGTGGCCACGCAGCCAAGCAGCAGGTTCGAGGGGCCTGTGCTCCCTCCACTGAGCCTGATTTCCATCACCATCTGTCCCACCTACCTGGAACCCAGCAACACGGCTGGAAGCATAAACACCAACCCAACAACCTGCGTCCAGGAAGCACTTCCGACAACATTCGGAACAGCACGAGGGGAGCCGACAGGGCATACACAGCTGGACCACCCTGACCAGCTCAGCAGAAGTGCCTCGCTATTTCTGTTCTCTCGTTACAAGAATCAGGACTGGTTAAATCTATGTCTTTAGTTTTTGGAGTATTTCTAGGGAGAAATTCCTTCTCTCCCAATTCTTTTCTTCTTTCTACCTACATTGCAGAGCGTTGCAGTACGCGGAAAAACCTCCAAATCCCAGTAATGGAGTATAAATAGAAGTTAAACAATGGATGTTTGAAAGATCATTTGCTAGAATTAGAAATCACTGACAGAGGAAGCAATTTGGAATAATCGTTGTGTGGACATGTATGAGAGATTCAGGTCCAGGTTGCTGGGGGAACGATCTGTTAGCAAAGCCAAGCTGACTACACACGGGCCACACAGAACAGCTGCATTTAGAGAAAACTTACCTCGCTGTACTCTCTGTAATCTGTGTCTAAGTTATGTTAATGGTTTATTGGAAGGGACTTTATGTCTCTCTTTTCCTCGGTCTTCACTTTTCCTAGAAGTTTTGAGGCTTTCATAACCTCACACTTAAAATAACTGCATCCCTGACTATTCTCTGCTGTTACAATGTCTGGCACACTGCGTCCACATCAGTGTTTATTAAATGTTGCCTTTATGACCCTCGAGAACCTACAATGCTCTCCGTGTCCACTATGACTGTCACAGCACTCCACAAATCACCCCTCATTTTGGTTCCCAGTACAGTCTTTCTCCCGTCAGGCCAGTTTCCACCCTGTTTCCCAGAGCTGGACCGGCTTCATAGCCCTTGCTTTGACTTGTTTTCTCTTACAGGAAGCCCTTCCTGTTTCAGCAGCCTTATGGAGAATGTCTCCGCTGTGCCACACTTCAGTCTGGCCCAGGCCTAGCAGTTCCCAACCCAGCCCCACCTGGCCTTTCTTTGCTGAGCTATAATCACACCCACTCTGCACAAACGTGCATCTCCTTGCCTTTCTGTGCTCCTGCACCATGAGCTCAGAGGGACGAGCGTGATACGTGAAGGAAGACAGCCACAACATGCAGAGTTCAGTGTTCATCAGAACCACGCCAGCCAGAAACCTGTGGTGCAAGGGCTTGGTTCGCTTCGCCATGGGAGAGCCTGACTTCCTTCAGTGCGGACCAGGAAGAGCTCATGATGGTAACCGCAGCTGGGAGGACCACAACCCGAGACTGCTCACTGCAGAGCAAGAAGACAACTGGAGGATGCTCTAATAGCACAACGCTCATCTCCCAAAGGAACTGTAATCTAGACTTGCAGAACTGAAATCTAAACTCCATTATGTATAAGAAAAGCCCCTTTTTGGATAAAGTGCAAACATAATTTCAAGGAGCAATTCCGACGCTTTCACATGCTCTGCCTTGTGGAGAAGCTGTTTGGCACAGAAGTGGAACAGGTCTTCGCTGTGACCCTGGCTGTCCTCACACTGTCCACTCCCTGATCCCCAGGTTGTGGGGCAAAGCCCTTCCTCACTGTCGCTGCCACACCCCCTTGAGACAGCTGTGACCACGCTCAGCGTGCCTGTCCTCGTGACCTGGGGCTGGGGTCATCCTGGAAACAACTGCTGCTGCTTCCTGGCCCGGGGACCACCCATGGCATCCCGTCTCTCGAGGGTGGCAGTCACCTCCTCGGGCACCGCAGCTCCGCTCCCTGGCGGATGACCGCTGTCCCTCTGGGGTGGCCCTGGTGCCCCAGTGGATTTCATGGAGGCCAAGAAACCAACCAATGACGAGTATATGCGCCACATGTTCCGTAGTACAGTGACACAAGTCCTTTGCTCTCAATTTCATAACAGAGACATCTGTCCTTTAAAATATGGCCTCACCTCTTCTGCCCTCCCCTCCACCCTTCTGGGCATCAGCTTGCTTCTGCTCCTCCACTCCTCCGATGTGGTCGAGGTGAGCTGCAGACAGGAAGCCCCTTCTCATCTCCTTGGGCTGTGCAGACCCGCGCTGTGCGTGTCTTGAAACAGGGCCTGTCCGCTCACACGTGTGGACCTGTGGGGTCTGCCTGATGCTTCCCGTGTGACTGCAGAGCTCCTTAGAGGAGCAGACCGTATTTCACTGTGTCTCTCGACGTGTCTGGGTGTGTGTGTACACACTCAGTGGGTGTTTGCACAGTGCCACACACAAACAGACATGCACAGTGTTGGTGCAGCTGAAATGAGCAGCACAGCATTTAAAAAGGCGAAAATAAAAGGAAATCTAAGATATGCTTCCTAAACTCACTAAAAGTCCAACTTAATTTTATTCTAAGAAATCAAATTGTCTACAGTAATCAACTTCAGACTATTTTAAATTGGTTGGCAGCACTGAATCTGTGGAAGAGGCATCTTAAACTAAACTTCTACGGAACTTTACTATGGCTAACGTTTCAGTATTCTTCATACCTGCTTATTCGACAGTTACAGACAATCTGCTTCTCTTGCTAAGGCGCTGTAAGACATAACCACATCTAAACGATTCAGGGCAAAGCACACTACGCTGTTCTGCCACAATCAACTTATGTAGGGAGCAGCTACTGTGTACTATTAAACACTTGGCACATCGCACATCTTTGGCACGTGAAAGTCAATTGGGTTTAGACTTATGTTGTTTATTGATGCCAATGTGTACTTCGCACCTCCTTAAATGTATCAAAATTCCTTAGGATGCCAAACCAAATCTGTCCTCCAGGACCCAAATGTGCCAACAGTTTATTGGTTTGCGGAAGCATTACTGGAAAAGCTTGAGCAGGGGGGAAAGACCTTTTTCCCAGTAATAGACCAAGGTCTCATAAGTGAAAGTGAACTGTAGCTCTGGAAATTAGGTGGTGAACTTTAGGTGGAAGAGCCAACTCCGATAATCAGTAATCGGTACCAATTTGAGAATGATTGCTACATGCCTCTGGGTGAAACCCTGGCTTTCTTGGAGCCTCTCTTGGCAACTGCGGTTGCCGTTTTAAAGCTTCAGAGAAAAGCCTGAATATGAATTTGGAAAAAAGTGATTTTCGTGTTCAGCACCGAGCGATGACTAAGCAGAGAGCCCGGGAGGATATTCAGATGAGTGTGCTCTATGCATATGAGCCAAACGAAAGAGTCCATACAAATAACGCTGATTGCCATGTGCCTGTGGTCTGGCAGAGTGCAACTTTTACACAGAAGATGCGCGGCAGCAATGGACACACCCTGTGGGGTCAGCAGGTGTACGTGTGGTTTTGGAATATGGCTATCTACTGGTATTTTAACTTCTTCTTTAAAAACTGAGATTTCAGCTTTAAAATAATGATAATATATATGAATTTTAACAAGCATCTATAAAATCATTAGTACTAAAATTAAAATTATTAGGCATAAATAGTACCAGATGCTACTTAAAATAGTTTTTCACTATTGATAAACCTGGACACCAATGAGAAAGATTGGAAGAAGTATTGTTAACTTACTATACATGTCAAGAAAACAAATTCTATGCTGTGTCTACCATGGAAAAATCGTACGTGCAATACCTCTCACAAAACAAAGTGCCACAAAACACAGACCCACAGCAAAGGAAAAATACTCTGATATCCATAATAAATGGAAACTTCACATTTTTTAAGATAAGCATATAGGCGACCTTAGTGAAAGCAGAGTTCCATGTAGTATGCTCATGTATAATTTTAGAGATCATTAGAGTTACAGAATTTTAATTAACTCACTAGACCTTTATATTTCATTATAAACCTCCCTCACCCTAATATTCTCTGTTCTGAAAATGGTGGCATACAAGATCAGAATAAGCAGACTTTTTCTACACTCTTAGCAAGATTTTAAGTCCATAGCATTGTCAACTCTAAGCACAGTGCGGTTCACAGATCTCCACAGCTTCTTCAGCTTGCGTGACTGAAACTCATACCTACCGAGCCACATTTCTGATTTTCCCTCCTCCCACTCGCCGGCGACCACCATCATACTCGCTGCTTTGCTGAGTCTACTCTGATATTCGTGGAAGTAGAATCATGTCTCTCTGACCACTTGCTTCATTTAGCACAGCGTGATGCCAACTGTGACACAGAGCAGTCGGGTCCCCCTTTTTAGGGCTGAGTGATGCTCCAGTGTGAGTCTACAGCTCGTGTTGTATTCGTTCATCTGTTTTCACCTCTTGCTGTTGTGAATGATGCTGCAATACACATGGCAGTGCCGGTACTGCTTTCAGATCTGCGCTGTAATGCTTTGGAGAATTACTTGAAGAAGCCAGGTTCTGGATCTATTTTTGATTTTTTTAGGTACCTCTGTACTATTTTCCACAGTGGCTGCTCATTTTACACTGGCACAATAGTGCACAAGGGGCCCAACTTCTCGGGGACACTTGCCATTTCCCATTGTTTTGACAAGGGCTATCATGACGGGAACAAGGGCACAGCGCCCCGGGTTTGGGTTTGGGTTCCCCGAGGACTGGTGGCTGAGTGTTTCCTCGCAAACTGTCGGCTATCTGTATGTCTTCTTTAGGGAAATATCTACTCAAGTCTTTTGCTCTTTTGAATTTTACTTTCTTTTATTTTTGCACGGTAGGCAAGTGCCTATCCACGAGCTACAAACCCTAGGCCCTGCCCATGCTTGGTGGGGTGGCCTGCCATTTTGTTGTTTCTCTTTAGAAGCTCTCTGTGCATTCTGGACATCAGTTTTATCAGATAAATGGTTTCCAGATCTTTTCTTCCACCCCGTGGCTGCCTTTCGCTCTGTGGCCTTTTCCACGGCTGTGTGGGTTCAGTTTCATGTAGCCTCACTTGTCTGCTTTTGCTGTCTTTGCCTGTGCTTTTTGTGTCATGTCCAATAAATCACTGACAAATCCAATGCCAAGTCGAAGGCTCAGCTTTAAACTCAGGCCTCAGATTAAGTTTTCAGTCCACTTTGGGCTGAGTTTCATGTGTGGTACACAACGCCCAGTACCCTCCTTTTGCACGCTTTTCCCAACACCATTTGTGGGAGAGGCCTCTCCTCCTCTCTGCATGTCCTCAGCACCGCTGTCGAGAATCCTTTGCCCAGAACAGCACTGTGATCTCAGGGCAACGTCCTGAGGTGGTGAAGAGGGAGACTCAGGGTTATTTCAGTCTAGAGTTCGTAACTCATACAGCCTCATTTCTGCCACAACAAACTGATCAAAGATAAGAAATGGACTCTCAACCATGAAGATGTCATGCTGGGAGGATTACTGGGCAAGGGAAACTTTGGTGAAGTGTATAAGGGCATATTAAAGGATAAAACTGCTGTTCCTGTTAAAACATGTGAAGAAGATCTTCCTCAGGAATTGAAAATAAAATTTTTACAAGAAGCCAAAATTCTCAAGCAATATGATCATCCTAATATTGTCAAACATATAGGGGTTTGCACACAAAGACAGCCTGTCTATATCATTATGGAACTGGTTGCAGGAGGTGATTTTCTATCCTTTCTGAGAAAGACGAAAGATGAATTAAAACTCCAACAGTTAGTGACATTTTCCTTAGATGCTGCTGCTGGTATGTTTTATCTCAAGAGTATAAACTGTCTACACAGGGACCTTGCTGCAAGAAACTGCCTGGTAGGTGAAAATAATGTTCTGAAAATCAGTGACTTTGGAATGTCTCGTCAAGAAGATGGTGGCGTGTATTTATCTTCTGGCTTAAAGCAGATTCCCATTAAATGGACAGCACCAGAAGCTCTTAATTGTGGGAGATACAGTTCTGAGAGTGACGTGTGGAGCTTTGGCATCCTCCTCTGGGAGGCCTTCAGCTTAGGCATCTGTCCATACCCTGACATGACAAATCAGCAAGCTCAGGAGCAAGTGGAGAGAGGATACCGGATGTCAGCCCCTCAGCAATGTCCAGAGGCTATCTTTAAAATTATGAGGAAGTGTTGGGATTATAAGCCTGAAAATCTCCCTAAATTCAGTGATCTTGTGAGAGAGCTCGATATCAGCAAGAGGAAAATCACACAGTCACAGAGGAGTGCCATGCTTGCCTTCAGGACTCTGTCCTCCAGCAGAGTAATGCTCTTGTTCTCCTTAACAATGAGTTTATACCACATTACCTGCAACCATCTTCTAAGGTTATTTTTTTATTAACTGGGTTTTTAAAAAATATGTTCCACTTTAAAATATGTCAAAGTCAAATTTATTCAAGAAATAGTCTCACCAGGGCCTTTATGTGCAGTCCTGCCATTTCAGGCCACTGTAAATAGGAGAGCACAGACTCTAAATGTGTGAAGGATAAACATCTCCACCATTGTTACATATAGGACCACTGATGTTTCTCAAAGGTTTTCCACATCAGGCACAGTTCTCAGGTGCTGCCTTTTGCCACAGACCTACTCAGTTGGTGCTATAAACAGCACTGGTAATGTGTTTGCTGGATACGTTCCAACATAGTTGGTTTTCTGCTCTGCCAAGGGATCATAACTTTAAATATAGTATTGTTATAATCTTGTATTGGGAAAAAAGAAAAAAGAATCATTTGCCCATGTTTGCGTGGCCTTACTTCTAGAGCTACTCAGTTCCATTGGTCTATAAACGCCTTGCTCTGGGGACATACTGTTTTGGTTACTGTGGCTTTGTAATATGCATCTTGAAATCAGGAAACATGAGGCCTCCCACTTTGTTGTTCTTTCTCATGACTTTTTTGGCTATATGGGGTTCTTTACGGTTCCAGATGGATGTTTTTTCCATTTCTGTAAAAAGCACCATTAGGATTTTGATAGGGAGTACATTGAGTCTCTAGATTACTGAGTTGTAGAGACATTTTAAAAATGCAAAATCTCAAATCTATGAACATGAGATTTCTTTTAATTTTTTAAATGTCTGTTTTAGGGGTTTTCTTTAGCAGTTTTAAGTGTCCAAATCTTTTACCTGCTTGGTTTATTCCTAAGTATTTTATTCATCTTGACACCTTATAAATGGAAGTGCTTTCTTAATTTTCTTTTTTATTATACAGTGATGGTGTACAGACATACAAGTAATTTTTGTAGGTTGTCTTTTTTTATCTTGCAATCCTGATGAATGTTTATCAGTTCTAACAGACTGTAGGGTGTGCACACATGCGCTTGTGCAATCCTTCGTGGATTTTACACAAAGATCTTGTCATTTCAAACAGAGATTATATTACTCCTTCGTTCCTAACCTGGATGCCCTTCATTGTTGTTTTTCCCTTGCCCAGTCACTGTGGGTAGGTGTGCAGTGGTCTGAGGGATGAGAGGCAGGAGTGAGTGCCCTCACCTCATTCCTGATCAAAGGTGAAAGGCTTTCAGATCTTCATTAGCAGGAATATTAGCTGTGCGCTTTTTACTATGTTGACATAATTTCCTGCTATTCCAGGGTTGTTCAGGGTTTTTATCATGAAAGTGTGTTAACTTCTGTCAAATAATTTTTATCCTTTTAAATGTGGTGTATCATACTATTTTCTGTGTGCTGAACCATCCTTGCCTCACAGGAATACATCTCACTTTTATGGTATTGTGGAATACAAGTATTTTTCATGAGGATTTTTGCATTTGTGTTCATTAGAGATAGTGGCCTATGATTTTTTTTCTTGTGGTGTCTTTTTTCTGGCTTTGGAATCAGAATAATGCTGGCTTCATAAAATGCATTTGGATGTGTTCCCTCCTCTTCAATTTTTTGGATGAGTTTGGGAAGAATTGGCATTAATTCTTTTAAAAAATGTTTGGTAGAATTCACCCGTGAAGCCATCTGGTCCCGGGATTTTCTTTGTTGGAAGGTTTTTGATTACTGCTTGAATTTCCTTACTAGTTTTAGTTCTGTTCAGATTTTTAAATTTCTCATGATTCAGTCTTGTTAGGTTATATATTTCTAGGAATTTATTTATTTCTTTTTGGTTATCCATTCTGTAGGCTTCAATTTGTTCATAGTCGTCTCTTCTGGCCCTATTTTCATCTGTAGCATCAGTGGTAATGTCTCCTCTTTAATTTCTGATTGTATTTGAGTCTTCCCTCTTTTTTCCTTCGTCTAGCTAAAGGTTTATAGTTTTGTTGAGATTTTCCAAAAACCAACCTTAATTGCATTTATTTCTGCTTCAATCTTTATTATTTCCTTCTACCTTTTGGCTTGAGTTGTCCTTTTCTCTAGTTCCCTCAGTATAGTCAGCTTATTAATTTGAGACATTTCTGTTTTTTGTTTTGTTCTGTTTGGTTTGGTTTGGTACCGGGGATCGAGACCTTCTGCTTGTGAGGCAGGTGGCGGCATCACTAAGCTAAATCCCTGGCCCCCTCTTTCTTTTCTTTTTTTTTTAATATAGATGTTTATTGCTATAAACTTCTCTCTTAATGTATCTCTTAAGTTTTGATGTTTTTGTTTTTGTTTTCCTTTGTCTTAAAATGTTTTCTAATTTCCTTTTTGACTTCTCTCACTCACTGGTTGAAAACGTATTGTCTGTTTTCCACATACGTGTGAATTTTCCAGTTTTCCTTCTGCTACTGACTTGCAGTTTTATTCCACTGATACAAGAAAAACCACTTGGTGTGATTTCAGTCTTTCTAAGTTTGTTGGACTTGTTTTGTGACCTAACATGTGATTTGTTGTGAGCAATGTTCAATGTTTGAGAAGACGTGTGTTCTGCTGCTGCTGGGCAGAATGCTCTGTGTGTCCTGTCATTCTCGTCGACTGCTGTTCAAGTCCTGGCTCCTTACTGATCCCTGTCTCGATGCTCCACTCATTAATGAAATCAGTGCTAAAATCCCCTACTAGTATTGTGCTGCTGTCTAATTCTCCTTACAGTTTTGTCAATGTTTGTTTTGTAATTTGGGTGTGCTGATGGGTGCAAGCATATTTAAATGACATCATCTTGAAAAAATCAATCCTTTACCATTATATAATGTACTTCTTTGTCTCTTGTGAGGTTTTTTTTTTTTTTTGGTACTGGGGAATGAACTCGGGGCCTTGCTCTTACAAAGCAGGTGGCGGAACCACTGAGCTAAATCCCCGGCCCTGTCTCTTGTGAGTTTTTGATGAGAAACCTTTCTGTTTGTTCTTCAGACTAGATCTTTTCCAATGCCATATCTTCGAGTTTACTGAGTCTTCGTTTGGCTTGAAAGAGTCTGCTGGTGAACCCTCTACTGAATTTCCCATTCAGTTCTTGCATTCTTCAGCTCTAAGATTTGTTTAGTTCTTTTTTATATTTTCTAACTCTCTGTTGAAATTCTCATATTGTCCATGCATGCTCTTCCCGAGTCTCTGTATCACGGTCACTGTGCATGCTCTGTCAGGTCACCGACACGTCTGTTTATGTGAGTCTGCTTCTGGAGATTTACTCTGTTCCTTTGCTGGGCACTGCTCCCATTTCTTCCTGCTCCCTATGACCATATTTGTATCCACAGACTGGCTTTACACTAGAAGAGACTCCCACCCGTTGACCCAGTAAGCAATTCTGGGGGTCTCAAACCCCCTCTGTGGCCATGCCTTTGGTGGATGTGTGTTAAAAGTCTCACTTGGTCTGCTGCTTTCTTTCTGCTCAGGAGCTCATCATTTCTTGCCCCATGCATGTCTCTCTAATGTAGGGCAGGTCTTCTGGAGCAGCAGAACACCAGCCCACTGGCTCTGTCTTCTCCTCAGTGGCCCCAGGCATCTAGTGTATATTGGTTCTCATTATTGCCTGAGGCCTAGCTGGAAAGAAAGCAGTCATGGAAGCCCCTGCAATGCTGGAATGCTGGACACACGGTTCCATCCTCTTTCTCCTGAGAGTGGCCAGCCCATCCTGCCCCGTGTCTGCTACATCAGCGGTGGCCTGGAGTGGCACACTGCACGGCTCCTCAGTTCTCAGTGGACCCCAGGAGTCTGGAATCCCCAGATCCCTCCTGCCTGTGCTCTGAGAAGTGACACAGAAGCCAGTTCCTTATGCCCCTGACCCCCCAAGTCCAAATGCTGGAAGTGAGGTGGGTGGAGGCTTCTTTTTCCTTCCCCAGGGAGAGCTGGGAGCTGAGAGTTTGCTCTTGAATCATGGCACAGGCCTCCTGGCCTCCAGAGTTACGTAGCACGAGGAAGTGGGCCTGCAAGAGGTGGTGAGGAGAATGCAGGACCACACTGATGATGGAGTCGAGCCTCTGGGGAGTGCTTCTGTCCACCTCTTCTGCACACAGGACAGAGAGCTGGCCCTGTCTCTGAGGAAGGGCCTTCAGTAGACACTCAGCCTTCCAGCACCCAGTTCTGGGCTGTGGGGGTCCTAGAACTGCGAGAACTAAGTCTGCTCTACTGATAAAGCACCAAGTCTGTCACTCTGCTGCAGCAGTACACATGGCTGAAATGCACCCTGCCTGAGTCCCTGATGCTGTGCTGGGAGGCACCAGGGTAAGAGGGTGCCTGGGTGCAGCTGGTGAGGCACTTCCTGGGGAGCCCCTTCACTGGGGACAGGAGCGGGCCCATGTGCCACTGAGTCAGTGCCTTGGGAAGGAGAGAGGTCTGGGCATCCTATTCTACTCTTGCAGACATCGCTGCCAGAGGATGGCCTTCTGAGTACGAACATCTTGCTGCACAGCAGCCACTGCACTATCTGAAAAGGACAGGTTTCAGCCAAGGAGATGGTACTGTGGTCAATGTGGCTGAACTCTGCGTGGACCAGGCAGAAGAAAACACGTGCCCTGAAGAATGAGGCCTCACTTGGGCTGGGCCATTCACTCACTCACAAGCAACACAAGGCTCTGCTCAGTCCCACTGGCCTCTGACAGAGATGGCTGAGTGAATAAGGGTGGCAGTTGGTTCTGGTTCTGGGTTACAGTCAGAAGGTCAGTTCACTAACTAGCTTCATATACAGCTAACATCAATTCATGATCTGGCTGAAGCATTCCTGTATGGAGGCCCAAAACCTTTCCACTGGTTTCCATGATAACACAACAAAAGAGCAGTAGAGTATAATAGCAACAACAAAGTTCAATTCCCGTAAGCCTGTACTGATGTCCATAATTATTGTTATTAAACCTCATCTCATGGGTGGTGTTTTATATTCTGCTCTAAACTGATTATTTGGCTATTATTTCAGTTTTAGTTTTGCAACATCTCCGTTAGGTAGAGCCTGAGGAAACAACCCATATATATTTTTATTGCTAACTCAGTACACAGATACTGATTGCAGAAACAATCTGTTCAGAGGCCTTGGGGTGCTGTCCTGACTGCGAATATGGTGTAGTGCAGCCGTCACCACTCACAGTGCCATCTTACCTTGTGAAATATTTGAAACGCACTGCACTTAGGACTTTCTTAGTCCTTATAAATAAGCACATTCTAACATAAGCTGGAATTATAGCAATGTTCAGTTTCACGGTTAAAACATTTCTCTTGGATTTGATTTTCCTTTGAAATTTGAAACATGAAGAATAAAGAAACTTCAGATTTTTCTCCACTAACTGATATGACTATTAGAGGCAACAATATAAAAGAATTATTCTACAACTTATTTCTATCTGCTAGGAAACAATTCAAATAAAAAGTCCAGTTGACCCCCTAAGACGCACAGTATGATTTATCATGAGTGAGGAGATCGAATTGTGCCCTTTCAAGCTAACTTTAATTTTGGTTTCCAAACAATCTATATCTCGTTCAAGGTTAAAAGCACTAAGAGTACACACCAATGCTAAGGAAAATCTTAAAATGTCCTGAAATGCATTAGCCAGCCTATTTGTATAACAAGCAGCCTGTTTGTTTATGATGGTCCACATCATTAATCTGGATAAATAAACGCAGAGGTGAAGGGAGCCGAGCGTGCTGTGCTGCCCATTACCCAGCAACGGTGGTTACGACCGCTCCGGGGCAGCGGAGCTGCACGTCCGAGAAGCATCTGCTGCTCTTTAACCAGGGCTGATCGGGCAGGCAGGCTGGGGGACTGGGGGCCGCTGCTGTTACCAGGGCAAGGCTGGGAGATTTGCCTTAATGAGCTTTACTAATTTTACCTGAAATGTTACTGCTTGTACACTCAAGCTTTTTAGCAGTATCTCTGTTTGAAAATGCTCAATTTTTCACAAATGTATAAATATCCACTAAGGAAACTACATGCTTTTTATTCTTTAAAAACAATTCTGTGAACTTTGAAAAATTGTAATAGTAACATATGCTTAGAATAAATAAATATAAAATAATACAATATAGATGTATGTATAAAATAAAAACTGAAAGTGCCCTTCCATATTCCCATCTTCCTAGAATTTCCTTCCTTCTGAAAAGGAAGAGTATAGATAACCATAATATGTTCTCTTAACATACTATACATGCTTTTTTATTATTAAGAGTAACCTCAGAAAGAACTGCAAAGTAACTATAAATCGGATCACACCAAAAAACCTCTTTGAAATAAATTTTGTAAATAATGCATAAAAATATGTAATATAGGAAAAGATGAAACAAAATCAAATGTTTTTATCAGCTTAGGACTTGAATATTAGTCAGATGTAAAGCGAATGGCTTTTAAGAACTGTATGTCTGTACTTCATTGCCGAAGGTGAGGCTGTTTGCTTTGTGAGCGCTGTTCCCGAGCTGTTGGGGACTCTCACAGCAGGTACTGTCATGCTTGGAGAACACACGCCAGGCCACCTCCACCTCCTTGAGGGTCAGGGCCGCGCAGTGTGTGTGACCAGGACGAGGAAGACACATGCTGCCACAGGGCGGCCGCTTGCCCTCGACCCTTTCGGAGCCTGCCTTCCTGACTCTCACCTGGGCACAATCCTGGCCGCCCAGGCGGTGATCAGTGGCCGGGCTGTCCTCAGCGGATACAGTGCGGAGTAAGGCGAGGCAGGTCTGCTCACCCTCCACAGTGACGCCGAGAGGGGTGCAGATGGCAGGGCTCTGTCAGGAGTAAGCGTGAACCAGACGCGTCTGGTCAGGTCGTCTAAGAGGTTTGGAGCAATGTGCAGAGAAAAGTCCTTTGGTAGTCAGTGAAAGGGGTCGCTTTAACTTCTCCTTGAGGCGGGTGCTTCGCTAGAGAGAACAGGAGACCTGGTTCTCCAGGTCCTTACCCTCCTATGAAACAGTAAGTCAGGGCCAAAAGCTGTTACTGCGTGTAACAAGTAACAAATGACAAACGGCTCCCCCAGTTGCTCTCAAAGAAATCCCTTTACCTTATGGGCACTTCTCTCTTATGGGAAACCCAAACTATAAATCACAAGCAAAAGAAAAGATAGGTAATAGGAAGCAAGGAGATAGATGTTTCTCAGATGGGGAGGAGGTCAGGAGAGGGAGGGAGGGAAGTGGATGAAAGAAAGACAATGTGTTGTGTCCATGCGCCCATTCCACAGGGGGAGTGTAAACATTAGGTACTGTGAACACAGGCTAATGAAAGAAAGCCCTTCAGAAACAAGGCTCAAAGCTGAGGACACAGACACTGATGTTTCTGAAGGCCACTAAAGTCAATCCTAGAGAGCATTATAAAATTATGAAATTTGAGCTACCTGTTTTTAGTCTCTTGTTACTGAAAGATATTTTGAATATGAGATACACCTCAAAAGACTGAGCTCAAGTTGAATCCAAAAGCTATCTTCTACTAAGAAAGCTATTTTCTACTCAGAAAGAGTTCATCCTAAATTATGCTTTTGATTTTTATTGCTTATGGAGAAAAAGATAATTCATTGAACCTATCAATCTGCTCCTATCATGTCACACGGTCCAGGGGACCCCCAAGTTTGGTTTTGGGACCTCTGATTCTACACGATGAGAGTTACAACCCAGGAGGTTCCACGATCATCAAGTCATCACGGGAAACGCACTGTGAAGCAGGGCATGCTTTCTTCTTTTTTAAGATTTCTGCATAATTTTAACTATGGCCTCCAAGCTGGGACTGTGTTACGCTGAGCCTCCTCGGTCTGCTGACCAGAGGTTCAGTGTTGACTCAGAACAGCGGATAGGATGAGCACCGTGTGGCACGCAGCTTGGAACATGCTACCCAGCAAGCTTGGTCACCCCAAACCACACACGATCGCAAGTCAGCTACAGTCCCCTTCCCACGGGCACCCTCGTGCCCTGCAACTCTTCCTTATTTCTCCCTCCGCTGGTCTCCTTTCCCCACTCCCTTCCCTAAGCATCAGCTCCCCCGAACCTCCATCTCCCAGGGTCACTACTGAAAAGCCTTTCCACTGTGCCCACATTGATTCCTTGATTCTGGCCTCCATGGCTCTCTGATCTGATGTTCCTAGACTGCTTTTCCACTGCAGAAAAGGCTGACTCCGTTTCCCAAATCGCGACCTTTGTCCAGTCTCCTTCCGGCGGAACCACCTGGTTTTCAGTCCCACCCACTTTGCTGGAATTGCCCAGTAGCTCTGGGCCTAGGCCGCCCTACCAGCTCGGCCTTCTTCCTGGGAGAAGGAGCTCATGCTAGGCACGGTTGTGGTGCAGCTTGTCCTGAAGACTGCTCCGCACGAGGGCCTGTCACCACAGCACAGAGGATGGGTCCTGTCCTGACAGCGGGGATGAAATGAGGCCCCAAAAGAGGCTCAGTGACTGGGCCACACATCGCCCAAGGAAGGAGAGACCTGACTCCTACCACAGCCACCACTGCCGCTGAAGTGTCCGTGCAGGAAGTCTTCGGAATGGAGCCACGTTAGGGGACACTGGTCATTGTGGAAAGGCAGGGCTTGTGATATGAGGAGATTCTGTTCTTTCTTTCCCTATCACCTATCTTTATCTTGCTCTGTATTTATACTCTGGGTTTCTCATATAAGAGAGACCTTGTGATGCTTGAGCTGTGTGCTGACTGACTTCACTTAACGTCATGGTCTCAAGGTGCACCCGCTTTCCTACAAATGACTCAAGCCTATCCTTCTTTATGGCAGAGTAGTGCTCCACTGAGTGTAAATGCCACAGCGGAAATTCTATTGTGAAGCTGGTTTCAAAGGTGCTAGGATGGCTTGGAGGAACCTACTCAGACTGGCTGTGCCTTCAAGATGGAAAGCTCCGTGTTCCAGCTCTGTTCAGCACCTGTTCAGCATAGGACGTTCTGAGCTGTCCCTGTCTACAGAGGGAGGCAAACAACCGAGAGAGGCGGCGGGCAGAGAGGAGGCTGCCAGTGGGCAGACCACAAATCCACGTTTTGCTTGGGGAGCACCCAGGAGGCTCCCATGGGTGGCTGGTGCTGTGCCCGAGTGGGTGACTGCCTGGCACAGGAGGGTGGACGGCCACTGTGGGCCGAGGCTGGGAACACAGGACCTCTGGGACACACGTCTAGCCGAGGGGGTCAGTGCTGGGACCTCAGACAAGTTCCTCAATCTGCAGAAAACTCCAGGAGTGGCCAGGTGGAAGGATGCACACCCTGCGCCTGCTGCTTTTTCCTGGCCACCCACTAGGAGGAAGTGGGGCTTGAACAGGAGGGAGAAGCCCTCAGAAGTGGACTCCACCGCCCTCCAACCCTTTCCGCCTCGCCTCCTTAAGCAGGGAGGCTCCTGCTCACTCAGCACTAGGCAGGTGGCAGAGGAGATGGAGCCTGGACGCGAGGCTCTGCCATACACAGCTCTGATGTTAGTAAGCAAGCGTCCCCGAAGCTGCACAGCATGGCCAAGGTGGCTCGAGAGCAAGGCACACTGCTCCCAGGTGCACTGCCTGGCTGAATTCCTCCAGAAACAGCTTCAGCCGTCGGCCTGGCTCCTGTTTCATGCTTTTGTGTGGGGGCATAAAGGAGCTGGCGGGAGCATCACACCTGGCCTGGACACTTGCAGGTTCCTCTAATTCTCAGTGCAGAACGAGCACCTGTCTTGCTGGAGACGTGCAGCAAGGTGTCGAGGAATTCCAGCCCCCCTGTCTCTGAAGAGATGGCCAGACAAGCTGACCCAGGGCCCTTCTATTAGCGTCAGTCAGGCTGGGTTTTACAGCAGCAAGTTCAATTAAAGTAGTCATTTTCCAACAGCCTTGCCGGTTAGGGTGAGATGGCTGTAGTCAGCATTAGCATTTACACAATGGTACAGGAAATCACCTCCAACAAGGGAGACAAAAGAAAATGAAGCCGGCGGGAAGGCACCTGGGCTGACGAGCTTCCTCTCACCTGCTGTCCTCCAGGCTTCCCACTGGGCTGCTGCGGGGCCTGGGAACCTGGCTGCCCAGGGCGGGGCTCTGTGGTGCTCACGTCACCACCTCGTTCATAAACCTGTGCAGGGCCCCTGGGGTGCAGCGTCCAACAGGCAGGCTCTAGTGACAGCCCCCCCCCCCAACAGCGCAATCCTCGGGCGCCCACAACCCCCTCTGCTTTTGCATTTCCTCTCTCTGGCCCTTTAGCACAGACAGCTCTATCTATGATAGCGGCTTTTTGTTTGTTTTGGAGGTGCTGGGGCTGGAACCCCGTAAGTCCCTGAGAGCTGCCTTTGATGTCCCAGCTGAGCCAGGCATCAGGTCCTTAGCTCTCGGTACTCATGGTCAACTCAATCTAGAATCTTCTAGAAATGAGCCTGGGGTCAAAGCCTTCAGCAGTGCCTTGCTCACAGATGTGCCGGGCTTTCTCTGGAAGGTCTCAGTGATGCACCGCTCCTTCAGTCTCCAGGAAGCAGGCTCTCCTCAGCGTGCCTCAGTCAGCAGCTCCTCCCTCTGTGAGACGGGCCAGGACGCTCACACTCTAAGCCCTGCTGAGGACAGGGCTTCCGCCCGCCATGTTCTGCTCACTCCACGTGCAGTCGAGCTCTGTCCGGCACGTCATGGGCACCGCGCAGACCGGCGCTGGGTGGGGCCCGGTACACTGCGAGTCCGGGTCGCAGGACAGGGGAGGGTGTGGCCCAAGGCAGGGAGTGGCTGAACTGCACCCTGCTCTCACCTCTCCTTCCTGCCCTCCGGCTGCTTCCCCACTCCAGGCGCCTCTCTGTCCCCATCCCTGGTGAGTGTCAGGGCTGGGCACGCACTCGGGGAGGGGGACAGGGCCCAAGACATGGGGCTCGGCCGCACTCTCTCACAGCACTCTGCCTGAAGAGCAGGGCCTCTGTGGGCGAAGACAGCCCGGCCCCAGCCCCGGCGGTGGCGGCGCAGAGGGGAAGGCCTGCTGTTCCCGCACCTTGAGCGCACCGCACCTCCTCCTGGGTGTTCTGCACAGGAGGACCTGCCTTCTGTTTTCACCGGCCCTCCAACTGCTGCAGCCGCCTGCCCAAGAGAGGCTCGCTTTCTTCCCCAGAAGGCTTTTTACAACAGACACTGCTGCTCCTTGGCGTCGCACCACACAGCGACAGCGGACAGGCCCTGAACCCAGGCATGGTAACCGCAGACACCAAGCATGAACTTCGCCGTGCCCGTGCATGGAGGGACACGCGTTAGCTCCGTGTCCCTCAGCTGATCACCCTCTTCAAGGGCCACCTCCTCCTTCCTGAATTCTTGTAGTAATTTTTGGTGCTTGGATGAAAGAATGAATACACAAAACACCAAAATGTTTTTGTGGGAGGCTTTCCTAACTTCCAGTGGCCAAGCTGAGTAAGTGTGGTTTTATCTGAGGAGCATCTTAGCTACTTATTTAAAACACGCTATATGTTACAACACGGTGATGACACGAACTGCAGTGAAACTGACTCTTCACCTGCCTGCGGAGCCGTGGGGCGTCAGCAGCAAAGCCAGGCTCACCCACAGTCACCGGGCAGCTAAACTGCAAAGGCTCCAAGAGGCAGCCTGGTGAACTCGCAGACCTCGTCCACCACTCACGACTCGATGGATTCCACAGCTTTCAGTTTGGTCCACATCTTGGAGTTTTCATTTCAGTATTCTTCTTGGCTCAACCATTCTGTCTGAGAAATGACTGCCCGGTTTATATTTTCTGATTGATTAATATCCCCAGGGCGCTGCCAAATCTGAATCCGCCGCCCTCGAATGCCCCGGCTGCCCTGCTGGTTTGAGTGTGTTCCTGAGAGGAGGCGAATCCAGGTTCCAGCTGGGCAGCTGGGCAGCTTTGTTATGGGCTGAATGCAAAACCAGGAGTTGCAGGCAGTTTTAGAAAACAGATTTTTGGGGAAAAGAAAAGCCAAAATAGTTAAACATTTTAACAAAGCCCACCAGCGCTGTGCTGTGCTACCCCCGGGGTCTGTGGCTTGGCCTCTGCTGCATCTGCTCTTAGGCCTCTCTTCATGGCAACAGGTGAGCAGCCGCAAGGAAGCCGGCACACCCAGCCGGAAGGACCCTCTGGGCCAGGAGGCTGGGCCTCGGGCGGACGACCCCGGCTGACCGCCAAGGCCCGAGCAGGCGCACCTTTCCGCAGTCTGCATTCAGCACACAGCCCAGCAGGCTGGGAAACAGCCCGAGTGAGTGCAGAGTCAGCTTCCAGGCTACGAAGTTTCAGAAGAGTCAAAGCCTCAAGTACAGGACCGAGGACGTGCCGTGCACAGCCACTGCAGTGTGGGGCGCGGGGCCCGGCCGCCCCCTCCCGGCCTCCTCCCATGGAGCAAGAGAACAGGGCCCACGGCGTCCATGGGGGGCTTGGTATTCGCCGCCTTGTGCATCCCCTGCAGCGCGCGCTGCTGCCCTTCGAGCAGTGCCGCCATGTTGGCTAAGGCGAGGATTCCGCACAACCCGCCACCTTGGTCCCGGCCTTCGCTGGACACCGGAGAAGGGTATTCTCAGCGCTCAGTCCGCTGAAAGCCTCAACTGAACACTGCTCACTGTTCCTCCCAGGCACGACGCAGCGGTCTCACCGAGGCCAGTCCGGCCGGCCAGAGGACTCACACTTGCCAGCTCCACCACTCGCGGCCAGCTGCTCCTCAGTTCAGCACTGACGGAGCCCCTCCTTCCCTCCCCTTCCCCTCCCCTTCCCCCCTCCTTCCCTCCCCTTCCCCCCTCCTTCCCTCCCCTTCCCCTCCCCTTCCCCCCTCCTTCCCTCCCCTTCCCCCGTCCTTCCCTCCCCTTCCCCTCCCCTTCCCCCCTCCTTCCCTCCCCTTCCCCCCTCCTTCCCTCCCCTTCCCCTCCCCTTCCCCCCCTCCTTCCCTCCCCTTCCCCCCCTCCTTCCCCTCCCCTTCCCCCCTCCTTCCCTCCCCTTCCCCTCCCCTTCCCTCCTCCTTCCCCTCCCCTTCCCCCCTCCTCCCCCCCCCTTCCCCCCTCCTTCCCCCCTCTTCCCTCCCTCCCGCGAGGCCTCTGCCGATGGTAGCGGAGCGGGGCTGGCATGTGCCGGGGTCAGCAGGTTGCCCTTCCGCACAACCCAAGCAAACCAGAAGACTGCCAGGTTACTTTGGGACTGGGCAGACAACAGTGACCCTTCACGACTCCGTGAATAATGTAAACAGGGGACACATGCTGAGGGCAAAGAGGAGGAAAAAATAAAATAAAAGTAATTGTCCAGAGATTTAAAAAAAAGGGTGTAAGATTTTCCGAGGGCAAGCAGCAATTGCAATGGAACCCATACTCTGTTTACATACTCAGTTGAGAGTTTCAGTCCTCCCAGGGGCGAGACTGTGTTAATTATCATTTGTCTCAAAGGTTTGATTTTGCAGTCAAAGAGCGATGTTGAGGTTTGGTGACCTGAGTAATAATATAGGTGATGTTCCAGTCAGTGTAACTTCACATCACCAAAATTACTTAGGAATGGTCAGTAAAAAAAATACCTGAAGGGGCAGGGATTTAGCTCAGTGGTGCCGCCACCTGCCTCGGAAGCGCAAGGCCCTGAGTTCGATCTCCGGTACGAAAAAAACAAAAACAAAAACTAAAAAAACCTTGAGAAAAAAACCTTTTTAAAAAGGCCGTTCTAGTGATTACGTAATGGAGTCCCATTATGACTTTTCTCTATTATTTTTTAAAATTTGCAAACAAAGAAAAAGTTGACTTTTTAAAGAGAACATATTTATAACTATATCCTGTAGATTGTGCAGTTGGCCTTTCTATATACTTCTATGTACTTCATTACATCTCTAAACATTTATGTGAGCATCAATCTGTCAAATCATTGATGAGCATTACAGAAAGTTGCAGACAGCGCGACACTTTACCTCTAACTGCTTCAGCTTGCCCATCATTAGCCAGAATTCAGTGTTTGTGGCTAGACAGGGGCTCCTGCACAGTGCAGGCTGGCCCCAACTTGAGGCAGTCCTCCTCCTCCTGGGTGTGGAATGCCAGGTGTGCACCACACCCAGTATGGCTCTTTTTGGTTAAACAAGTTTATTGAGATAAAAGTCACAAACTGTACAATGCAGCCTTAGAGTTCATTTTTCTTATAAGAGCATTTAGTGGGGTATGGACCATTCCCCCTCTCCTTAATATGTGTGTCATATGAAGCTTGTGGCTTTCCATCTTTTGCTTACAAACATCAAGAGGTTCAAGTTTTCAAATCATCAAATTTGCAAATTTGGAAAAGCCCACAGAGCCTTCCTCCTGTCCTAATAAAACAAGAAACTCCACTATGAGAATAATAGATGGCATCATTAGACCCTCTTCTTCAAATCCAAGTCTTTTAAGACAAAATGCTGTTCAGGAATGGTGGCCACGCGCCCCAGGACTGCACCCTTAGACCCACACAGCTGTGCAGCTGCTGCAGGTGTCCGCCCGCCACCCAGGGCTGGGCTCACTCTCCCCTGTGAGTCTTGGAGGGCTTGCGAGCATCCCAACCACCGGAGCAGGGTGGATGTGAGTTTCCTCGCCTCTCAGGATGGGACTGGGAAGGCCACTCGGCCTCTGACAGGTCACCCGGACCCTCAGATGCAGTGCCCGAGTCCGGCCATCCTGCGGGAGAAAGCGCTGTGCCTGAGAAGCCCAGGTGCTCTAGGTGAAATCGCAGCTGACCGGTCCATGGCCAGAGTGGACCACTGGATACCCGGAAGTCGCTCCCAGTCCCTTCCAACCTTCCCCTTTCAGACCTTCCTGGCCAAAGACCGCAGTGTGGGAAACAGGCCCCCAGGGTCCGGGGAGCACCTGCTGCACCCTACCCAGTCCCCACCACCACCACCCCCGCCCCGCCCCGGGAAGGCTGGGGTGTGAGAAGAGGTGCATAAGGTGGAGTTTTGGGTTGAATGGACAAACAGCAATGATAACTACCACAGCCTTCCTGTCCCCCACCCCACCCTGCAAAATACAGCAAAAGACTACCATTTAAAAAGGAAATATAGCTTTTCTTTGGCAGATATATCTGCATATAGAAAATATCTTGGAAAATATCACCTCAATATGATGTTCTATATTTAGGTAGGCAGAAATTTTTATAAACTACTGCCCTGGGAATTTCAGGATATTGTCAGTCAGTTCCAGCTGCTGGCTGCATAATGTTAGTTGCCCATATTAGGGAATAAAGAGAGCCTGAACTAACATGTATGAAAAAGGATTTCACTTGATTGTAAGGCAACTATGCATGTGGTTACCAAAAAATCACACATGTATTCCTACCTGCATGAACAGAAGCATTCATTCTCCCTGTACCCTGGACTCCTGCGGCTATGGACCCTCTCTCAGAGGAATGCTTTCTAATGTGTAAAACAAAATACACCAGATTTCAAAGGAAACAAACTGCACTGAAATGTTACCAAATAATAAACTAATTTTTGCTAATCTATTTATGCTTTTTTTTTTTTGGTACTGGGGATCGAACCCGGGACCCTGTGCTTGCAAGGCAGGCGACGGTACCACTGAGCTAAATCCCCAGCCCTATTTATGCTTTTTAATCAACCATTAGTAAGGATTGCAGTGGACTTAATATCTGCTCAAGGAAAGGAACATAACTAATATTTTGACATTTTTAATGATCACGCTCCTAGATGAGAGAAGTCTGTGGTCTCTGCTGGGGACAGGCCCGGCTGCTCCTGGGCTGGGAGCTGGGGCTCCTCACTAACAAGTGCTAGGTCTCTGTGGGAGGCACTGCCCTTCCTCTCGGGCTGCTGGAACCTCTCGCTTTAGCCACAGACCCCTTGTCTTTAACCCCTAATCCTTCATTCATCTACGATCCCATGGGCTCTCGCCTGTGATGCTTCCCGCCTGACTTTTCCTCTTTTGTTGCTTCCCAATTAAGAAGTTGGGAGAAAGTGGAGATGAAAGAAGCACGAGCCCCTGGGCGTGGGCAGGTTCCTCCATTCAGAACCCTGTCACCCTCTCACCCAGCAGCCACGTCTCAGAACCCACCCCGACACCTCCAGTTCCTCTTTCTCAGGAAGGTGACACACCGACCCATGAGAGCTCCCCTCCTCGGACTGCCACTGAGCTGAGTAAATAGCAGGTGCTTGATCTTTTTAATTTTACTTTCTTCATGCATGCTGGGCAGGCATTCCACCACTGAACTATATGCTCATCCCTTTTTAAAATTTTATTTAGAGACAGGGTCTTGCTGAGTTACCCACACTGGACTTAAACTCATGATCTTCCTGCCCCAGCCTCCCAAGTGGCTGGGGTTACTGGTGTGTGGCATCATGCCAGGCAACACACCCTTGTGCAATGCTTATCCTACCGGCAATACTATAGTGGTGTAAATCACCTTCACGGCTGCGGGAAACGAAGATGGCCCTAATGTTCCTTATCATCGCTGCCAACCATGGAGGACCATGAGCACGGGCTACACAGTGCACCCTCAATGTCAGAGACTCCTACGTGGCACCTACTGAGTGGCAGATCCTCTTCTAAGCACCTCACATGTTCACTTAATTCTCTCATCAACCCCATGACAGAGGTGCTATATTTATTCCCATCTTAAAAATGAGGAAACAGAGGCACAGATAAACTAGTAGACAGATGGAACCTGAAACTAGACATCGTTTCTCAGAGCCAGTGTTCTTCACTACTACACTTGACCTTGCTGGTGACACCTGCATATAAATATAAGACCTGCTCGTCTGGATCTGTACCCTACCATGGAATCGCGGGTCTCACAGACACTTAGCTCCCCTTCTTTCGTCGGCCTGTATCCCGAGCTGGCTAATCATTAACTCAGCACTTGTGCTGCTGGGTTTTATTCCAATAATGGCAGCTCCCATTTACTGAGTGCTTGCTATGGGCCAGACCTCGAGCTAAGTGACTTAATGTACAGCTAATCTCTGTAACAACCCTCCCAGGCAGGAAAGAAAAGCTGGGCTCCTATTTAAATAGTAAAAGATTAAGCAGTAAAAGAGCAAGGGTGCTACCCACAGCTGTCCAACTCCAAAATCCAGGCTTGAAAACACTGCTAGCTGGGCTAGGAGACAGCTCAGTGGCACAGCGCTTGCCTAACTTGCTCTAGGGCCTCTGGGTTTGATTCTCCAACACCAGAAATAGGAGACAAACAAATGCCCACACTATACTACTACCCCATGTGTTTTTATCTTACTTCTTCAACTAGATTATAACATTCTTGAAGGGAGAGATTATTTCTTATGCTTTCTTGTTGATGGCACAGGATTTTGATCCGACTCGTTACTGAAAAAAATCCGTGTTTTAATGGATCCAAATGGCATTTCACAGAATTCAGCCCAGTGTGGTATGAAAATGAGGGGATCTCTCATTAACTGCATGTTTTCTGGGAACTTACCCCCAGTCTTCCTGTTCAGCTTCCTTATCTTTCAAAGGGAAATGAAGCTACTTATAGAGAGGTTTCAAGATTAAAAAGCAGTAACATCTGTAAAATATTTATTATAGTTTCTGTTGCACAGCAAGCGGTCAATAAATGCTAGCTTCTTAGTCCTTTTTCTTTGAAACACAAATTTTTGGCCATGTCTGTTGTGACTGACTTTAGAAAACAGTTTTGTCAAAATGTTCATGTTGGGTTGTGCAAAAGTTGCAATACACTACTGTATGTAGTTTCTTTCTTCTTTTGCTAGAATTCAGCTAAAATGATAAATATTAGCTTATTTTAAAACTGAGAACAAATTTCATCTGAGCCCATAAAGTATTTCCTCTCTCCACCAAAGCAGTTACTGATCAGCAAACATGATAGGCCTTCTGAACCATGGTCCCCCAGAGATGCGCACGGCACAATCTTCCAGACTTATTACCTGTTACCTTACATGGGAAAGGACAGTAAGTTCACAGATGGAATCAAGGTTGCTAATCAATTGGCCTTTGTTAATGTTTGGATCTAAAATGTCCCCCCCAAGTGTCATGTGCTCAGAGGTGACTGGATTGTGGGGTGCTGTACTCATCCACAGATGAATTCATTGATGAGTTCCTAGCTAAATATGCTGTTAGGAGGTGGGGCCTGGTTGGAGGTGGTCACTAGAGGTGTGGTGCGACCCTTCTATCAGGCCCTTCCACCATGCTGTTTTTGTCTTGGAGCCAGCCAACCATGGACTGAACCCACTGAAACTGTGAGCCAAACAAACCTCTCCTTCTTTAAGTTATGGGTGTTGGGAATTTTGTCCCAGTGATGGAAAAGTGACTAATACATACAGCTCCAAACTAGGGAGATTATCCTGATTTGTCTGCAGGCCAATGTAATCACAAGGATCCTGTAAAGCAAGACAGGAGCAGAAGAGAGAACCAGAGAGACTACAATATGAGGATTTGGCCCGTAAGTTCTGGCTTTGAGGATGGAGAAACAGGCCCAGAGACTAGGCAGGAGGAGCTGTGGGAGCAGGAAGAGGTGAGGTGACAGGTCTTCCGACAGCCACCAGAAGGAACATGGCCCTGTGAGCCCCTTGATTTTAGTCCCAGAGAATTAACTTTGGTTTTTCTGCTCTCCACATCTCAAGGAAATCAGCTTCTACTGTCTAAGACTCAAATTTTGTGGTAATTTGTCACAGTGGCAACAGGAAACTAATACATTATATAAATAATACCACAAATTTGGAACTGTACAAAAACAAACATGCTGTGTTTTAAACAGGTGATTGCATGAATAACAATGATGCTTTCTTGATTGTACTGCATACAGAAGTCACATGAGATGAAACAGTGAATTCCATCCTTATGGATTCATTACTGACATTTAATTAGCTGGGATAGAGACAAAACTTTTTCTGTGCAGTTCAGACTTTAGTCTTTATAAATGTCCTATTTGTGACTGATTAAAAAATAGTAAGGAAAGCAGTTTAATGACAACAGGAGGGAGTTTTGCTTGGATAAGTAGAAGATACTTTTGACACTGGCATTTTTATAATGCCACAAATAGTTGCTTGGCCAATTAGTACTAAAATGTATTGCCTGGCTCTCAAATCCCTGAATTTACCAACCAAAGCTAACCAGTATAACCTGCAGAATGAAACTTGTGATGAGCTCGCCCCACTCCCCTGCCCCATCACAGCGGCACCTGCCCTCCAGGACATCCTTCCGCCCTGTCCTGCCACTCAGCACCGCCAGCCTTTCCTAAGTAGTGAGATGCACACTGCGGAGCCACATCTCAGCCTCTGTCGCACTCCACTCTCTCACGCATGTTATTTATTATTATTTCAGGTTTGCGTATTGTTTCCTTCTCCGCTCCTTGATGATCAAAGTTGGTTGACAGGTTCACAGGGCTTCATTATATTATTCTCTATTTTCCTATACACAGTAATACCTCGGTGTACAAATGCTTCTGTTGGTGAACAATTTGGTTCTTGAACAGAAGCATTTAGAAAAATTTTGCTTCCCTTCTCGAACTGTGCATCAGTTTGAGCATGCATCATTGATGACCTGCGCATCACTGAACACAAATTCGGCATCTTCCCCAGAACTGTGGAAGGAATTAAGTTTGTGAGCCAAGGTACCACTGTATTTGAAATGTTCTTTAATAAAATATTAAAAAATAACTAGAGGAGGTACCCTTCTATCTGTGATGCATTCTTTTTAATTTCTAGGTTTCTCCTTCCCTAGCACCTGAAGGTTGGTGAATTAAATTATCTCTAAAGTTATATCTTTTTTGGTTGAAGAAATGTGACATAAAAGAAATGTGAGACTATGGTTGTTCAAACAGTCATGGCCTCATCCATGACTAGTAGATTTCTACAGATTAATGTATATTACTCAAGATAGAAATTTCACTACTGCTCAGTAAAGAGAAGCACAAATAATCCAACTCACTGATGAACTGTTTATATAATCTTTGTACCTGGAAATCTTTGCTTCAATGTCATTGATACAAAGGATTTATTAGCAAATTTCTGGCAAGATGATTGATGCAGAAGGTTTTAATCAACATTGAATAAAGAAAAAGTTAGAATCAACAGTAAAACTCACGACTGCTAGTTTATACCAGAAAGTATTAACAACACAAAATGTTAATTAATTTCTAATTCTCTATTCTATTATTTAGTTTTCATGAAGGTTGATTGGACTTGATCCATCATTTTACGGAAAATTAATTATTTCAAATACATGCACCACCTTATGCAACCTGCCTGATTTGCATTGAGGAAAATTCAGCAGAAGTAATTGAGGCACAGGCAAATACTGGCACTGACTGAACTCAATTTTCATTCCAAATTTCTGCAAAATCCCAAGGCACAACAATATCAGATGCAAGGGGGAAAACAAACAAAAGCAATGTGAAAAGGGAACATGAAGAGAGAATATTACAAGAATCAGAGAACAAAGGGATTGCAGAACTATGTGAGTGCCTTGGATGAGCAGTACGGGCTGCACTGAGGCAAGGTGGAATAAGATATCATATGGCATCCTGACAATTGATGTCTTCATTTAAATGTAAGAATTTACATTCTAATTAGAAAGAATTTACATCTTAATCAGAGGCAGCTGTATTATCTTGTTAGTGTTTTTTTCAAAGGTAATGAACTAAAGTACTGCTGTGCTTTTTCAACCAGAAACTAAATAGACAGCATCCAGTGCTATTTTATAGCTTACCTGCTGTAAGCTGTTATTAATATTTTCAAAGATTAAATTCTAACTAAAACCTTTTAAAAATGAAAATTGTATTTGACATCACTGGGATAGTCTGATGAGGACTTAAGGTATTTAAACAAATCCTTTCCTAACTTGTATTTTCCATGTACTTATTTATCAAGCTAATAGAAGCCTCTTGTGGTTTATTAATATAATATTGTTTTCGTTTGGGAGGATATGGAAATCTACTAGAGCAGACATGCATTACATTCTGGCAAGACCTGGTTGTTCTCAAACTTGTATTTGGCCATGGGAGGTCATTTACTAAACACAGACTTTACCTTAGTAAGACCATTTAGTACACACTCTTTTCTATGATGCGTAACAAGGAAAGTTAACACATATTTAAAAGAGAATGTTTGGCTTGTATTTTAAATGATTTTGTTACTGCCACATTAGTAAAATCTAAAGATACGATGCTTCACAAACATACACAATTTTGATGGCATCGAGCTGTCTCGGTTAGTGAATTAAAGGAAATAATGCATTCTAATTTACACTGCTCCAGTCTAGGGTGTTCATAATGATGGTAACTAGACTTAGGTGCTGGTGGCTGGTGACACTGCTGCAGAATCAAGCGCATCATTCATAAGAGAATCAGTGTGAGCTCACTGACCCATGGTTTAGAAGAAATTGGGCTTGGCCTAAAAGAAATCAAGCGGGAGAAGATTACAAGTGTTAATAAAAATGTAAAATGCCACCTTTGTCCCCAGCACTATACATCTTTAGGTTATTGATACTTATTTTCATCAGCTGCACCACTAATATGGAGTTGTAGCACAAGCCAGTTGATAATTTGTAGGCCTATTATTTAATTCATTACAGAATACGATGTTTTACAAAGCTAAAAGGAAAAGAGTAAAAAGACCAAAGTCGCATCTGCCAGTTCATTAAATATATCGCAAACTTGGTCAATTCATTCAAAATATTTTTAAAAACATATGAAAGAGTCTAAAATATTTCTGAGGTACTATCTATTATCAATACTGACTTTCTGGATCCATAAATATAAAAAAAATCAGATCCCATGCACATCGGCTTTGTTTTAAAAATGGAGGAACACTTTGTAAAAAGGGAGGGATGGAGGGGTGGAAGGGAGTGCAGGAGAATGGGGAAAAATAAGAACCAAGATACATCATGCAAAGGCACAGATTCCCAATGATGAGTGTCATCAGATTATATACCTAAAATGTACCAATAAACGTAATGAATTTTAAAAAACCCCAGAGGAACAGAATAATTCCAGGTAGCCTAAAAGAGAATGGAATTAATTTTGAAGCGCATTTTCCCAGCCCAGCCATCTGATGACAGAGAAGATAACAGTCAGCTCACTGGTGCTCTTCCCACGTCCCCACTGCAGTTTACAGGGAAGTGACGCAGGTGGGTCTGACCGAAGGCGGCCTGAGGGCTGGCTTTATACTGCTGTTGGGGCCGTCACTGCACTCCTGAAAGGGCTGTCTGTCGATGCTCTTCTGGATATCATTTGTTACGAGAGCACTTAGTACCACTCAGTGCACACGGTGCCTCCGTTTTCTAAAGTCCCCCAGGTAAGATTTTGATTTTCCCTCGGTTTTATGGAACCTGCTTGCTTTTTTAGACAGAATCTCTAAGAACAAAGCCTGTTTTATTTTTCTATGTACGTCTCAAGCCCAGCAGAACTGGCTTCCGGCAGTCAGTCCCGGCCACCATGGTCAGCTCACTGCCTGCTCAGGTCTACGCAAACGACACTGTTCATGCCCAGTCCAAAGCGCGGAAGACGCAGCATGCACCTGCCTGCACTGTTAGTGCTCCGGTCACTCCTGTCTCCCAACCCGACTCCAGCGCACAGCCTGCTGCCCGCCTGACTCTTGGGTACCAGGAGCTGCTGGTGTGCAGGGCTCCATGCAAGCCACTGTCTACATCGGTCCGGTCGTCTGTCCCACCGCACCCAAGCTCTGTTAGCATGAGGCACAGAAGTGGCGTGGCCTCTAAGCCTGCCTCTGTCACCCTCTGGCTCTTGCCTTTCTGTGAAACGGAAGGGGAAGCGTCATTTGTCTCCTGTCCCACAGAGTACAATGACCCCACTCCCACTCAGTACTGTGAACGGTATTTGTTTTAGTCACCCCACGCCTCCTTCCCCCAGTCACAACCCTGAATGCATCCTTGCCGCTGTGTCCATCCAGGCCTCAGTCACGTTCGGGGCTCAAGCCTCACCTCCTCCCAGTGCTGGCCTGGTCATGGGGCCCACAGGGACCTCCTCCTTCTCAACTCCTGCACGCCACAAGTACATACTGAGTGCACTCAGCGTGTGCTGGGGGTGCAAGGGCTGAACAGAAGTGCAGCTCCCGCACTACAGGGGCTGGCGAGGTGCTGGGGAGGGAGGACAAGCGGAGACCGACTCGAGACTGAGGCCCTGCAGGGAAAGCCGGTCAGCCTGCGCAGTGCCCACCTGACGATCTACACATGCAGTCAGGGGGCTCATTTCCTGTGGCATCCGCAGCACGCAGGAATAATCAATAATCAAACTCATTATTACCCTGAATTGGCATATGACTTATTGAAGTCATGGCCTTGCTTCCCACCCACACTGCGGAACCACGACGATTATGACTGAAGCGAACACGGACTGAGTCCTCCTGAGGGGCACCACTGTGCTGGGAGGCTCACGTGTATTTACCATTTCATCCTCCAAACAGGGTAGGTACTTCCATCACCCCATTCCTCTCCAGGTGAGGAAATGGGGGCTGTGAATTAGAATCAGACACTCCCTCAAAGTCAGACAAGTTGTCAGGGCAGAGTTGGGACTAAACACAAGCTTCCGAGATTGCAGTGTGGGGTATCGCCATGGGGACCAGGGATCGCTCTGTGGATCTCAGCTTCATCAGAAAGCAATAAGCAGGCCTTTATTTCACAAATATGTGGTAAATGAGAATGGATAAGCAGACTTGGGTCTTAAAGGAGACTTCACACTCCTGGTTCGAGCATAAACTCGATTGGTCTCTGAAGATGTCTGCAGAAGACAGAGACCCTTGGGTCGAAAATCTTGTTTAAAAGCATTTCCAATGGACTTTCTAGCCTGTTTTTTCCTATCTTGTTCCCGGATGAAAGCAAGTTCAGGACCCTAGGTTCCCAGGAAACCCCACTCCACCAAGTGTCCATGTGGAGCGTCTCTTCCTTCACTCAAATGCTGAAAATATTCAACAACAGGGTGTGTGTGATCAGACCTTACATGGTCGGAAGTTTAATAAAATCAACCCATCAAGAACTCACTTCACAGATGGAGTTAGCCTTCAGATATTTCCCTCTTTTTTTTTTTTTTTTTTTTTTTTGGTACCAGGGATTGAAATCGGGACCTCGTGCTTGCAAGGCAGGCGCCAGAACCACTGAGCTAAATCCCTTGCACACCTTCAGATATTTTAAAAACTAAGAAGAGGCAAAAGAAAAATGGAGAAAATAGCTCACATCTTTATTCCAAACAAAATTGTGAATGCCAATAACAACTTTCTTTGCACACTTGCAGTGGAGACCGAAGGCGTGGGTAATCCAAGACTAGCTTAAAAATAAGTGCTCCATTCAGAAGGGACTTTTTACTCTGGCTTTTGCAGGAAGTAGTCAGAAGTTAACTTCTCCAACATTCTTTATTGCTTAAATGTCTCTCATTACTGAGACAAATCAGCGTCATCTCTTGAGACATCTGTACAGATATACCAGTTGAAATCAGAGCTTAAAAAGCACATGTTTAGAGCTTGTTGGCTCTCACCTTCACTTGAACTGATTGACAACTCTTTGTCCTTCAGATCTGGCCAGATTATGCTAATTAAGTATGCTGTTTAAGAGAAGAGTTCCTTCGTTAAATGATACTGTCAATAAAAACTTGCAGTCTAAAATGTGGTGCATATACTTGCAGACAACTGAGAACTGGCTTTTCAAATTCTGTTGTGGACAGCATGCTAGTAATGTGTTAAAACCTAAGTTTCATATCAAAGTTACATTTCATTAGATCATATGGAAACCCTCTGGGACAAAACAGCACTCTCTCCTGGCTTTGCTGTGGTTCAAGAACTGAGAAAAATATTACTCAGAAGATAACAGTAATCTTAAGGAACACCAAAGGAATGAGTCAAAACAATTTTAAGATGAGAAATTAGAAAACAAATAGATTGATAAACAGAAGTAGGAAAAGACAGGGTTTATTATAAAAATAGGTTTATTATCAATAGAAATTCTTTAAGAATATTCTTTTTTTAAAAATTAATTTTATTGGTACATTTTATTGGTACATTTTAGGTATACAATTCATTTACATTTATCATTGGGTGCTTGTACCTGTACATGATATATCTTGGTTCTTATTTTTTCCCCATTCCCTGTGCGCCCTTCCCTATTTGCATAGACTTCGTTTCCATTTTTTTTTTCTTTTCTCATAGTTTTTCCTTTCCCTCTTTTCCTTTCCCCTTCCCCTCCCTTCATCTTTCGTCTTTGGACCTTTTTTCCTATTTCAAATTATCATTTATTCATTTTAATCATTTTGACTCTTGTTTACACTATCAGTTTCTCACACTAGAGAAACTATTCAGTATTTACACGTGTGTCCTATTTATTTCACTTAAGAGTACGGCCTTGATATGCATCCATTTAGCTATAAATGACTCTAGTTTCTCATTCTTTATGACTGAATAGTACTCCATTTTATTAAAAACCACATTTTCTTTATCCAGTTTCCAGTTGATGGGCACTTGGGCTGTTTCCAAGCTTTACCTATGACAAACTGTGCTGCTATAAACATGGGTGCACATATATCACTGTGGTATGATTCTTTTAAATCTTTGGGGAAGATCCCCAGCAGGGGAATAGCTGGGTCAAATGGGACCTCTAGTCCTAGTTCTCTGAGGTATCTCCATACTGACTTCCACAGTGGTTGCACCAGTCTGCACTCCCACCAACAATGGAGAAGAGTTCCTTTCTCCCCACACCCCCGCCAGCATTTGTTATTTGTTGATTTCTTGATAGCAGCCATTCTTTGCGGGGTGAGGTGGAATCTCAGGGTTGTTTTCATCTGCATCTCTTGAATGACCAGTGATGTTGAACATTTTTTCATATATTTGTTTGCTGCTTTTACTTCTTTGTCTGAGAAATGTCTGTTCATTTCAGATGCCCATTTTTGAATTGGGTCTTTGAATTTGGGGGGTCTAATCTTTTTCAATTCTTTATATATTCTAGATAGTAGACCTTTGTCTGAGGTACAGCTGCTAAAAATTTTTTCCCATATTGCAGGATGTCTCTTAGCTCTGTTGGTGGTTTCTTTTGCAGTGCAGAAGCTTTTTAATAAGATGAGATCCCAGTTGTTGATTCTTTCTGCTAGTTCCAGTGCTGCTGAGGTTTTGCTCATCAAGTCTTTTCCTATGCCAATGTCTTCAAGAGTTCTACCTAACTTACCTTCTAGCAAGTTTAGTGTTTCTGTCTTAATATTTATATCTTTAATCCACTTCGATCTTAGTTTAGTGCATGGTGATAGGTATGGGTCTAGTTTTAATCTTTGGCAGGTTGAAATCCAGTTTTACCAACACCATTTATTAAATAGGCTATCTTTCCTCCAATGAGGGTGATTGGCTCCTTTGTCAAAGATGAGGTGGCTGAGCATATCTGGAGTTGTTTCTGGATCTTCTAATTTATTCCACTGATCCTCAGGTCTGTTCCTTTGCCAGCACCATGCTGATTTTATCACAGTAGCTTTGTAGTATAGTTTCAAGTTGGGGATTGTGATACCCCCAGCCATGTCTCTGTTGCTTAGAATTGCTTTAGCTATTCTAGGTCTCTTATGGTTCCAAATGAATTTTTGGATTGTTTTCTCTAGTTCTGTGAAGTATATTGTCGGAATTTCAATTGGCATTGCATTAAATCTATATAGTAGTTCTGGAAGTATGGCCATTTTCACTATATTGGTTCTTCCTACCCAGGAGCAAGGGATGTCTTTCCATTTTCTTGTATCCTCTTCCATCTCTTTTTTCAGAGTGCTGTAGTTTTCAGTGTAGAGGTCTTTTGCTTCCTTTGTTAGACTGATTCCTAGATATTTCATTTTTTTGAATGCTATTGTAAAAGGAATTGTTTCCCTAATTTCTCTTTCAGTGAGTCTGCTATTCATGTATAAGAAGGCTATTGTTTTTTGAGTATTGACCTTGTATCCAGCTACTCTACTGAATCTGTCAATTAAGTCTAGAAGTCTTCTAGTGGAGTTTTTTGGGTCTTCTATGTAAAGTATCATATCATCAGCAAATAATGACAGTTTAACTTCTTCTTTTCCTATCTTTATTCCTTTTATTTCTTTGTCTTTTCTAATTGCTGTGGCTAATGTTTCCAGAACTATATTGAACAGGAGTGGTGATAGTGGGCATCCTTGTCTTGTTCCTGATTTTAGCATGAAAGTTTTCAGTTTTTGACCATTTAGTATGATGTTGGCAGTTTGTTTTTCATAGATAGCCTTAATCAGGTTGAGATAAAGACCTTCTATTCCAATTTTCTGTGGTGTTTTAATCATGGGTGGGTGCTGAATTTTGTCAAATGCCTTTTCCGCATCTATTGAGATGATCATGTGGTTTTTGTCCTTGACTCTGTTAACATAATGTATTACATTTATTGATTTATGAATGTTGAACCATCCTTGCATCCCTGGGATAAATCCACCTTGGTCAGGGTGTATGATCTTCTTGATGACCCTCTGTATTCTGCTTGCCAGTATCTTGTTGAGGAGTTTTGCATCTATGTTCATTAGGGAGATTGGCCTGTAGTTCTCTTTTTGGGTTGGCTCTTTCCCTGGTTCTGGAATCAAAGTAACACTTGCTTCCAGGAATGAATTTGGAAGTATTGCTTTCCTTTCAATTTCCTTGATGAGTTTAAAAAGTAATGGCATTAGTTCTTCTTTAAATGTCTTGTAAAATTCAGCAGTAAAGCCATCCGGACCTGCGCTTTTCTTTGTTGGTAAATATTTTATTACATTTTCAATTTCACTCATTGTAATTGGGGTGTTTAGAATTTCTATATCTTCTTCATTTAACTTTGGCAATTCGTATGTATCTAGGAATCTGCCCATTTCTTCTGTGTTTTCCATTTTATTGGAGTAGAGGTTCTCGAAGTAGGTATTGATGATTCTCTGGATTTCTGTTGGATCTGTTGTGACTTCACCTTTTTCATTCTTAATTGCATGGATCTCAGCCTTTTCTTTCCTCTTTTTGATAAGGTTGGCTAGAGGTTTATTGATTTTATTTATTCTTTCAAAAAACCACCTCTTTGATTCATTGATTTTTTGTATTGTTCTCTTAGTCTCCATTGCATTAATTTCTGCCCTGATCTTTATAATTTCCTCTCTTGTACGAGCTTTGGATTTGTTATGCTCTTCTTTTTCTAGCAGCTTGAGGTTCTGCATTAGGTTATTTATCTGAGTTTTCTCTGTTTTCCTAATATGGGCATTCACTGCTATGAATTTCCCGCATAGAACTGCTTTCATTGTGTCCCATAGATTACTGTATGTTGAACTGGCATTTTCATTTATTTGTAGAAACTGTTTAATTTCTTCTTTAATTACTTCTGTGACCCATTGGTTGTTCAAGAGGGTGTTATTCAGTTTCCATGTGTTTGTTGGGGTTTTTCGGTTTCTTTAAGAGTATATTCTAGAGCCAGGAAAATTGATCCCAGGTGTCTGCTGACTTCCACAAAGGCAGGAGGAGACCAGGTGTGAGACGACTACAGCACCCTGCAGTGGAGAACGCCCTGCCCACCTCCATCCCTGGAGTAGGTTAGCATAGGCGCTTGCAAGAGCAGGCAGACCTGTGTTCATGACAGGTACAAACAGCCTCGGCAGGAGCCCAGTGGTGCCTGGCTTCATGAACTTAATTCTGTCCACAATTCTGGTCACAAACTGATTTGGATGAGAACCGAATCAAATTTCCCCAAGAAGTCAACATTGACCCTAAGCATTGAATTTGATCTGGTTCTCATCCAGTTCAGTTAGAGACCGGAATGGTGGACAGAACTAGGTGTTTGAACCTAGGGAGGATTAAAAATAAGAATGATTGTCAGAAAAAGGTTCGGTACCAAGAGAAGAGAATGGAGACACGTGGGCTGGGGATTAGTGAACTAGGAAATGAAGTAAAGGGATTCTTCCAGAAGAGAAGTCAGAAGGGCAAAGAAAACTACATGCTAGGAGTTAAAAGGATAGAAATATGAGACCCAGAAACTCCAGGTGTTGCAGAGGAAAAGAGAGAACTGGCAAGGAGGAAACAGCTAAGGCCTCAAACTGGGAAGTTACTAACTATGCTACAAGACTGAAGGAGAAATACCAGAAGCAGAAAAATGCTTGATTAACACTCTCCACAAGGCAGAGATGAAAGGAAACATGCTTTATCAGATAAATGGACCTACTGGGCATCTAAAACAAATGTCTTTAATAGTAAGAAAGACAATGCAGGAAACCTCATTCATATCAGCTACAAAGGCTGCTGCCCCAAAGATCCCCCTCTCCCCACCACCTACCCTTCATTTGGCCCTGTGTACCTTGGCTTTCTCATATAAGAGAGACCAGGAAATATTTAAACTTTTGCGTCTGATTTATTTCACTTCACATTGTGGTCTTGAGGTCAACTTCACCAACATTTTTATTACACTACAAGTCCTAGATAGTAAACTGGACAACAAAAAATTACCAGAAAGAAGGAAACAAGTGATTCATAGGTAACATGATTACCCAACTGTAAGATCCAAGCCACCCAACTAAGAAGCTATTAAGATTAAAGAAATGGCTCCATATGATGGGCTAGATATAAAATGAACACTGAAGCACAATATAGGAATGTAATTTTAAAAACCCTATTCACAATAATTAAGGAAAAACTCATAAAATAATTTGGAATAAATCTGACATAAATGTAAAAAAGACTACTCCTTTCACAAATATTTACTTAATAGGCAATGGGATACAAAGGTAAGAAAAAATAGGGAGAAACCTTCGCACCTGTCATGTCAGAGTTTAAAAACAGCTGGACATGGTGGCTTCCACCTGTAATCCCGGCACTCTGGGAGGCTGAGGTAGGAGGGTCACCAGTTCCTTGCAAGAGTGCCTTAAAATAAAAAATAAAAAAGGGCTGGGGATGTGTCTCGAAGGCTCCGGGTTCAGTCCCCAATACTGCAACAAACAAACAAACAAACACCCAAACCCAACCAAAAACCAAGGGTCAGAGACCCTCATCAAAGAATCACACCATGAAGACTAAGACTGGGCTTCCCCGGAGAGTGGCCACTCTGAGATGCAGGGGCCAGCAGGAGGCCTCGTAGCGGAGAGAACACTGAGCCTTTGGGGATCAAAAGTGACGATGAAGAGGACCTGCGGCAGCTGCCCCTGCCCCTGCCTACCCACAAAGGGTAGAGGACGGCCTCGTCCCTGGGAGCCACGAACAGCCCTGCATAGGCAGGAGGGCTTTGCGAGTGATTGGGCAAGGATGTGAAGCCGAAACTGTCAGGTCCACGAAAGGACAAGAGCTATTTTAGGACTGTGGTGTGGTGGGGGGATGGAGCCAAGGCCCAGGAGCACGGGGCCAGGACTCCTCCTGGGAGGAAGTCAGGACCAGCCAAGAGATAGCCCTGGAGGCTGGAGTCGGAGGCCACAAGCAAAGGACAGGAGCACCCGCTAGAGAAGGGAGAGGTCAGCCTTGGGCTCTCCCTCTGGCTCTCCCGAGAGTCTAGCGGCACAGCCAGCCTGTCGCTGCTGCCTTGACCCCAGTCCAGGGTGGCTGGCTTTGGACCTCTGACCTGTGAACTGTAAGTAATAAATGCTCAGCCACTGCGTTTGCAGTGATGCACTACGGCAACAGGGAACTGACAGAGAAGCAGTTATGCATCATCCACAGAACTGAAAGAAACAAGAAAAGACCAACTGTTTGAGCAGAACTGACCAATTCCTCCCATGGAATGTGTGTGAATTACAGGAGACATATATAGAATACACTGCTACACAGTAATGACACAGTAAGTACCAGTAAAATTTCCATGCTTATCACACAGAAATATGATTCAGTACCTGTCCTATATGAAAGTTTATTTATAAGAAAGATGACACACACACCTGGTAAAATGAACCCTTCAAATGGTTGGCATTCCCAGTACTATATTAAGAATATTAGATAGCATTCCTACCGACAAGAATTATAAGTACCAATTATACATGATGTTAAATAGAATATATTATATATATAGAAATATTCAGAAAATCTAACATGTAGAATGTCAAATATTTATGATGTTTAAATATCTCAAAGGTTAAATATATTTTTTGCTTCTAGAAAAATTTTTAGAAGGATTTTTAAAGTTTTAACCATAAAGAAATGAAAATTGTTTCAGGAAATAGATATGTTCAACCTAATTTGAATATTATACCATGTATATATGTATCAAAACATTACATGGCACCTTGTTAGCAGGAACAATTATATTTTTATGTTAGTTAAAAATAAACAAATGACAAAATTATTAATTTAAAAGTGAATATAAAGAGATACTAGAAGCTTACCTAAAACCTACTTAAGCAATATGACAACTTGAAGAAAAATATTTAGTCCCTAAATTAACTTTATTATATTAGTTATATAACTGAAAATATCCAAGAATATTTTCTTGGTAGGCATGGTGGCTCATGTCTGTAATCCCAGCTACTCAGGAGGCTGAGGTAGGAGGATAGGCCAGCCTGGGAAAGTCAGTGAGACCCTGTATTAAGAGTTAAAAAATAAATTTAAAAACATAAGGGCTGGAGATGTAGCTCAGTATTCCCTGGGCTCCATCCCCAGTATTAGGGGTGGGGGACTGCCTGCAAGTAAGACAATGACTAAAAAAAACAATAAAAGGAAAAATAAATGCTTGAGTACAAAATCTTTAACTATATCCAAATGGTATGGGGAAATATTCTTTTTTGTGTGTGTGGTACCAGGCATCGAACTCAGGACCTCAGTTGCCAGGCAGGAGTGGTGCCACTGAGCTACATCCCCGGCCTTGAGAAATATTCTTATATAGAAATTCAAATCAATGATTACTGGAAACGATACACATACATGAGGCCCTGTAGTTATTTGATTGGTAAATCAAATTACAAAAAGCAAAGATTCAAGGCTGTTCTACACTGCTAAGGAGGAAGGAAACATGTAGGGTAGAAGTCAGAAAGGGGCGAGGAGCAGGGAGGGAGGATGTCATCATTCAGTCCTACGTTCACACTGCTCAATACAACACAGGCACCGAGCAGAAGGAGCGTTCTATTTTGGGGGGACGTGATGGAGGGAGGGTGTGTCCCCGCAGGGAGTCTAATGGAACCCAAGGCCCCTCTGTCAGTGTGGGGCTCTGCTGCATGAGCTGCCAAGTAAGACCTCAGTACAGTGTCCTGCAGGTGACCTGTGTGCCAGCTGTCACCCTGGCACGACTGGGTCGGGCACCAAGAGGCACTGGTCTGGACTTAGTTCTTTACTTCCTGGGTGAGGCCGAGAACTTCCTGCCCTGGGCCCCAGGCTCCTGACACAGTTCCTCCACCTGTTTCCTCAATTTCCAAACCCAAGGAGCTCTGGAAACCTTAGCTCACTGGGTTAAAGCCTGGCCTCAGCAGGCAGAAAGCCATTTTCGGTTTTATCACTCTGACCGTGACCACGCATATGATCACTGCAGAAATATGAATGTGCTTCGTGATGAGATGTTGATTATCCTCATCTTTTTTCTCCCAGTACTGAAGACTGAACCCAGGGCTTTCACGCTGAGCCTCATCCCCAGCTCTTTTCGTTTTTAATTTGACATGGGGTCTTGCTAAGTTGCCTAGGCTGGACTTGAATTTGTGGTCCTCCTGCCTCAGCCTCTCAGAGTGCTGGGATTACAGGACTGTGCCACCACTCCTGCCTATTCTTAATAAACATTTTAGAAAGTATTTTGGACATAGAAAAATCTACAAAATCAGAACAAAGACTTCCAATATTCCCATCACCTAGATCCTCCAACATTTAACACTGCACACTTGCTCCATCTCTCTTTCCCTTTTTAAAATACACGGACAGTCTTCAAACAAGTACATACACCTGTCACTAGCCTTTTTACGAAACACTCAGGAGAAACAGAAGATAGGGCCCTATCAACTCTACACATCCACAGTGCATGCCCGGGACCGGCATTCTCCTGCATAAGCAGCAGCAAGTGTGAAATCAACCTTCAGACAACAGGGGCATCAACCCATCAACCCATCCAAACTCCATCAGTGCACCCAGTGGGTCAGGACATTTGTCTTCTTTCAGAATCCTCAGTCTCTCCTTGTCCTTCGTGGCCTTGGCAGTACGCCCCAAGGGTGGCCACATGTCCAGATCCAGCTGGAATGAACTCACGACCACACATCACCGACACACCACATGGCTCTTCTCAGCCTCTGCCATTAAAGATGCAAGAGCTGCAGCCTCAGGCTCCAGGAAAACTGCTGAACTGAGGACGCCCGCACTGCCAAATGCTCACTTTCCTATTTCCATTTCTTTGATGTTTATCTGTTGATATTCTCTAAGGAAGGGGTCTATCCATCTATCCATCCATCTACCCACCCAGCTCGACATGCCTTCAAGGGTTTTCATGTTTGAATGGATTATTTTCCAATATTACTCTGAGGGTCAGATTCCAGGCTGGCCAGTGGGAACCATTCAAGTCGGCCCCTGTGATTTCCTCGTGGCCCTATCATTCTTTGCGTATCTCCTCATTTTCCAGCACAAATTCTGGCCACATCTCATACTTCATGTACCATGGCCCTAGAATGAGCTATTTTGCCAAAGGCTGCCCTCCCCTTTCCCACTGCTGCTACAGTGGGGGAACACCTTTAGAAACTGACACCTGTTGTGTCCCCAGGTGGTTATGCTGCCAAGCTCACCAGAAGAGAAGACTAAGAAAGGTCCCCAGTATTTCAAGTACACAGACACACACAGAGACACGCTGAGGACCGCACATGCCTGTGCAAGAACACGTGTGGCACCCATGTGACCACCAGCATTTCTTTCTTTCTAAGTGCATGCTGTGCTTGACAGTGTAGCAGTCTCTGACAAACAGTTTTAGGTAGTCTATTCATTCGGTATGTGGTGTGTATATATATTATATATATTTCTTTTAGGGTACCGGAGATCGAACTCAGGACCTTGCGCTTGCGAGGCAGGCGCTGGAACCACTGAGCTACATCCTCCACTCAGTGATTTTTGATCGTAATACCTTGCAGCCTCAGTTTTGTAAGATTTGAGCAGTACTGGCCTCCCATTCTGCCTCCTATAGCAATCGCCTCTCCCTCACTCCATTTCTATGATTGTATTACTAAGAGGGTCCTGTCGGGGCCAGAAAATTAGAAAGAAATACAAGAAAATACAATTTAGAATTTCTCATGGTTCTATCAATGTATGTATTCATAAGCATATGCATAGAAATATTTTTTTTTTGTTCATTACTAATACAAACATAAAATGTGAACTAAACAGAAAGGGTCTGGAAAGACCTTTTAATTGGTTAAGATCTCCTCAAACATACAATGTAGAGGACAATAAGAAGCCCACAGAAATTTAAAAGAGTTATCTAAAATAGGCTTAAATGACTAAAAGTTATCAGCTTAATACAAGTATGTGTTTAAAGTTTCAAATTCAAGTATACTATGCATATTTTATACTGGAATAGACCAACATTCCACCCCCGCCACAGCTGGGAGGGTTCAGCAACAGTATTCAAATCTGATGCAGATATAACAGCTGTTCAAATGCCAGGGCGTATTTTACTTGAAAATGTGACCATTTAGTCCTGTTAAATATAAACTGCTGCTCTGGCTATGTGCATTATTTTCCAAAAGAAAACCCTTAAAAAAGCATTTTCTGATATGTAGTAGCATCATTACTAAAGTTCAACGAGTCTTTTTTTAAATGAAGCTTTTCCTTCTCAACTTTCTGGAAACCTGAGTGCGAAACTTCTTTTCCCTTCTCTCTCGAATCCCATTCCCCACCTCCACTGCTCTTGCCAATACAAAAATAATATAGTTACTCACTTGAAGAGCGCTACTGTTTTTGATGGGACTCTAATTAACTGTAAAGTCTTCATTTTTTTTACTGAAAAAACTTTTGATGTTTTTAATTGTAGACAATGATTCCATCTTGGCCACATAGTAATATGTTAAATTATGAGTTTTACGAGTACCAATTCTCAGGGTAAAACAAAGAAGTAAATCCCAAGATTTATAATAGAACTACAAATATTTTATGTAAAGAATGGTCCTATCACGAGAAGTCCATGGCAGTAAATGAAGGCGGGGTCTGTTCCTCAATTTCTCAGGACGTTTTTGGGGAAAAAAGCAAGCTGGCTCTTAAAAATGTTCATGTTTGGGAGAAGCTTCCTCAGTCTGGGATGGGAAGGGGCCTGCGGCAGGCTCACAGCTCCTGGGGCTCAGCGGTAGAGTACTTGCCTGGTGTGCTTGCAGCCCAGGGTTTGAGCCCCTAGACCCCTGAACCATAGAAAGAGAAAAAAGGGCACGCAGAGCTCAGGGTCCTCGGCCTGCAGGGCCGGAGGGACACAGGTCGGCTGGGGGGCGGCCGCAGTGGAGCCGCCAACGAGAGGGTGGGAGCACCAGGCAAGGCCCCACCAGAAGCCGCACCCCGCCTGGAACCGCCAAGCAGGCGACGCGCTGTCTCCTCCCTCCTGCAGGTCCCCTCAACCTCGTCCTAGGGCCAGGGCCCGAGTCCGCTCCTCGCCGGGCTCCACAGGCTGGAGGAGATGCTCCAGTTCCTCACTGGGCTTCCGAGTAGGGTTCCGCAGCTTAGAAACGGAAGACACTGCTGACTCGTCGTCTGAAGTCTTGTTTCCACCACAGACCCGGAGCTTCTCACTCAGTACCTCACACCCCGGGAAGTCCTGCTCTGAAGAGGGCTACACTCTCGAGTTCTTGGGTGGTTTCAACGGCACGAGATGAGACACCTGCTACTCGCTGAGAGGCTGGTTAAGGGAGCTCATCAACTCTTTCAAAATGGTTAGCTTTGTCCCATCTCGGGAATTTTGAATAGGAAAAAATAGTATTATAAATATTTATATTCTTAGCTCAAAATTGTTATTGTAAATATTGTGGTTGTCTTAAATTCAGAAATAACAAAGAAACTGCAGTTGTCAAGTGTGTCCTTTGGTTAAACAAATGGAAATATATGTGCCTTTTTATTTAGTAAGGTTAAAAAAACCCCACTGGTGGCTAGTAGGGCAATCCTAAATTTACAACAGTCTATTTTTAAAGCTTGGAGATAAAACGGAGCCTTTATAAATGAGAGAATGATGTACTAAAAGCAAGCACTAAATCAATTTTAAACACCAAACACAATTTATGCCTGACTTTAAAACTCATCCACAAAACATTAATCTACACAAAGGCCAGAAGCTGAATGAAGCATAATTTGTGAAACTGATACCTTTCAGCCCAACCTCTAACTGAAAAGGTCATGAGATGTATTATATCTAAGTGAGCAGCTTATCCCTGCTTCATTACTGATAATTAAGACAAGTAATATTTTCTTGACAGTAATGTGTCCGTTAACAGATATAGTCTAGTTTGCATAAAATAAGCATTAATTACCATAGTACTACCCCACATTAAAAAAAAATTAAGTACCTGTGTAACACGGCTTCATTATTTTTCCTTGAAGAATTAGCAGGCTCAGAAAACACAACGTGTGCGTTAAGAAATCCATCTGAAGCCGTGTTTCGAACTCGCTCGGTAAATAGCCAAGTCACTGCCAGAAGGCCCCGAGGCCGTGCCCCCCGCTGCCCGAGGCCGGGACACGCTGTCTTCAGCCTGCCCAGCCTGGCCGGACCTCGCATCTGCTCGGGCAGGACGTTGGAGAAGCGGCCAGGTGGTGTTCCGATGCTGGCGAGAACTGAGAAAAGGGCCACAGAGGCACCCAGACGGGGCCCAAGAAGGGCTCCCAGGAGCCCGAGCTCGGCCAAGCAGAGGATGGCCGGCGCTAACGAGGCGGCGGGTGCTGGACCAAGCACTCCCGGCATTCTCTGCGTCATCTTCGAGCCCTGTCACCACACCAGCACCTGGGGCTCCGGGCCTATGCTCCCGGCCGACTGCTGCCTTCCCACCCTGGGTAGCAGCCGGGTTGTTTCAAGGTTCCCCTTTAAAAGCAGCTAATTAGATAATGTCTCTCAGCTCTCTCTTCGTGCAAAGAACTAGAAGTCTCCAAGTCACTCGTTCAGCTGCCTGGGAGGAAAATGGCTCCTGAAAAGCAGCGTCCTTAAGAGCAGGAGTGGTGAGTGACTGAGTCATGGCCGGAAGTTAACCCCGTTGGCAGCAGTCAGGTATGCAGCCGGCTCTGAGCATGTGGTCCAGCTTGACCCACCACTGTGCACACTGTCCTTTAATCACCGAGGAGTCAGTAGCAACAACAACAACAACAACAACAACAACAGACCCTGTCTTCGAGCATCGAGAGCGCTGGGCCTGGACTCCAGGCTCCTGCACATCACAGCCACGCAGAACCCATAAAGAGGGGCATGGCACATCCTTGTCTCGGGGAGTCTGGGGACGGTGCCGCTCCTTGCCCCAGTTAGAAACACAGCTCAGGGCACGAGTGTCCTCCTCCCCGAACGCTGGCAACTCTCCCCGGGGACAAGGCACACGGCCAACCGGGAAGGCTGCTGCTGGGATGGGGTGTGGCCTGCGCTCTGGCTCAGCAGTGCACACGGAGGTGTCTGAGTGCTGGCCCTGCCACAGCAGCCACGGGACACTGTGTCACTTAAGCTCTCCAGCATCTCGTCTCGGTGATACGAAGATCAATGAAGTCAGATGCACAAGCCCTGCTAAGGTGGCTCACGGCACCTATTAAGGAGGTGCTGGGAAGCCGATGAGGTATCCAGGTTACACAACTAGTTAGTAGAAGGGTCTTCTGCTCCTGCAGTGAGAAGAGCGGAACAAACACAAACACAACGGGTAACTATGGACCTAAGTGTGGAGCCCTCAGAGATAGAAACACGGAGAGGAGGATGGATGGAATGGTGGGTAGTTTCCAGCATGACTGGCACTAGGAAGACAAGCATGGAAGGTTTTCAATGAAAGTGCATGCTTTGGTGGAGCCAAATAACAATAGTATTCTTTTTATTTTATTTTATTTTATTTTTGGTGGTACTGGGGATTGAATCCAGGGGCCCGCTACCAGGAAGCTGTATCTCCAGGCCTTTTTATTTTGAGACAAGGTCTCACTAAACTTCCTGGGTGGAATTCGAACTTTCGTTTCTACTGCCTCAGATTCCTTCAGTGCCCGATTACAGAGGGCGCCAGCAGTCTTGTTACCTGTAGGACTCACACGTGCTACATGGCAGTTTAGAAGAAGACCAACTAAAGGTAACCGTATTTGGAAATGTGATTCTTCCTATGAAGTCCCCCATGTAAGAGTGCTTTAGATGTGTCAGTACTTATGTCTTCACTATTTCAGGTGACAAATAATTATCATTTATATGGCTTTCCTGCTTTTAACCAAAATTATTACCACATAAGGACATTATTGGTTTTGCCCAAAGGCAAGAATTGACAGGGCCAACGTTTTTCTTTAAAGAAATAAACAAAAGGATCAAAATAGAGCTTGACAGGAAGTTGTTAAAATGATACTTTCTCCCAAACTCAGACACATGTTAACCTATTCAGTGTCCGAGGATTCAGGCTGGATAGGGACGACCGTGCCTCCTATGTGGAATTCTGCTTTCACTCTTCCATGCAGCCCCAGGAGCTCACACTCAGTGCAGAGGAGCCCTGCAGTAGCAGAGACAGGATGCCTGTTCTCCTCACAGGGAGGGCTGTGGAATGCAGGGGTCTCTTGTCCTTTGCCCCTCTGGGATGGGAGCTGACTCGCAGTGGTGATGTGGCTTGTACTTGGCTTTGCCAAGTGCTGAGCACTCGGGAAGGGGCAGGATCTGCTCCAGCCTCAGGCTGCGGCCCACATAAGCCAGCAAGTGAGATTTACTCTGCAGGGATTGTTCTGAGGAGTGACTGAGATGGAGCATGTGGCACACATGGTCAGTTTTCCTTCTCTCAGGAGAGGAGAGCTGCTTTCATTCCACTCCCTGGTAGAGCAGGACAGAGCAGGGGTGCTGCCTGCTGATGGCACTGCCAGGGGCTGCCTGGTCTGCGTGGAAAACACCACCCTTCTGGACAAAACAGCTTACTTAATCCCATGGGTCTCGGAGAGGTGAGGAAACTGAGGCAGGGGAATTACCTCCTGGGCTCACACAAACATTAAGTGGTGGTGCCAACGTTCAAATTCAGGCACCTGGGTGGGGCGCTGTGTCTGCAGACTTCTAGGGCAAGCTGGGAGCCACAGGGGCTCACACGTCACCCCCAGCTCCTCCAGCCCCCGACTCTGTGAAGGCACCAACGCAGGGCAGGTGGAGCGAGCTGTGGATCCCAGTGGGCATTTATTTATTTATTTATTTGGTACTGAGGATCGAACTTGGGACCTTACACTTGTGGGGCAGGCAGCAGAACCACTGAGCTAAATACCCAGCCAACTATTTTTATTTTTGTTTGTTTGTATTTTTGGTACCGGGGATCAAATTTGGGTCCTTGCACTTGCGCAGCAGGCGGCAGAACCACTGAGCTAAATCCCCGGCCCTAGGCCCACTATTTCTAAATAAACATGAGCTTACTGCAGTTGCAAGTGTTCTCACAGGACAAGAATACGCCAGTTAATAATTGATACTGCTTTCATTAGTGTGCTAAATAAAGACTGTGTGCCTAAAAGCTTCTATGATGAAGTCCTAAGGTGAACCCCAAGCATGGTGCACATAGCCTTAGGAATGTGCTTCAGCTTTCCTCTCAGTGACAAAACTAACGAAATGTTACATATCAGAGGAGCCAACATTATCATCTGGATGTTAGCCGCCGCTGCTGCTGTCTCAATAAGGATAAAAACTGCAAACAGGACGTCCCCTCAATTTTTTTCTCCAGCCTGCCCAAATCTGCCCTTTGTACACACACTCAAATTAGTTTAATCTGGATGTAGAAAGCGAGGGACTCTCAGGTTTTCTCTGTCCCCAGGCATTTCTGCAGTCTGTTCACGCCTTACAACTGAGTGACTATAAGAATTATAAAACAGTGGGAACATTGGAGGTTCATTGTGTAGCAAAATGTTACTAAGTCTGCACGCTGAAGAGGCATTTATTGAGTGTACAGCCTACCTAGGACCTGCCGTGATTTTTAAGTATTATACAAAGTAGTCTCTTCTTGTTCTATTCACTACATGAAATCTTCAACAGTGATGAAACATGCTAACTGTATTTTGCTTTGAAAATTTCCTCCACTTCAAGATATCTGGCAAGACTTACTTATTGGTTGTCAAAACGACCAAAGGAGTAGGAGGAAAATAATGCTTGAAAGATTAGGTTTATCTTTAGATTTTGGTTCAAATTCAATGACTTGTGTTCTGACTTTCAAAGGTCAATTATTTTTGGCTAAGTAGGTAGAAAATTGGTCCTGGTACGCAGGCAAAAGTCTCCTGGGGGGAGGGGGGAGGAGGGCAGGGGGAAGCGTAGCTCGGCAGTGCGGGATGATGCCATAATTTCACATTCACATATACAAACAGTATTAGCATAATACCATTCTTTGTAGGAAGGGATGTTAACATTTAGAAGGTTGTAATTATTTTTAGGAATAATGAATTTCTATAAGGCATCTGTTTTTTCCAGAGTATTTTGGTTAAAGCCTGATTTGCGTGAAAACATAAATAACCTCTTGCTCCAGACTCACAGCATCAGCAAGCTCTAACAGATGGCCTCATTTAAAACTCATTTGTTACGATATCTCACATTTATCCAACATGCTGTCACCTTCTTCTTTTTATTCAATCATGAGTCTACATATTTCTGTCACAAATATTTTTAATCCCGTGCATTCATAGAATCACACAACTTCATACTTGGGCTTAGCATGGTCTGGGGCAGCCCTCATTCTTTCAAATTTATACCACTAACCGAAGTATTATCAAATGATTAATTATAGAAAAATAAAGTTTAACTCATGGAAATGCAACAAAAAGCAACATTTTAATCAAGGAACAAGAGGGAAAACCTAAAGAATTAAAACCCATTTGTTCTGCACCTCCCCCTGGCCAATTCTCTTTCTTTCTCTTCCCTCATACTCCAGACCCTGGAGCAGAGATGTGCTGTCTCTACTTCTTCACCTCAGAGTTACTTCTTAATACTTTGCAAAACCCCTGCAAAATCCCTCTGGTCTTTAGCCAGTGATGGGTAAATAAGGTACTGTGCTCCACGTCTCCAACACTCCTTGGCAGCATCCTCTCTTGTGTTGACTTTCGATTCTTTGGTCAATGCATTCGGCACCCCAAATCCCCTCGACTTCCATGACAACACTCCCCATGATTCTTTTGACATCTCTTCTGATCTCACTCTAAGGACTTCAACTACCAGCTATACAATAATTCCCAAAGCTCTCTCTCCATCTCACATGTGTCTGCTGAACAAACTCACACATCCAGGTGTGGACAGGTCACTTCTGCCTGTGTGTCCCCTGCTACTGTGCGAAACCGGACCTCTTCCTGTTTAGTCAAAGGCACTCAACTGGGCTGGGGATTTAGCTCAGTGGTTTTGCCACCCGCTGCGCAAGCGCAAGGACCTGAGTTCAATCCCCGGTACCCCCCCCCCCCGCCGCCAAATAAATAAATAAACAAACAAACAAAGGCGCTCAACTCACCCAGTGCCTGAAATCAGAAATCTGGGAGCCAGCTTGGACTCCTCCTTCTCCCTCACTGAGGGACCAAGCTCAGGTGTTTCCTTCTCATTTCTGTTAGCTTCTTTCCTCTGCCAAGGTAACAAGGAAGGGGAGGAGGGGGAGGGCACTCTGGCTGCTCCTGGGTTTTCTAACTGAATTCACAGACTCCAGTCTTGCCACCCTTCCACATGATCCTTCACATTACTGCTAGAGTGACCACTTTAAAAACACAATCTGATCAGCAATTCCTGCATCAAACACTTACAAGGTGTCCCATTATCCATGGAAGAAACCCGAAACTATTAGCCAGAAATAATATGATATGGCTCTTTCTTAGAGGGCTTCTTCCTTCCTTTATCCCACGTTTAAAACTGAAGTACCATTGACAGCTGCTTGCATTTAGCATTTAGGGTAACCAAGACTAGAAGCTATTCCATACCAATACACACACACTCACACAAAAGTTCAGAAACACAGTACAGAGAGAGATTCCAGAACAAAAACTAGTGTTAGGATAAATAATGAAAGGCCAGACTTACTGATACTGATAAGACAAAGAGGGATGAGACCTGACTTGATTAAGGGTACTGTGACAAGATGATTTACAGACTACTGACATGTAAAGTGTATAAATGTTTTCCACAAATGAGCTTGGCCTTCATTTTTGATAAGTGATGGAGACCAGTGGAAAGGTTCGAAAAGAATTACATTAAAAACTATAGAGAAGTTGTCTAATCTTGAAATATTTTAATTTATATTTTTTATAACATAGATATTAACATACAAATGATACAGGGCCTCTAAATGACATAGGAACCTGCTAGATATCAGATACACTGAGTTCGTGTTCCCCTAAATCAATGAATTCTAAGGAACAATGAAGGTTAAGAGTAGGATATATTCATTGAGAGAGATTTTCGCTCCTAAGACAGGATGGGACCTGAATGGGCTGCTGGGGACACCACTTCACAGGGGAAGTTTTATAGAGTAGAATCAGGAGGTCGCTACAATATGGGACAAAATTATGATCAACCAACCAATACGATTACAAGTACAGCCACTTAGGTAATACTGATACAATGGGGAAGCAAGTCATGTAGCAAGTGTACATGGAAAGAACAAAAAACTTTTTAAGGAAAGCATAGATCTGGAGGTCTTGGTCACCCACTGGGGTGACTAATGTCTATCAAGACATTGTGTCAGGTGTTAAGATTGTTGTTAGGATTCAACTCTCCTAATACAAATTTGCAATTCATTTCACTGTTCTTGAAGTAAATGCACTATTGCACTGAAACCCACTTCAATTAACTGTAATTGGAAATATTTAGTAGAAAAAATGCCCACAGTAAGTCAACTGTTCGATAATGGTGCAATTATTTTTCAATTAAGGTTCCCTTGCTATTATGACCTTTTATGCACAACTTCTTTTTTTTTTGGTACTGGGGATTGAACTTGGGTCCTTGTGCTTGCACAGCAGGCGACGAAACCACTGAGCTAAATCCCTAGCCCCTATGCACAACTTCTTACTGAACTTTTTGGTATTATATCCTAAAATACAATTTATGGTTTATAGGTATATATATTGAAATCTCATTTTATGTTTCCTAAGTTCAAAATCATAAATTTTAGCAACATTCCAGAAGAACCTTCTCCTTTTTGCCAGACACTACTGATAAAATCAGTCTCCTATGCTGGATCTAGAAGCCTCCTGTGTAGTATCTGGTGTTTAGACTGCACTCCATCTGGAAGTGAGTCTTGCTTATGGTGTGACCCTGGTCCCTTTCTTCCCACATGGACTCCAGTCACCTGAGTTCTGTCTATCAGAAAGCCCACCCTCCCACCACACAACACTGCTGTGCTCTCGCATGATCTGGCCACATACGGGTCTCTTCCTGGACATTCTTCTGTCCCAACTGCTTATTGCTCCATCTTAGTATCAACACCACCACATCTTGGCATTGGGTAGTGTGAGTCCTCTAGCTTTGTAAGGTGGAAAGAACATCTTCTTGGCCCTTTACATTTTTTTAAACCAAAAATTCTACTGGGATTTTGTGAGGTAGGTGGTAGAACCACTGAGCTAAATCCCCAGCCCTCTACCAGGATTTTGATAAGGATGGCACTGCATATAAACATCGACTTTGGAAGTGACATCCATTTCTGGTTGTAGTGTATTTGTCAGACTTTCAATGTCTTCCAGGACGTGTAAGTGTTCATGGGGCAAGACTGCACAGAGTGCTGCTAGATGTCAGACCACCCTAGACCCATCCACTAAGTACTAGTGACAATCACTGTGATAACTCAAGCCATGTTGCCATCAAAGGGTTGAAAAAGCTCACTGCTAAGGTCTCATTCCTGTCCTTAAAGTCTGGTCATTACTGTTCACTCATCCAATGAACATTTACTTAGCACCTACTGCTGTAAGCTACTGTGCTTATTAGATGGAGAGTTGAGTTAAAGTCCTTAGTGTCAGGCCAGGCTTGGGGAGGAGGATAGATCTTCGGCCAGCTCTGAATATGCACGCAGGATCTCAGAAGGAGAAAGACAGGTAAGGATTCTGGAAGTGTGATCAAGGTAAAGTTACCAGACCTACTATTCCTGCACCTCTCTAGCTTTAGCAATTAGGAAGTCAGATGCGTAAACAAGCATTTATAAAGCTTATTATTGGGCCACTAATTTTACAGCTGTGGGTAATCTATGATTCTTCCTCTTCTTTATCCTTCAGATCCTGGCAAATGTCAAGTAGATTATCAAGCATAGCACTTCATTTACAGTATCTCTTAGATTTGTCAACAGCTCTGCTGAAACTGCTACACCAGTGGGTGGGTCCCTGCCATTACAGAACCACTGAATCAACACCAGCAGCTGTTTGCTCCAGACTTCTGGTTCTGTTTGAATAGAAAGCCCATTTGCTAGAGCTTCTATCAGTGAGTTTTCTTTAGCATACACCTGAACCATTTCCTAACTGATGTATCTCTCTCCCAGTTCTTCCAGATTCATCACAAATTTAATTATTTCCCCCTTCAATCTCCTTCCAGTTTGAATTCAAACAGATGCAGCCCCTCTCTCTTCTTTAAGCTCTGCAGCATTTTGTGCTACTTATTTATACTTAGACCATTTTGCCCTGTATTGATTTTTGAACATCTGTCCAATCTCCTTTACTATCGTATTCACTTTTGTGGTACAAGAATGATGCTTTGGTTACTTGCTTTACATAGAAGAGGCATTTAATTTCTTGAGTTGGTTTCTCTACTAAGAATGCTTTCTTGCAGTACCTCTGTTTCTGTGCTGAGGGATGCAAAGCTTATGTACCTCACAGACCCAGTGCTGTTTCTGCTGCCTTCCTAGATGCTCCTTCACAGACAGAACCATGCACACATGATTATACATGTCTGCTAGATGAATTAAAAGTGTGTGCCTGCTCAGTCTGGATACATGTTCCAGGAGGAAAGCATGAAATCTTATTTCAACACTGGCCCTAACCACCCTTTTGATATAAGGTCAAATTTCATAAAACAAACAAAAAATCTAAACACGTAAGTAAATCTGAATTCTTAAAAACATAGACATTACCAAGCTGGTTAATTCCAAATGTTCCTAATAAGTAAAGATGAACAGACATTTATAAGAAACTAAACCCCAGGTTAATAAAGGTGTGACATGCTTTATTGTTATTACGGAGCCAGTTAATGCCTCAGAAGTATTCAACTTCCATTCCTCGGGATAAATCACTTATATTTGCTTCCCTCCCACCCACAACCCAAATCAGCAATTCCAGAGGAATCATGAGGACCCACAAAGCCCACAGCATTTTACAAAGCAATGCTCTAGGGCAGCGATGGCGAACCTTTCAGAGCTTTGAGGGATACAAATAGCTGCTGTGGTACATGCGCCATCAGTTCCCACCACTGCTGTGGAGACATAGATTTTTAAAACCTAATGATCCGGGCTGGGGATTTAGCTCAGTGGTTCTGACGCCTGCCTCACAAGCACAAGGACCCGAGTTTGATCCCCGGTACCAAAACACCCCCCAAAAACCTAATGATCCAGCACTGGAGCAGGAAAAGACTTCAGGAGCAAAGCCTCAGTGGCACAGGAACCAGCACAGAGAATCAACAACAGGGATCGCATCTCATTACAAAGCTTCTGCACTGCAAGAGAAACCACCAACAGAGCTAAGAGACAACCTACAACGTGGGGAAAATTGTTACCAGCTGTACCTCAAAGGTCTACTATATAGAATATATAAAGAACTCAAAAAAATCAGACTCCCCAAATTCAAAGACCCAATTCAAAAATGGACATCTGAAATGAACGGACATTTCTCAGACAAAGAGGTAAAAGCAGCAAATAAATATATGAAAAAATGTTCAACATCACTGGTCATTCAAGAGATGCAGATGAAAACAACACTGAGATTCCACCTCACCCCGCAAAGAATGGCTGCTATCAAGAAATCAACAAATAACAAATGCTGGTGGGGGTGTGGGGAGAAAGGAACTCTTCTCCATTGCTGGTGGGAGTGCAGACTGGTGCAACCACTGTGGAAATCAGAATGGAGATACCTCAGAGTACTAGGACTAGAGGTCCCATTTGACCCAGCTATTCCCCTGCTGGGTATTTTTCCAAAAGAATTAAAAGAATCATACCACAGTGATAGATGTGCACCCATGTTTATAGCAGCACAGTTTGTAATAGCTAAAGCTTGGAAACAGCCCAAGTGCCCATCAACTGGTGAGTGGGCAAAGAAGATGTGGGGTTTTTTTTTATAAAATGAAGTACTACTCAGCCATAAAGAAAGACAAACTTAGGCCGGGATTTAGCTCAGTGGTTTTGCTGCCTGCTGCGTAAGCGCAAGGACCTGAGTTCGATCCCCGGTACCAATAAAAAAGAAAGACAAACTTGAGACACATAGCTAAATGGATGCACCTTGAGGCCGTACTCATAAGTGAAACAAACAGGACACACATGTGTAAATATGGAATCATTTCTCTGGTGTGAGAAACGGAAGGTGTAAATGAGGACCAAAATGTTTAATAGATAATGTGAAATAGGAAGAGAATGTTCAAAGGGGAAGGGGAAATGGGGAAGACAAAAACGGAAACAAAGCTTATGTATATGGGGGGGGTGGAGGGAGGGCAGGGGGATGGGGAAAAATAAGAATCAAGATACATCGTGTACAGGTACAAATTCTCAATGATGAATTGATCTTAAGATATACCTAAATGTGCCAATAAACTCAATAAAAAAGAAAATAAATCAGTAAAAAGTTGGGGAAAAAAACTAATGCTTCAAGTAGAGACATAATTTCCTAAAATTATTTTCCTAAAATGTAGTTTTTACCCATTTCAAGATATACTGTACCTAATCATAGCCCTTCTATAGAATAATGAATCACCAAGTGCTTACTTTTCTTAGGGACAATGTTGAAATAATAAAAAGTAACTAACTTGGTGACTTCTGGCTTCTAGTCCTGTGTGGACAGAGCTTGGATCTTGTCCTTCCCACCTTCATAAAAAGTAACAGGTCAACGAACTGAAAAATCAACAAATTCTTTTAGACCCATCAGAGAATTAAGGTCACAGGGCAAATTACCGCACCCAAGTTTTATTGAGAATAGGTGGACATAGAGCTGAGGGAGCAGAAATCTCCACGGGCATCATTACCAGAACAGAAGCAAAACTTAGGCTGTGAATGATCAATTGCTAGACACGCAGTGTAGACGGGAATGAGCGTACAAAGCTCCAGGGAGCCCAGTCTCTGGGACAGGAAGACTCAATCTTGTCAAGACTTCACTTCACCCCACTGGAGCTATACATTCTGTGCAATCTCAATACAAATCCTAGCAAGTTACTTTGTGAATATTGGCCAGCTACCACTACAGTGTATACAGGAAGGCAAGGGATCAGAACAACTGAGAGAGGACTTCTCCTTCCTGTTAGTCCTCGAAGCTGAGATTAAGTCCTCATCTCACTTTTCACATCCTCTCCTCTGTTTCCTCTGTGCTCCTTGAGCAAATCCTCATTCTATGGCCCACGCGTGTGGTCATTCCAATCTGATGACATCTCTATCATCACACAATCCAAAAGCATGATCGCATTTCCATCATTTGAATTACAAAAATTACTCCAGAGATAGCGTTAAGCAAACTAGTACTCAACTAATCTAACTGTTGATGCTGGGTAATTCCTTTAGTCAGTGTTCTTTAGTATATATAAACAAGAATACTGATAATGGCTCAAACTCTGCAAAGGTGGCCGGAACTCAAGGCGACCAAGGGGGCCCAGTGCCTGCAGGGCCCCTGGCTTGGTGATCAGCCAGTCACCAGGGAGGGATGTGACAATGGACAGGTGATGTGGCCTCTCTCAGCCCACCTGCCTGATCTGAGGCTAGTGGTGTGGATCAAGTGAAATGTACAGGTCACGTGCCCAGTACTGCATCCAACACGTAGTAACCACACTGAGCGATCTTTCTTCACAGCTGGCATGAGCTTCCACAAGCACTCATCCTGGTATATAATTTAAACAGAGAAAGGGGAAAACGAGGTAATTTGGGAGAGATTGAGATCTACAGAAGAATTACTTTAGTAATATTCGTCCTCTCTATTCATGTGGCAGGTGCTGTTCAACAGGACTGACAGACAGGCAGACAGACAGACCCCCTTGTTATGTGAGTGCAGAGATGGAAAGCAAACCCACAAGTTAGGGCCTCAGGCGGCCTGTCAGGAGGTGGCGAGTGCACAGGGAGTGAAGCCGATGAGGGGTGACGGGGCCGGCAGAACAGGGGTGCGATGTTGCTTTCGGAAGGATGACAGGGAAAGCCGCATTAGGAGGAGCTGTTCTAACAACCATCTGACACACTGAGGAAGTCAGCTCTGAAAAGATCCGACCAACATTTCAGGCAAGGGGAGGGTCGGTGTGCTCAAGCAAGGGGGCCTGGGTGGCTGGGCCTGAGCCCTCTGGGAGGAGACAGATGAGATGGGGTGGCCCGGGTCTCCTGGGGTCTTGGGGGCTCTGCGGGCCGGGTGAGAGGAGAAGTGTGGGAGTCTGGGAGAGAACAGCACCAGCTGGGTTTCCCTGTGGAAGAAGCATCCTCCTGGCTGCTGCAAGAAGGGCCTGGGAGCCTCAGGGTAAGAGCACAGATCCAGCTGGGCGGGGACTGTGAAGGTGCAGGCAGAGCAAGACGGTGGTCTGGACCGAACCACTTAGGGTGATCAGTTCATTTGGAAGCAGAAGTCCACAGTGAGGTGGCCTTCTGTCAGAAGGGGTGCCGGCAAAGTGTGACTGCGCATTCCACTCATGGGGACAAAAATCCTCCTCAGACATCGGAGAAAGACCTCATGACTTTGGGGAGAGACTTCCCCAAAACCTGGGAGGCGGGCTGAGTGAGAACAGAAAGCAGGCACAACATGGGCTGCATCCCCCCGTGCCAACACCCTAGCGTTCCATGGGCTTGCTCAATACACTCACACAAAAGGCTGCAGTAGTAAGCTTGCCTCACACTCCCATCTCCTGCGCCTGGGTCACAACTCTGTCCACCCAGTTAGGGACAGCCTCCCTCTGGCCCTTCCTCTTCCTTTCTACTTGACAGCAATGATTTTTCCCACGTGCAAAGAACTTATATGCTAAGGAAGCCAAATGGATAGGCAACTGTCTTTCTGTGGAATTAACAATAAAATCGGAAAGGGAAGGCTATAACCCATCGCTTAGTGGCAGTAATTTCCAAAGCTTTGGTACTGCCATGCTGTGTACAAACACACCTAATATGCTTTGCAGTCCAGGCACTGAAAAAGCTGCATACTGGAAACCTAAACTGATGAAGACCTCACTGCTGCCATTCTATGAAAAGGTGGCACTCACTGTTTAGGAAATGCACAGGTGCTGACTCAGTTCTTGGTGAGCAAATATCTTAGAATACCTTACCCAAGTAAAGGTGGGTTCTGGCTCACGGTTTCAGAGGTTTTAGTCCATGGTTACTCACTTGGCTCCCCTGCTTCTAGGCCTGCATCGAGGAAGAAACATCGCGGCAGAGGGCATGGTGGAGGGAAGCTGCTCACCTCAGGCCGGCAGGAAGCAGAGAAGGAGGATGGGGCCACACAGCCCGAGCCCTGCCCCGTGACCACAGCCTTCACCAAGGCCCTGCCTCCCGTTTCCATTCCCTCATGGTGCCATCAAGTCACCATCTCACAGTGGATTAATCCACTGAGGAGTCAGAGTCCAGTTCACTCCTCGAGAGCCTGTCAGAGGCCGACCAGGCCTTCAGCATTTGAGTGTTCAAGGGGTGCTGCAGGTACAGCAATGAAAAAGTTCTTAAAGACAGAATTAAATTCTTTCGCAATCCCTGTTCCTGAGTACATCACATTTCATTCTGTGAGCCTTCTGGCTGGAGCAAAACCAAGCCTTGGCATTCAAAGACCCCAAGACTGAAGGGCGGTTTCCCCTCTCTTCCTTCCAGTCCTATCCATATCCCTGGGAAGACAAAGAAAGGCAGTTGGCAGCTCAAGCTACAGGATGACTCCAGGACGGTTTCAGAAATGAGACCTGTGTCCCACGCAGAGCTCTGCCAGGCCTTCCCAGACACTCAGCATGCTCTGCTGTGAAACCTTTACTAAGAGCAACGTTCTACGTTTACCTATTCAAAATCCCCCATGAAATTAATTCGTGTTCTGTTAAATACTCTATTAAATACAATTTTTATGAGATTCTACACAGATCTTAGCCCATTGTTCACTTTTACTAAAAAACAATTCCAGGGCCGGGGATTTAGCTCAGTGGTTCTGCCGCCTGCCTTGTAAGCTCAAGGTCCCGAGTTCAATCCCTGGTACTGGAAAAAAAAAAACAAAACAAATTCCAGCCAGGGATTTAGCTCACTGGCACTGCGCCTGCCTCACAAGCACAAGATCTTGAGTTCATTCCCTGGTACCAAAAAACCAAACCAAACCAAACAAACAAAACAATTCCAGTGACTTTCCTCTCTCCAATACAGTCACAGACTAGTGAACTGCTAACAGTATTATCCAGGCAATACACTTCCAAAAGGTATAGTCTGCTTTATTTTCATGGCCACCCCACTACACGTCTTGTGGTTCGAGGCAATGTTAAACAATATATTTTAATTAGCAAGGACTTCTCTAACATGGGCAACATTATGAATGAATAAACATTATAATGAATGGCACCCCTAAATAATCTTTCTCCAGTTCACCTAAGCAGAGTAAGATGACTAACAGGCATTTCTTTAGATAAATAATAAAAACAATCAAGAAGTAAATACCAGTACATCATATTGTACAGAAGAAATTCCAAGCATATTCAGCATGTTTAGACATCTATTAACAGGCATTTTCTTTTAAATAACTCACAGGTAGTATTTTTTTTGTTTGTTTGTTCGGGGCCTTGTTCATGCTAAATCACTCTGGCACTGAGCCCCACCCCAGCCCACATGGAAAGTGGTGATAATTAAAATTTTGGAGTTTAGAATGGGTGATTGATAATGACTGGGGTTTATGCATCAGAAATATGGCACTGGACTCTCATCGGAAACTACCAGCACGTCTTAAGAGTTTTATTAATTTCTAGGCTTTATTCTTCAACACTTCAACTTACTAGAATACCATAAGCTCACCTGGAAACCATATGGATATATTATAAATACAATGGCTGAGGTTTTTTTGTATCATTACTTCCAACCCACAGATAATCAATAAAAATCAAAGAGTTATATGTAGGTTTCTCAGTCCCAGAATAAATACAATTCTAACAAACGTCATCATTACAAAATCCCCTTACAAAAGATTTGAGTACCAAATGACACTTCATTTTTTTTTCTTTTCTTTTTTATATTTTTGTTTTTTGAGACAGGGTCTGGTCATGTAGTCCAAGCTGGGCTTGAACTCACCGGTGACCCTCCTGCCTCAGCCTCCCTAGTGGTGGGATTCAAGTGTGCATCACCACACCCAGCTGACACTTTATTTCTTGAAACAAGTAAGGCTGATACGACTTGAAGAAAATAGTGTGCATTGTCCTGGAAACCTCTGACCAGAGGACCGCCCCCTACCCTGAGGCTGTGAGGAATGGACAGCCATAGTCACCCTCGCTGCCCATACCTCGGCTGGCAGGAAGGCTGTAGGAGGGTGCGCAGCTGGGAGGCCAGGTGTTCAGTGTGCGCCTCTCAGTGCAGGTGGGGCAGACGTCCGTGCACAGGGACTTGTGACCTGACGTCTCAGGGTCGTGTGTTGCTACCTGTGACGTCTTAAATCCTCGAACTCCCATGTCCTCACGATGTTCGCTTTAACACTGATCGTGTGTGGTGTTTTCTCTCCATAGTGTGAGGGACATGAGACTGCAGTGATGGACTCCCCGAGCGTTCCCCTGCTGCCTACAGAAGCTGGCCAGTTCGGTCATTTCCGCTCTCAACCTGGCAGGGCAAGTGAGCTACAAAGTTCAGTTTTTAACGTTCTGTGCTCTAGTGTAAAGACATTACCAATATTTTTCTGTGAAAAGCTTCTAGGTGGACAGTTGTGTTTCAGTGTTTAAATGTGTAAGTAAAGAAACCACTTAGCTAACTTTTATGATTTTATTTTGAAAATTAAGTTGATGTGTAAGGAAACCAAGGCCTTTTACTTTCTATCTGAAATCTTTAATTATAAGCATTATAGTTGAAAGGCATCCTAAATTAGGTATTATCTTAGCCCTACCTTTATTTACTTTTATATAATTATCCTGATGAAAGATATAATTATGGCATTATACAAAATTACTAACCCATGGTATTCTTTTAAATGTTTCCTAAGTGATAAACACATTACATATAGATTAAGGCAATAAATCTCTAAAATAGCTAAGAGAAAAGTAGGAACTATAATTCCTCTTCCTTGATTAGCAAAAAATATTCTTATGAAAAAGTACGGTTTTGGAGAAATATTTTATGAATAAAACTTCAAGATAAAACTACAATTTTACAAATGATTTAATAATGGCTATTTTAATGCCCAGTTTATAGAAAAACATCTGAGAAACATGACTGCTGATGCCATAGAAAAGGCAAAAAGCTCTCCTTGCTTGAGTTTTTCACTTTGTGTTACTGTGGCATGTCATGGAGTCAGAATCCCAATGTGACATTCTTGTCCTCATCTGTGCTGTCTGCAGCATAAAATTATTACTCTTAGAGGGAGAAGGAGGCTCCTATTTGGAAAACAATGAGGCTTACTATGTAATAATTAGAAGGAGAAATAATCTTCCCTAAATAGCAGAGTGGCTCCGAACACCCTAAAGAACGGGAGGGGAAGATGGCAGGGACATAACACTCTGCAAACTGAATTTTAAGTGATGATCCAAATTATCGTGAAATAATTAATCATGTCTCTCTCGAGTGACAATAGATATAAATGTCAACTGACTGGGAACAATGACTGTGAAGCTCCCAGGATAGGGCTACCGATGTTACCAGGGTGTTACCCAGGCGGCCCTTCCCGTGCGGAGGGTGTGCTGAGACTGGCCCCCAGTCACTAGGATGGGGAGCCACACTGACGTCCTACCGCATCAAGGGAGGATACAGATGAGTACATCTGAAACACACCTCTCGGACAGGACAGGGAGTTGAAACGCAAGCAGCAGACTTTCTCAAGGGGGGGGGGGGTCCTGGCTGAGCCAAAGACCTAGGAGGAAGCCACCAGGCTGACGGCGAAGAGCTGAGTAGTGGAAAAGTGCAAGAAAGTCTTCACCAAGAAGGCAGGACCAAGTGAGCTGCTAAAGATGCTTTTTTTAAATTCCAGGTTGATATGAGGGAGTCTTCTAACTTTCTAGTACAAATTCTTAAAGACAAGAAGCAGTTGGAGAAAACTAAGAGAAAATTCCAACAGTTCGCTTTGGTCTTGGAGGTCTGATTTCTAAAGTTCTTCCCCCAAAGGAAGACAACCTCACCCCAGATGGAGAGCTGATGAAAGATACATTCGGGTACTGAGCATACTGTTGGCTTTTTAAACTCACTCAATAAATACTTCCTGAAGACCTACCATGAGCGAAATGTGTCAGTGAACTGCAATAAAAAGGTCCCGCCATCAGCTTACAGCACAGCAAAGGAGGACTTGCAGGCAACAGGCGTCACAGTGAAGCTGTAAGCGCCACGACGGACAGAGCTGACGGGTGCTCTGGGAGCAGCCTGGAGGGCCAGGACAGCATCTTCCCCGAGGCGCTGTCTAAGTTGAGGGCTGACTTCCGAATGTGACTGATCTATCGAGAACACCTGGAGGCCAGGGGCAAGAGAGAACCTCTAGCACCTATGGAAGATCTTTGAGTGGCAGAAGACGGGCCCACAGCGAGCTTGGTGGAAGCCGCGCTGCATCCTGGAGCTCAGGCAAGAGAGGAGGCCAGGCAGTAGCTGGGCCAGATCCTAAGGACATGGAGCTTAAAAAAAGCACTGGACCAGATTAAAAATTCACCTGAAGATACCAGCATAACTGCCTGCTAAATGAATTAGTACACACCTTGAGTTGCCCTTGTCTCATGTAGTTAGCCCTGGAAGCTTCCACCGATCCAGAATGTACGTTACACTGGCATCAAACTCTTCCGTCCTGGGTTGGGAGAGTTAAGAGTCTGACAGATTTCTTACACTTCTTTCTACAGGGCTCATAAAACACACACACACACACACACACACACAGGGAAATTTCAGTCTGACATCTAAAGAAAAGAGAATTACTTTAAATAATAACAGTAGGAAAGAATTTCTCCTTCTTGAATGTGCAGAACAACTGACATGAATGTTGCCAATCACTATCAGACATATTCTGAAGAACACAATAATTTTGCCGTATGAGACTGTGTTAAGGTATTTTTCAAGATAATTTTATGCAGCTTACTTACTAAAAGGCATGACCATTTTACTTTCTTGTCACATTTTTATAGGATTCATGGTATATTAGGCAAAGTACATTCTAGTGTGATAAAAGGTTGTATTTAAAACTCAAAAAGAATAATTATTTACATATTAGATAAAATATCGTAATTTACTTGTTTTCTAAATTTAATATAAGGCAATTCTGCTTTCCAAATGAAGCCATTACCCTTTTGGATTATAACAATTCAATAACTACCATTTCTAAATTGTTGAATATTTACTATAAGCCAATGTAATATCAACTGTTCTGATTAGAAAATAGATGCTTGTGGGAAAAACAGAAGTAATTTTACTTTTAAAAACTGATGCGAGTGCATCCTATAATAAAAAGTACATTTAATGATCATATAATTAGATGGGAGGATGAACTGGGTATGATAGGAGGAATGGATCACAGAGTGTACGGCCTAAATTAAAATTTAGCACAAAATTAAGGCTGCTAGTATGAATCAGGGTATAAATCAGACTTTACATTTAATTGTTTTTGGAATAAAGGATAAATATAAATAGTTTACTAACTTACTTTGATAGTATTCCTTTAGAAATACATGTCACTGGATAAGATACCAGCTCACTGGGAGAAGGTACATATATTACATAAATGATTAATTAGTTAAAATAATGTACTTATTATATTAGTTAGAAAATAAGAGTTAAAGATTAAGCTTATTAGTTAAAAATAATTTATACTACATTCAATATATAAGTGTTTCTCTCACTACCTCTGTGATAATCAAGAAATTAATTCACATAAATTTCCAAAATAAAGTTGATGGTTGTTTGATTTTAGATACTTTCTAAAAACTGTGTAGAATGAATCAGTATTTTACTACTACTTTACACAGTTATTGAAAATATTATCTCTACTAAAAGAATTTTTTAAAGGAACAATAGCTTTAATTAAATGTAAAGGACCATTACGAATCAACTCAATAAATGCTTGCTCTGATCCCCTAACACAGTCATGCCAAGCCTTCTAGAGCTTTCACTGATACTGTGGTGCGTGTGCCATGGGCTCGCCACTGCTGGCCTGCCAGAACCCTATGGGCCCAACTTTCCAGGCCACCTGAACGTCTTCAGGTGGAAGCACGCCTCACCACCCAGGATGGGCTTGTGGCGAGCTTGCCTCGGTGTGGCCTGTGAGAAGCTGTGTTGACACCCGTGTGCTGCACTGCAATGACCTCTGTCCTGTCTTTCCCTGTTGATCTGCTGGCCTGACCACTGAATCCTCCGTACATGTTCTTCAAAGTAACTTCAGAGTTCTCCTCCTCAGTCTACTACTAACCAGACCCTCTTGTCTGTCACTGCAAAATGTTTGCTAATATTTTGATTCCCAAGGAAAGGTATTTTCACAAAAAGGATGTAAAGCAGTAAGTTTACTCTCTTGAGAAGCTGTTTCTCTCAAGACTTTATATAGGAATAGTAAAAAGTGGTAATTAAGTCTACTTATGGAATCTTCATAAAAATTAAATGTTTTCTGGTATAGTGTTCAATTTATTCTCTTCAAACATACTTTTAAAATCTTTAAAGAACAAGAAATTTACTTTGAAAAATATTTTTATGTTCAAATGATAGAATTAAACTCTCCTAAAAATCATTTTCCTAATATAAAAACACAGACATATTTCAAGTGGTGATTCTGGTAAGAGTCAAAAACTAATAGGTCTCTGACATTTGGTAATTGTGATATATAAATAATAGAATGTTTTAGAAAGCATAATTTTTTTATTCATTAAGTTTATTGGTACATTTTAGGCATACAATATGATGACACTCATCACTGGGAATTTGTGAAAGCATAAATACTTTTAAAAATGTCTACGGGTTTTATGCTTCCAGTAAAGCTAACTGGCCTTATAGACAGTGCTTACGATGGCTGGACGTGAGTATCAGATATTTTTGAGGAGTTCTGTACTACAGGAGTAATCCTATTAAAAGCGAGAGACGAGAGAGACCCTCCCTCACCCCGCACGGCTGAAGTCCCGCGTCACGAGTGACAAGGCCCCGCCGGCGTGTGAAGGGCCCCACCGGCATGTGAAGGGCCCCGTCCGCCCGGGGAAGGCCCGCTGCTCGCTCACCTCCGGCCCATCACGACGAGGTGGGCTGTCAAGTGCAATATCAGTCACTGGCTGCTTTGGTGAGGCAGATTAGTCTATGCAGTCATGATAGATAGTTTGTCCCAGCACCAAAATGCCGCTTGGGAAATCTTGAACTCAAATGAACAGAGTCTCAGCCGCTATTAGTGTCAAAAAGGTACACAGAGATGAAATTTGGTTGGCAGCATGGAAGAGGAATCAAAGTGAAAAAGCGACCAATTGCATGCTCAAAATTGAAACTGAGAGGCACACTACAGTTTGGAAATACTTTAAATACCAGAAAAGTCATACATTATCAATCACTTGCTGATTGACATTTAAAATATTTCTCTGAAGAAATATATTTTTAGAGAGGCAATATAAATTCTGTGTATATTCTCATTTAAAAATCTTTGTCTCAAGATGATATCTTTTATGTACGGGAGTAAGGCAACAAAAATTACCAGTTACATTAATTTATAATTTATATCATTTTTAGTATCCTTCCTTTAGTTGGATATTCCAAGAAGCACAACTTTCTAAAAGAGAAAACTTAGTTTTGTGGAAATGTTTGACTACTCAAGTGCTATACAGTTTGATGACTTTCTTAGGAAGGAATCAGGGTATCATAAAAGCATGAAAAAAATGTGAAAGAACTCAATCTAAGGAACTTTCCAAATATTTTGTAAACACTGGAAATATATATTTATATATTGCAAAATACATGGTTCTACTGGCCAACACAACTCCGGAATCTTTAAACCGGACCCCCCCCACCCCACCCCCCAATATCCACAGAAATAACGTCCTCAAGTGTCAGCCCCTGAAGCGATGGGCTCTGACAAATCTAACAGCTCTCTCCGTGTCACTCCTAATGCACTTGTCACTCAGTATTACCCACCCTCATTAATGACAATGGGAAAGTTTATCTTGGGAACACGTTTTAAATCATCTACTCTTCACAATGGGACCCTGAAATCCCTTACAAAACACGAGGCGGGAACGACTCTGACAACAAAACCCCTTCCTGGCAGCTTTCTTCTTAATTCCTGTTCGAGAAGTAATCTGTTTATTATAAAATCATACAGAACAATATATTAAACAGAATTTGAAACAAGAATAGCTAGTGTGATTTTCAAGCTTACAAGTATTTTTACAACATTTTTATTAGGCTGAAAACACCAAGCTGAGTCCTTTCTGTGTGGTTTCATGCAATCTTCTGTTCTACATTATAAACATCTTTGAAAGGAGGTTTTGTTTTACCTAATTTTAAAATAATTCTCAAATACCAAGGACATTAAATCTTACATAATTACTGAAAACATAACAATATGCATAGCTTAAATAAATGCAATTTTCATTAAAATGCTTTTATGTTTAAATTTCCTAAGTAAAATGCCAAAATAGTCCAATTCAAGTTTCCTATGAATTAAAAATAATCTTAGCAGCAGCAACACTAGTTTCTAACATTGTATTAAATTTTAAGCTTCAATATGATCTTTTTTCCTTGTCTAGGAAATTTCTACAGTCAAAATAAGCAAGACTTCTTGAACCCCAGTGCCTCTTAAAACTGTTTTACTTTGACTATGAATTATAGTGTGGCTTTGTGTACTTCTGCTGATAAAAAGCAATACTTCTTGGAAATATATTCTTAATATGCCTCCTGATATCCTGTCACCCAAAGTTTAATGTCACCTTTTGATTCACTTACTGTTCAATAAAATAATCTTAAGTAGTTATAAAAACTTAAAGCTCACATTTAATGTTAATTTTTATCCCTTTTAATCATCTGAAGTCATCTATGTACTCAAACATGCTACAAATAAAAATGCGAAATTTTAGTATTGAAATTACAGAATCTGTAATTCATAAAGCATTTTACTTGAGTTCAAAGCTATTATGTTAATATTTGTAATTAATACTTCATTTGAAAAGAGAGAAAAGGTTCCTTTTAAAGGTAATATTAATATTACATGGGCTTCATCCTTAAGGTTTTAAGTAAAATGTATGAAAAAACCCATAAAAATGTCAGTGTAATTCATATTGTTTTATAAAAGAAATCTAAGGGCAACGAAGAAGATACATCCACAAATTTTAACTGTTTGTCATATATTAGGTATTTATTCTGAATCTAGCAGTAGTTAGTATACAGAAAATATCGATTTATGTATAGCTCCAGGAAGCAAAGGCAGCATTATTGGCGGAGAGACTGCGTTAACATCGGAAAGAACTGGGAGACAGAAGTGGCTGCCGCCAACAAAGTGGGTTCCACATGACTCCAGAGAGGTCGGATGAGAAAACGTGGGAGCAGTGAGAAGGTGGCTCTGAAGCGCCTGCAGCTCCCTTCTGATTTTAACCTTTTAAATTTAGGTGTTTTCTCAGAGATGTTAGTTGCAACCTGAGAAAAGGCAGGTATTTTCTCAGACTGTATTACTTCTACAAGTGCAAATTACACATCAAGCAACTGAGTGTGTGTGCTATTTTTCAAAGGAAGGTTAATTTTAAGACTATAAATTATATCCACCAATTGATAATTTCCTCGGTTTTCTTTATGAAAATATGTAGGCCCCCAAAGTAGTGATTCTTTTTTATAGCACCGTTTTCTGTCAATATTTTCTGCTTTACAGTTCATAGGATTTCAATTTGGCAATGTAGTGTAAAAGCAGTCAATAGATAAAACCCATAGAGGGATTTAGCTCAGTGGCGCCATGCCTGCCTTGCAAACGCAAGGTCCTGAGTTCAATCCCTGGCACAAAAAAACCCCCAAAAACAAAAAACAAAAAACCCACATAGGAGTAGCTGCATTTCAGAAATTTATTTAAAAGAATGGTGGGCCGGATTTGGGCCACAACAAGCTAACTGTGCTCCGGGGCAACAGGGCGTGGCTGATCTCTCAATGGCCTTTCCTCAGTTTCATAACGTGGACCTCACACTCATATCCTTCCAGGCAGTGGGAGTGGACGGGAAGGCCAAACTGACCGAGTGACATGGAAAGAAATGGCCAGGGCTTACGGCGGGCACTCTGAGAGCAGGTCACAGCCCCCAAAATATTTACATTACTATTTATATGTTGTCATATGTGAAGAAAAAGACTTGTGAATTATGTACTACGCAGCTTTTCTTTTGAATGTCATTGTCCTTAATTTAAATTTCTACCGATCAGAATGATTTCCCACGAGGAAATTCTTAAGAAGCCAAACTAGGTGGGAACCTGCTAGCTGCATGTGCCCTAAAAGGTCATGCATGGGATGATTCTTCGTGAGGATAACCCTCACTTCTGCCATGATGGAAGGGGTATTAGTTACGTTACTGTTAAAGCAGATCTATATTAACATTGTAAAGTGCTCAAAATGTATTCAAATTACATTTTATATAGTTACTTCATCCATAACTTGAAAGTTTCACAAATCTATGATTTTTTTTCTGTTAAAAGCCAGAAAAACACATAGGCAATAAAATGAACTCCACACGTCACAGAACACCCAGGGATACCGACAGGCCCCTGCTGGACAGCAGGGGTTATGAGATCTACCGTGCTTTCCATGGAGAATCAGGGTTAGGTTCTCTCTGCCCTGGAGGACTGTAAGAAACCAGTCTAGACCTACTATTTGACAAAAGGAACTCAATGAGAAACTCCTTACTGACATTTATGAATTTAGAAATTCATTTTCAGATGAAGCTCTTGAGATAATGATGAATGGCAGTAAAATGAAATAAGGACTCAGGTAGCACGTCAACCACATGTCAAGTTAAAACTGACTTTTCACACTGACTACCTGCTGACCTAGGAGTAAGTTCTCTCCATTTCAGCTAACTAGTTTGTAATACTGTTGGCTGAGATTTGAAGAATTCTTTTCTTTTTTGGGTACCGGGGATTGAACTCAGAATCCTGTGCTTGCGGTGGAACCACTGAGCTAAATCAATCCCCAGCCCTGTTGGCTGATATTTGTTGAAAGTTATTTATGCAAAACCTCACAGGTACATCAAGCATCTACAGAAAGACCTCGTTACCACTATCAGACTATTCCATACAGTCTGAAATAGTGAGAATCTCACGGTCACACCCTCTAACGTGCTTTGAGCCAGCCAGGAGCACGCGCGCGCACTTCCACCCACATGGCCAGACACTGATCTAGGAAAGGGGACGCAGTGATGAATAAACAGGCCTGCATCTGGAGCTTTCACACCTGAGAACCACGTCTTCCCAAGGCTCGGATACTTCATTATACAGAGGAGAATGTTTTCATCGCCAGTTTTACTTTTATTCTGAAGTCTGAATTTATTGAAAGTTAGATGACTACACTCATTCAGTACAGAATGTCACTGACACTTTACCTGGACCCCGCCCCCCAGCAGTATCAGAAAGGCTGTGAAAGATAAGTAAAATGAACTACTACCTGACGATTCATATCTATCCACTGTAGGGTTTGAATTTCAATACAGAAAAGAGGTCCACAAACCTTGGCCATTATGAAATCGGATGGATTCAGAGTGAAGGACACTGTCACCACGCTCTGTTTGGCTAAGGTTTTATGATCCATATATTTAAACATATATTTTTGCAAATTAATTTTTCATAATAAAATACCAGATACCAGAAATGATTAAACAGTAAGGAAAGAAAATATTGTTATTCTCATGCAATGTATATGAGTATTATATACGTATAAGTAATTTCCTCTTAAAAGCCACAATGATATATTCTATAATTTTCTATATATTATTTACATCAAGAACACAACCCTAACGTATTTGGTTTTGTTCTCCATTTTAGCAGTGTTTGTAAACATATGAATACACGAGTACTGTGTGAGCCTTTCCCTTTGCTTACTGGATACAGGCTGAGCCATTTAGAGGCTCAACAAGGGCAATCATTTCATGCCATAGCGCTGACCCTTCGCAAAGATCTTGTAAATGAGTAGGCCTATTACAATATGTACAAGTGACCTTTAATTGCACCAAGAGGCTTTCTGCTAGAAGCTTTTTTCAATGCTACGCCATAGCTACAGCATAAGTCAGTGAAAAATTTCTCAGGGTATTGAGCAGAAATCCCAAGGAAAACAACATCCTGTATTAAAACATGCACATAAAAATGTAAGGCCTGTGAGAATACACCACCACAAGGCCTTTTAAAGGAACCATGGACCACAGAGATGCTTTCATCCTTAATCATGAGAACGAAATATTCAGGACATTCATACACAATTAAAGACTTCAGAAATTTAATCAAACTCAACACTTCTTGTAGTAGCTACCGGAAACAAAGCTAGTTACATCAAAGTTGCTGTTAGCTTCATTTCACCACAGAATGTTTCAATTTTAGTAATCATCTCTTTTTACTAAATGACTGTACACTTTGAAGTTTTATTACTTGAAAACATCCAGTGAAGAGTCCTATACCTAAAAATATACACCCAAATATGTTTCAAGTATTTTTTATACTGAACAGTGATACTTATTTAAACAACTGTTCAATAAAGGATAGGGTCCAATATTCCAACTGATTTACTCAGAAATTTATGAAAGAGTGCAATACACATTTGACAGCCTTCCAAAAAATGGAAACCAAACAATTTCATGAAAGCCCATGTACTGGTTACTTCTGGAAAGATCATGCTGAACTATTCAGTCTGCTTCTCTCCCATGGTGTTGGGCCGACCTGACGGCTCCATGAGCTTTGCTGTACCAGATTGAAGGACCCGACCTGCATCTACAAAACGTCCACAGTGGCATCGAGTAGTGGCACCATAACTTTGCCAAAATTTTAATTTCTAAGGAATAAGAGAACTGCTTCGCTAGTTTGGGACCTAAAGGCATTCCCATCACACCTCATGTTCTCTCGTCCCTAGTCCTGCCTTTAAAGACTAAAAATGTATATTTGATGCCATGTTTTCTCAATGATGAATGTAATTCCTTCACATGACTAAAGTGCTAGAAACTCTAATATTAATAAAAGAGGAAAATATCTTCCAAAACAAGATTACTTAATTTTACTCGGAGAATTTCCAACAAATGAAACATTTGCAAAAGAAAAGCGCAGCTTTTCATAGAACAAATCAAACCTTCGTTAGAACTGATTACGATAAAGGAGGAGGCAAATATTAGAAATTTGAAAAGTCTGATTTCAGTAGGCCCTTATTGTATATCTTTATTTCACAGGAAAGTTTTGATGCTGTAAGAATAACAACTGTAATTTAGGAAAATGCAAAACGTATTAACTAATTATGATCAAATTAATATTTGCAAAGGTGCCTAATTATAGAACTTAAGTGAATGCAGTAATATGTTGGAATGAAATTTGGCACATATTTCTATTACATCACAATATTTGACCAGGACACAGGAACTACATTTCTTTGTAGGGAAGACTTTATATGGGATTTAGAAATTCTATAAAATCAGATAGTGTTTGAGGAAAATGTTTTGCGAATTAGTATTTTCATAATAAAATACTGGGCAGGTACCAGAAATAATTAAAAGTAAGGAAAAAACAATATTGTTACCCTATGTAATTATGGATGTACAAATACATTTGTTCCAAATAGACTAGCATCATGCTCTGTAAGGGAGAAGCTGTGATGAATGTAATTTAAATTTCATAATGTATTTCACAAAAATAGAGCAGAAATGTTTGCTATGGATAGAATTTTTTAACTTGAAAGTTAAAAGAATGTACATATTCTCATATGTCTATGCATTCATTACACACACGTGTACATACACACATTTCTCAGATACTGGATTTAAAAGTGCATTTCTCATGAAGAAATCTTTTAGGACAGAGGCTTTCTGGCTTTGCACTAAAGCTATGCACTTGGTGAACATACACGGAAGACACACAGTCACTCAAAGCAGATACACTTGGTTTATGACTTGGGCACAGCAATTAGCGGTAAAGGGCGCAGACTTTAGAACCTAACAGACTTAGGGTGAAGTGTTATTTCTGCTACCTCTTGGCTACGTGACTTTGGGTAAGTTATGATGCGTACTCACTGAGTCTCTTCCCTTGTAATGTGTAATGTCAACAATAAGTGGTATTTGCAAGGTCTGTTAAACAATGCCTATAAAGCACCTGCATTAGTCCAGGACACTGCTAAACAATTAATAAAACTTACTATTTCTTATATTAACAATAATTAGCTCCTGAACATGTTAGCTTTCCAGTGTAACTTTGTTGATGGAGTCAGAAGTCCTGGATTTAATTCTGGTAACCATAGATGTGTGTCTCTGAGAAGGTGAAGGAACTCTAAACTGTGTGTAAAACTGTGTATAAAGGACTCCTACGAGAATAAGATTTAAATATGTTCATGTGTGTGAAAACATCCAACACAACACTTAGGACAAATGAGATAACAAATACATGTTTTAAAGAAACTTATGGTAGACGTTAGTTACTTTAGAAATAGGAGCTTAACAACTTAACAACACATCCTAAGCAATTACAGCAAATAAGCCCAACTATGTCCCCAGTTTGTAAAGCTGATAGTTTACTGCTAAGGTTGAAAAAACAAACACAAGAAGAGATAAATAACTACAGTAACCTAGAAATGTTACAATGAGAATTTAAAATAATGCCCACGATCAAGACTGTGAGTTAAAGGGTACCAGATGGGCTGGCCAGCTTTCTCTAAAAGGGAGATGGGGACAGTGATGTACGGTCCAATGACCCCAAGCAGCTGGAAGGAACCAGAGGGAGCCACATCCTGGATGCTTGCTGCGCACTTACTGAACCTGGAGTCCTGGGGCACAGGAGCACCCAAAGCTGCCTGAACCCCACATCTATGAAGCATTAGTGCTCGAGGCATGGTGGAGGACCGACTAGCACAATGCACGTTATCTTCTAAGAACTTAAATTGTTTTTAGGTGGGAAACTGAAACAGCTGCGATTCTCCCTCAGCCTGAGTTCCGTTTTCTACCCCTCAGACGCATAAACGACACACTGGGAGCTGTGTGCATGGAGTGAATTCCACTGCAGCAGTTGTACACTGGCTCTGGGCGAAACCTTAGAGGTCTCTCTGCACTAGACCTTTCTTGGGTCCAAGCCAAGAACACAGACAGAAAGTTCGTGTCCGAAACACCTGGACAGGAGGTAGACAGTGAGCCCACGCCCCGTCTCACCCCAGGGCCAGCACTGTCCCGAGAGCCAGGCCGACTGCAGGCCACGGCTCCATGCCGTCACCTCGGTGCTGCGCGAGCGCCACTCTCCTTAGGTTTCCTATGCGAAATGCAGTTATGAAGAAGCACACAAAGAGTTTCAAGCTAAAATTAGACCCAAGGTCAATTAATGAAATGAAGATTTCTGTAGCAGTGCCATGACAGGCAAGGTGCTAGAAGACATTTTACTGTCTGCCAAGGAAATGGGGTGCATCCGACATAGCTGATTAGAAGTTTACCATCCTCGGTGCCGATGACTCCCGAGATGTGAAGGCCTACAGCAGGCATGCAGGCTGCCTCCCGCTGGCCAGAGACACCGGGCTGGGACACAGGCGCAGGCCTGCTGTAGCCCCGGGCCCTCCTCAGAATGGAAACATGTCACCGCTCGGTGGCCTCCAGCAAATGGGGACACGGACAGAACACTTATGTAATCACACCCCACAAGGGCACTTTACTCAACGTGTAAGTGGAAAACAATTACAAAGAAATTTCAGAGGAATTGTCAGTGAACATAAGTGACTCAGAGAAAATGTTTCTTCTCTTGACGCACTTAATAGATTTTTAAACAGGCTGCCACTTAGCAACAATTTCCTTTTACATTCTCCTTATGGAACTATTAACGCAAAGATAAACCAGGAGAAGTGGTAAGTGAAAACTTTGGTGGCCAGGCAGCAGTGAGAAATGCTACAGTACTATTCCTCTGGAAGATTAAGCACAAAGGAATAAGCTTTCACAACATTTATAAAGGAAGTTAGAAAATACTTCAAATATTTTGGGAAATGACCTAATCAGTACACTTTCAGCATGTGTCTAGTCATGTAGCCATCTTTGGTCAATCATCAAAAAATCAAAGGCACATTGGCACAACTCGACTCCGACTTTAATACCGCATGACTGTGCCGTGTAAGCTGGTCTTGTGTGAGAGCCACTGGAGTTCAGCAGGGAGATTAGCAGCCGGACCTAAGCTGGCCTGCAGACCTTGCCCTGCTGATGCCTTGGCCTTTGAAGTCCGCCTCTCACCTGGCAGCACAGCAGTGGGAACCGGGTGGGGTCAGACCTCATCAAGAGCTCACGGCCGGGAGCCACTGCGGCCCTCACTAATTGGCCCAATTGCGGATTATACCTCTTGCTACAGAGTCAAGACAATAATTTAGTTAAATGATGTTTTTTCTTCCCCTTATCTCTTCCAATTAAGATTCCAAAGTGGGAAGAAATAGGATTAGCCAGAGTCTCCAAACTGCTCCCGTTAAGGTGGTACACACTTCTGACAGGTCCAGGATGGTGTGAGACACAGTGAGGACACGGCAACCTCTGCAGGCTGGGACAGCCACAGGCAGCACTGTACATCGGCATCGCTGAGTTACAGTATGCATGGGCACAGGGGTGGAACGATGCACTACAACAGGAACCACAGGAAGCTCTACTTCATCGTTACTTGGGGCTTACTTTTGACAAACAACTCCACCCACAGGTGCCTCTGTTCAACTTTCATTTGATTTATTTGTTTATTTGATAACTGCAGTGTATCTAGGAATAAAAAACTAATTTAATAGCTGCCAATATTTGTAGAGGGCATCATCAGACAGAAAAGGTGTATTAGAGGATAGGGCTCCTGCTGCTAGGACATGTGAGGCTCCCAAGCCAGACGCTTCCGTTACTTTACTTTAATGATGTAATTGTGAACTGACAAAAAGTTAACTCTCCCTCTCCTCATCTCTACATATAATAAACATCTATTCACCCTTCTACTTCTCATTTAAAAACTGAAAAGGCTGTTGAAAATAAATGTATAGGGGGAAGTAAATCTGAGACTACCAATATCACGCAACAATCCAAACTGTTAAATATTATCATGGTGACTAGGAGTTAGCAAGAATTCTATGCTTTTCCAAAATATAAAAATTTCAAATAATTCTATGGAGTTATCTCAAGTTATCGTGGAGTACTGTTTTACAAAGCTAATTTACACAGACAGTATCTAGGACCCTGGTCTTAATACTTCAAGAATGAATCAGTGCACCAAAAATAACAGCTAGCTAATAAACACTGGTTAGCCAATTATTTTGTGAGAAAAACTTCCTGGTGATTACAGAGATACTGGGCCTTGTATTCTGAGTTAGGTGTAAGGTATCACAGGATGATCTGGAGTAAACTTGATTTACTCTGACATTCTCTGCTCTCTAGATTCATTTAGCCTACAAGACCCACAGACACACTATTGATGGTAGCTATTACTTCTGGGCCAATCACAGCCTGTATAATTATTGTTCATCTTTGTACTGAAAGTTCACAGCCAACAGTGCATGTCTTTTGTACATTTCAGTGCAACCCAGTTACCACCTGACTTGCTTCGAAACGCTGAATCTTGGGTGAAAAACTGTCCCAGAAAACATGGAGACCTTCTTGGTAGTAACTGACAGATGTTGCAACTAATGGAGTAATATGCTGTTATTATTTGTATTAGAAAATACAGTATTAAAATAGCAAAATAATATTGCTAGTGAAAATGCTGTTTTTATGATGTCATCAAATTAAATGCAGCCACGTTTCAAATCCTACTTATTTATGAATTATAATTCCATAATGTAAAGAAAAAACTATAATGATAATTCCAGCATTAAAGACATAGAAATCACAGGAAGTGAAACAATGCAAGCTCTGAGCAGTTACTGCAGCTCACAGGTGAAGCTGTATCTCCGTGCTGCAGCTCTCGGACACAACTGCAAGGCAGCGTGTTTCGGATCACTTGGCCAACGGGGCTTATGTAGTACGTAGAGATCTATGACTTGGAGTATTTAAAAACTCCATTTGTAATTTCTTTAGATTACACGAAGTTCAGCAAAGATTTTATGCCTGCTAAGTAAACGGCCCTATTCCTAGTCTTGCAATAGGAGTTACTTAGAATGGGCGCCAGGATTCTGGTGTCCTTAGTGTAGATGTGATTTTACTATGGGTTCTGTAGAGAGGCTAATTTACACAACTGTATAGTTAGAGGTACAGCAATAACTTACTGTGATCAGACAAATGTTTCCACTTGAATCATGACAACACCAAGCACACATTCCAAGAAGGAAAAACTATTCTCTTGCCTTCTCCAAATCACTAAAAGAAATTTGAGACTTCTAAAGCTGCATTACCTGTCAGAAGCCCTTGGAGTTGTTAGTAAATACTAATCAGTTTTCATATATAAAAAGGCCGGTGACTGACTGTATTCTCAAGCACCTTCGACACAAGGGTGAGGGCACTTGCCTGCTCCTGGGTCCCCTACCTCCAGCTGCTCTTTGTTAGAGGCCACGGGACAGGGAATGCCTGCACGGGATCGGAATGTCTCTGCTCGACCTGTCAAACCACCTTGCTTCTGAGAGGTGCCTCACGTGCACTGCCTGCTGTGTGACAGTCTCAAATTTCACAGAATGGGTGAGGACATATTTTATTCAAAAATATCAGTGCACCACAAACGTATTCACCGCATACTGAAACACTGGTACTTCATGGGTGACTGCCCCAGCAAAGGACTCCAAGAACCAACAACTTCCAGGCCACTTCTCCTCACAAGTCTAGTGTACGTTATCAAAGACTGGCAACCTCTCTGGATACGCATGTTATAAGAGACAGTGCTATATGGAAAGCATTTCATCTTAGGTGACCATATGACTACCTTCTGTTCTAATAACAGCTATGGGTAGCTCTATGTACTTGTATAGTACGCACAGCTATTATTGGATACTAGGTTTGTTTGCTTCCTTAATTCGTATTTTTTTAACCACCAAATTTAATATTACAGCATAAGAAAATGTTTTCTTAAAATGGGCTGCACCTATATTTCTAGTTTAAAAATATTAAATCTTTATTGGGTAGGTTATAAGCCAAAAACACAAAGGATTTGATCAACTGTGCATTGAATATGGGCTTCTTAAAAAATAACTGTTTATTTTTACTTTGTTTTCCAATACTGCTTCCAAACCACAAGGTATCCAGTGCACTGGTTCTCCTGGTTTAGCACGGTGGGAGAAGAGACTGGGTGGCTGGTAAAGGTCTCTTGACAGCGCCAAGGTGCTGTGCAACCCCCAGTGGAGCCCACACCTCCTACATGGAGCAGCTGACACTGGGAAATTGCTCTACCCCTACACTGCTCCAGCCCAACTCCAGGGACCCGGTGGAGAGAAAGAGCAATCAAAAACATGGCTCGGGCTATTGCACTACTTTGTTCTTTGGGCACAATACATGTTTTCTCCACTGGGGAGCTTATTGTTTTGTATGGTAACAGAAATGACACCTTAGACTTGGTCGTCAGATACTGATTTTGGGTAAAGGGTGCCTCACGGAGGAAAAGAACTTACATCTTTCATTTAAACTACAAATTCAACTTAAGAGAAAATGATGAGGATGCTTTCCTGGTGATGGTACATTAGAATTGTATCCTAAGAGTTTTAAACAGTATTTTGGTAAATCACTCAGTATTCTGTCAGAAGAGCTGAAACAATGTGTGAACCATTACAGTGCTGGGTTCCATTTCAACGGTTTCTTTTGAGAACTGAAGCGAATTAGCTCAAGAATCACTATTTCTCCATTCTGGCTCTCCTGGTGTTAAGTGGCTTGGAGGGAGCCTCCCCACATGAGAAACTTCTGACTCTCCTGCGGAGATGGCCCGCCTGAAGAGCTGGCTGCCTGATTAACTATTAACTGCTCTCAATAGGATTAGATAATTAAGGGCATTGATGACCATTAATTAGGAGGAGGGCACATTAATTTGTCACCGGATAGGCCCTTACAATGATTTATAGGTTAGTGCTACTTGCAAATGTGGAGGGAAAGAGAGAAAGAGAGAGAGCCATTAAGTGACCTTATCGAGTGGCCAGCTTAGAGAGGGCAGAGGGTCAAAGAAGGGCCACAGTGGTCACTTAGGGTGAAGTCCCGAACACCAAAGCAGTGCCAAGCTGCATTGACCATCATTTGGTGACGAAGTTAAAAATATGTTAATTTATTGGTGGCAATTCTCTCTTTTTATGGTTTCAGGCAGTTAAGACAAGTGGCCTGCTTAAGAGCTTTTCATTTGAAAAGAGATTAAACAAAATGGTCAGTCAAGGCTGCTTGGCTGTTTTATGTCTTTGTTTAAAAAAAAAAATTGCACCAACTATACTGATAACTATCACATCAGCCAAAAGCCATCTCTCTGAACATTTACTACGTTAATAAATATATCAACTCTAATTGCTTAATTGTTCTATGTTCATTTGCTCTTTAGCAAGATTACGCTGAAATAAATCTTTTGTTCTACTACTTTCTGTCATCATTGGTTGCATAAAGGTCACAAAAAAAGTTTCAGTATTGTAGAAAATTTACTTAAAGCCACTAGTGTAAATTATACTTTGTTTAATTCAGCATGTAAAGGTAAAGGTAATTTCACTGGTCTTGAAGAAAAACACTTCTCAGATGTGGATCAGGAGCATCTTAGCCCTACACAATCATGGGAAGCATTCACACTCCACACACGAGTCAGCATAGCTCATCAAGATCGAATTAAATACACTTTGGAAGGCCTTGAGAATCTGCACGTCATATTTATCATGTAAGTTCGGAGCTCACTTTTAACAGACATTTAGAACAAAATCATTTTTGCTATACTCTAATGATGAATCATTTAAAATAAAAGGACAGTAAAAACCTATTCTGTGTGCTACATCAAGAGAACTTAGTATTTAGCATGAAACACGTCTTAAGAATTTCATTAAAGGGAAAGAGAAAGAGAGGAGATAGCATTTACCTCCAGATTGTAAACTAAAAAATAAAAATTCCCTTACCTCAATGGCAAATAGCTTCCTTTTTAACTTAAAAGCTAAGTCTTTGACATCTGATTCATCGCAAATCAAGTTATTAAGCCGAGGAATCTGCCGAATATGAATCAAACCTTGTAGAGAGAAAATTAAAAGAAAAAATTTCAAGACACTGTCATCAGACGCATAAATTAAAGTCTTACAGCAGAATCCTGTAAATTTACACGCAGGCCTCTCCCTTTAAAACTGGGGCTCACTACCAGGAGCAGTGAAGCAAATGGTGTGATTGTACTCAAGTAATCAGGCAGAATAAGATAAACAGAAATCCTTGTGCGAGGAAAACTAATTGCACTTTGGTACACAAGTACAGATGTAAAGAGGGATCTTAATTCTTGTCAAAACTACAGCCGGTTTGTGTGTGATTTTCCCTTGTATTTACAGTAAGCAAATATGGCTATCACCTTGCACGCTGCCCACGGCACCACTAAGTGATCTTTATTTTATTAAATGCACCAGTAAGCAGCCAGCAAAACAAGGCTTATGGGTTACTGATCACCAGCAAGGCTCTGATAAAAGGTGCTGCGTTCTGTGCCTGTTAGCGACTTGGGCACACCGCGGAGGAAGACTGCATCTCAGAGTGCACCGTGGGCCCAGCATGCACCCAGGCCGGCCACCGAGACACACATTTCCACGGCCTGGCTGACTGCCCTTCACAGGGCCGCCCGCCACAGGCTTTGTGCCGGCGCTAGGTAAACCATGAGCCTGGCCTCTCGTCAGTGGCAATGCCTGCTAATTCCTTCTGACAGGGGCACTGGATGGCTTTGTGCAGCCTGATGTCGCTTCTGACGGAATGAGGGTCATTTCCCACAGACGAGGACACACCAGGCCCTCAGTGTACCTCCCTGCTGGATGTGACTCCTGCTCAGGAGCCAGCACTGCAGGACGAGCCTTACCAGGCCGGAGCACCCTGCAGACCCAGCAGTCACGCCAAGGTGCTGTGTGAACCGAAGCTCAGTAGTGCAGGGGTCTGCACTAGCTTAAAAGGGTGAACCTCAGAAATGATCCCTGCAAAAACAATTCACTAACATAGCTCACTAAATTTTTTAAACTTAAAAAAAATGTAGACGGAACTATTGAAAAAATAACTTCTAGCTATGAATTAAAAATACCCCATACATAGCTATTTGGTAAAATACACTTATTAGGAAAATGCACATCATACTCTCACACATTTCTCATTTTAAGCTTAGGGCGCTTGTTTAGCTGTGAAGTCAGGAGCCCTCACAGAAGGAATGAGTGATTGCACTGGAAAGGCCTCCTCATTAATGACAATTTACTAGTCATCAGAACCACTCGTGACTCTGGGGAATAATTCCTCAGTTCAGAGATTTCAGCACAAAGACACACAGCCCCCCCACCTGTGAAATGCTCTCATCAAAACAGCATTTTCAGAATATAAAATATGGTTTTACTAAATTAATAAGTTAATCATTGTAATACTTATAAATGATAATATATAATGATGATATTCAACTTGGATTGCATTAAAAGAAAAAACAAATTAAAAAACATTGAAATCTTAGCAGATCTCTTCCCATCACGGCAGAAAAGACACGTGGACTGAACTGCACACAGGGAGAGCCTAGGATGGCCACGTGCACACTTAGCCAAGGGAACGAGCAGGAGGCAGATTTCTGTGGGGAGTTTCTGTTCACAGATCTAAAAACAGCACTGATTGCTATGATAGTTTTAAAACTCAAAGCACGAGCTCATTAGATAAAGTATACTCTTTAATAATTTTTGTGTACATTCTAATATGTGGACCAACAAAATAACTTCCACAGACTCACAAAATTGAAGTAACAGACTTCAAAGAAGCCGAGTCTTTAGACCAGAAATTTCTACAGAAGTACAGTGATTCTACAAGAGTAACAGCAATAACTTACACTTTAACTTACATTTTATTTAGGATACATAAATAGGTAAAAAATCTGTTATTCACTGTTTTCTATATGAAGTTTAGACCAAGTGCACATGTAGCTACTAAACTTTTAAAATTCAAATGCTTCTGTGTAAGAATTTTTATTTTTAAAAAATCCTCCAACTAACCAAATGACTAGAGTAATATTAAAAACTTTAAAAAAACAGGGGCTGGGGGTGTAGCTCAATGGTAGAGCACATATTAACATGCACAAGCCCCGAGTTCACTCTCTACCAGCAAAACCTCCAAATGAAGCCAAAGCTTAAGACATGAAAGTGAAATGCCAGAGGAGCTCCCCGTGTTAACCCATCGTGATGTGGCAGGTCCCTTCTCATCCCTAGTGGAGCCCTCTGAAGCCAGAGCTGGGCGGGTGGCCATGCTTAGGACCCAAGGGCTCCCAAGCCTGAAACATTTCAGAGAGGATTTCTGGGTTAGGGATACTCAACTTGCATGATGAGAATTAACATACTTATTTCCAGCATAGCTTAAAAAGTACATCTGAGTGCATGGCAGCTTTCAGGGACTGGGACAGCCACAGTGCATCTAAGCCAGGCCTTAGACCCTGGGCCGACTCCTCTCAGGTAGCACAGCCTCTGGCTCTCGGGCAGTCTGATGGTGCACTGCCCGGGAGACCAGCTAGGACTGGAGAACCCTGACAGGTCCACTATGAGGTGACGTCCATGCTGCTCCACGAGCCACGGACTGCACAGGACTGCAAGCGGCCAGGGCTCGGCCTGCTTGTGCCGAAGGGGACGCTTACCGTGATAATCCTTATAGAGAGGATTGGCTTCTCTCTCCAAACCAATAAACGATTCCAGGCCCACTACTGTATCTGACAAATTTATAACACGAGCAGTTACTGATTTATTCTGCAAAACACAAAAATGAAACATGTTTAAAAATATAACATCTATACAGTGCCACTACGACATCTCAATGACAAATTATGGTGGAGACAGATTATCAGGATAGAGAAATAACAGAAAAATTAAAGCTGCTACCAGCTGAAAACTGGACAAAATGTGCTCTTAATTGAAAATTTCAACCTGCATAGGTACACTACTCTAACTGAAGAGCTGAGGGGAAAGCATAAATTGGTAGAAAACGTAATTATTTTTCATTCCCTTTTGGGGGCAAGGCTACCTTCATTTTCATTCTTTATTATTCTTCAAATTACTTTGCCCACTGCCCACTGGAAAACCTTGCAGACAAGAGAACTCAGAAGCAGCAGACGGCACAGTATCAGGTATAAGGCAAGGGTCCCAGGTCTCAGCCCAGGAACAGCCAGGCGCCTTGGTGACACGCTGGGCACAGGAGGTCCTGCTAAGGGCTGACACGGCAGCGCTCGCGGTTTGTCTTCCTTCCTGGCACTGCCCCGTGGCTCTGCGCTAACAATAGAGGAAAAGGAAAGATGGCAGGTGAGCAGCTCTCATGCCCACCACCTGCCCTGCCTTTCCCAATGCAACCAAGATGGGCCCAGGTGCCGTTAGACACTATAGCACTGTTTCCAGAAAGAGTGTGTCCGGTCAGTAAGCAGTGAAAGTTCTAACACACCCAGACAGTCTCGGCTCTGAACATGAAATCACCAGCTAGCTGGCTGGTTTGGGGAATTATTTAAGGACATCCCAGCGTTCCTTTTAGTCCCCGACGGGGCAGTGGGTCAGAAAATTGTGCTCATGGCTCTAACACCGCAGAAAACATTTCAGTCTGAAGCCCCAGAGCTCCTAAAATACTGTGATTGTGAAGCTCCTCTTTGTACACTGGGGTGCCCGCCAGTTTAAAAGTAATCTCTGAAGAAAAGGATGGGAAATGTGGAACAGTCCAGAAAATGTATCATTTTGATGCTCGTCCTTCTGGCACAGAAGAGGTCACATATAAGGAAGACACCACGGCCTAGTGAGCTTACTGGTGGCCCTCTGCTTCTCAAGCCCTTTTATGAAGACTGTCCAGGATTGAAGTTTTAACAGAGGGCACGTCAGTGTTACCAGACGAGGTGTGAGGCAACTCTGGCACCGAGCCTTCCACAGTAGTGCTGCGAACTCATCCGCAAGGGTATAAAGAACACCTCAGCCTCTGAACCAGTGCTCCTAAAGAGGGCCAGTAAAAATGACTTCCTTTAATTGTCTTTACTACTTTCAGTCACATGGGCATACCAAGCATAGAAAACAAACATCACTTGGAAATGCCTGTTTTTTTTCCGTAGGCAATTTTTCATTCAATGGTGAGAAAATAATTCAGATTGATTCCTTTCGGTTCCGTGCCACAAGGGATGGTCCTACTCCAGGAATAACAGGGGCTCTGAGGCCATAAACATGCTCCTCTCAATATTTCTTTAGCCAGAGACCATTATATCAAACTCATCCAGGTTGGGCTTCAGCCAGTTATTCTTCACCCAAACAAAAATGTCTGCCAGACATTCCAACAGCTGGGAGACAGTTCACAAAGAGTCAACTTGAAAATGATTCATTGTGCTAGGCCCTGAACAATGTTGGGGTGGGGGTGGGGTGTGGCTGAGCTGGTAAGAGAGGGTGAGAACAAGTGGGAGATGGAGAAAACCATGTGGTGCCCCCATGGAGAAGAATCTTGGATCACAACCAGCAGGCTCGTATCATTTCAGTTTTAGTATGAACTCAACTGGGAAGCGTTCTCCTGTCACAGACCCTCAGATGAACAAGCACCTACAAAGGCTACTGGCAATATTTCTTAATCCAAAAGGTCAGATTTACTTTTATCTATCAAGACAGGACTCTCTGTATCTAGACATCTGAATCTAAAGTGGTGAAAGGTGTTCTGTGTTAGAACGCAACTTTCAAGATCTCAGTGATACACTAGCACCTTCTCACTTACATGGATACTAGGAATTATGGGGTTAACAGGGACTGTGATGAGTGACTTTCATTCTAGCAATATGTAAGCAAGATGCTATGTATTTCAATGGTTAACTTGACATTTACTTCCTTCACTTAACTTTAATAATGAATCATTAATACATAATTAATAATTAAAACTAAGAAACAATATTTATCAACCTTGTAGGTCTTTTTAAAGTACTTTAAAGAAGAAAACTAATTAATTTCAAGTACAAAAGACATGCAGAGTTCTAAGAAACTCATTCATATATTTATTGTATTTCTAAGTTCTATAGGTTTATATCACAGCTATTAATTACAAACTATTTTTAAAGCTTTCACAAAGACTTAGAGCAAGGATAAACTTTTCATCATACTATTACATCTCTGTAAAATAGTATACTATGAGTTACATTTAACAATGACCTTACTGCTTTCTGCACAGCTATTTTGCAAAATAGTTTATATAAGATGGCAAAACAGATTAACTGTGAAAACTGTACAGATATCTGAAAAACATCTATAGAATAAAATGGAATGGAAATTATTTAAGAATAATATCTAATGATAAACTCATTCAGTTTTCTAGTTATTTATAGAAGCACAGAAGATATCTGGACACATAAATGCACATTTTCTTAATGTTAAAAACGTGTTACAGATTACCTCTGTATGTCCATGATTCATAAGGGATACAATCTGTTGATGTAATCCTACCTAAAACCATTCTTGTCAAGGTCTTTCAAATCGTAATATTAATACTAAATGGTTCTTTAGATAAGTGAAAGTCAATTTACTTAAGAGAATCTAAAATTAACAGCTTCAGGAAACCCTTAAAAGCATAATAATCACAATTCACTTTAGCAGGAAAACACTGTGGATAACAAATTGTTGTAATATGACCAACAGTGTTCAGAAAGCTTTAGCATAATGATTGGAGCAAAGGGCTTCAAACTTCTACATTTTCATCCTAACAGATTTTAAGAGTTTTTATATGCATAACAAAGATGTCCAACCCCTTGTGGCTTCCGTATATAGCTGGAAATGGAGAATTAAAGGCATTTGTGCATCAACTGCTCAAATGCAAATTTGAACATAATTTTTCTGTTAGTTTTGAAGTCGTTACATTACAGTTTCTCATTAAGCGCGTCTAAGGACATTCAGAATACACCAGTGTGAGTAAATCAATGTCCTGGTGCATGTGTGGCTCCATGGCATCGCCCAAGTGCATACAATGATTCTGCCACCCTTCCTCCTCGCCCATCTGGATATGAAAATCAAGGATGACTCAAAAATCCTTCTTACACCAGACAAATCTCCCTTTGCTCCTGGGCGAGAGTTGTCAGCTCTGGACAGTGGCCAAGACATGACTAGGAGAGAAGCCAGAAGAGAAGAGAGCCAGTGTCCAGGAGTTTTAGGAGTTTACTGGCAGGCTAACATGCATTGTAATAAGTTACATGAAAGGCTCTCGCATTTGATGTCGCAGAATTAATTTCTTAAGTGTTTAAATTTAAAATATATCAAATGTTTTGCAAGTTAAAAAGGCAAATCAGATTATCCAATCTTCCACCTTTGTATTCCAATTTTAATTCTATGAGGCCCTTAAAAGATTGTGTTTTGACTATTTCCTGCCTGCTTTCATAGAATGGAAGCATATTTTTATTTAACAGAACTCACAGTCATTAACTGGCCTTTAAATTAGGGAAGATTAATGTTTCCTTTTAATTTAAAGCTCATAAAATTAAATTAGGAATTTTGTTATAAGAGATAGAAGTTCAAACAATGTCCTGTAAAACTCTCACAATTTTCTAATAAAAATAGTTCAGAAGTCCAGTTAGCATTACCAACTAAGAATGAGACTACTTCAACCCTGCATATTTCCTTATTTTCTTGGACTGAGTTTTCTCAGTAATATAAAAGATGCAATTTGTACCAACACAAAATATCTTAAGGAGAAATATCTTAAGATTAAGAAATAATTAACCAACAACTTAGTTACCAAGAAGTTCAAGAGAAATAAACCAACTGACATAAAGCATTTATGCAATGCTTCAAGAAGGAAGATTTTGGGGTTACTCAATCTATACTACTCAAGAAAGAAAGCAAATGTAATGTGAAAGGGAAAGGCCCCGTGTGGGTATGACACAAATGTCAGATCTGGAGGAAAGCACAAGTAATTTGAAGCATTACAGAAAAATTTGTTACTTTGTGTTTAACCCTAGTACATGGCATGAAGTAGGTGGTGTATCAGCACAAGGAAATGCACCAGACCAAACAGCTCATTCACACAACTCTGAAAAATGCATAGAAAAATAAATGTACTGGCAACTATAACATTTCTTTGTCATGAAATCCAAAAATAAACTTGGATCAAAGAACAAATCTAAGGATATTTAATAAGGAATTGAATTTGCCTCATTATTAACGTTATTAACTTCTTTATCCCATGGAAATCAAGACTGAAATTATAAAACTATGCTGTTTATAACTTGCTCCATCTTCCCCAGCGTTGTTGCCTTACTTCATAGGTTAGATTTTTATTTTATTACAATATTTAATAGTGAGGAAATAATTCTGTTCATGACTGTTGTGGGCTTAATAAAGAATACAGTGTTATCAGATAAAATTAATGCATATTTGTAACAAATGAAGGTATTAGATGAAATCTTCCCAGATTTAATACTAAATTTTACTCAAAATCAGTTAATTTTAGGATTCAGAGGAATTTTAAAAATAAAAATGTAAGTATTATTCACTTGGTAGCATCACATAACAATAGTCCATTTAGGGGAAATCATAAAACAAACACTTTTTTTCCCTCTAAAGCTTAATACATCCACAAAGGTGCCAATGGCAAATACACTTAATCTCAAAGGTGAAGGAAGTGGCTGAGTGTGTTGAACTTTACCAGGAATAAGCAATGGAACCGCGTCTTCTGGTGTTTCCTGCTTGATATATATGTGATTTCTACATTTTGGTGTGAAACTGCTGGCTCTTTATAACTGAGGATTACTGCTTCTGAAGCACTGGGTTTCATTTTCAGAGAGCTTATTTATATTGACACTGGCCTCAAATACTACATACTTTGCAGAATGTCCGTTTTGTTTCTTTTTTTTCGGGTTATTCTGTAAAACATTTGAAAAGCTTACATTTTTTGAAAACTCAGAAGTAGGATGAACAAAGCGCCGCCATCGGTAGGTTAGACAGAATAATGGTGTAACACTCAGGATTAACTTTTGGAGCTTGCCACAACTGTACATCATGTAGTTTCCCACCATGGAAAATCTTCAAGAGAAACTGGATTGTGGCTTATGCTTATAACTGGTTGTTTTACGGGTAACTTCCTAAATCAGAAATTTTATCTTACTACTTTCTCCTTAAAACCCCTAAGATCCAATTCACAGATGTCCACAAGCTTGTGCCCCGCCTGGAAAAACCATTGCTAATATCCAAATATCAAACAGAGCCTCCAGCTGATGCGCGGGCTGCAGTGGCAGGTTAAAGATACGAAAGTTTAAAAGCAGCTTAGAGTAATCCCATATTGAGTATGAAATGATAGCCTGTCATCAGGAGCAGGCGGGCAGAGCCAGGTCCAGATGGGAGACTGGCTGGGAAAGGGGCGGGGGGCAGGTGGGGCGGCGCTGGGAGCCCGGGCCAGACAGGACTGCTCCCCCTGCTGGCGAGGCCCTCACCTGCTCGGGCTGCTCCTTGCTGGCCGGCTGCCTTTAATAATTTAAGATATAACCGATAAATTATGGACGGTGCCCCCCTTCCAGGCCGCTGCTCTGGATTTGCACACTTGTAAGCTCACGGTATCCTGTTTTCATCTGATTAACTCGTCAGATCCAAAAGGATCCAATGTTTCACCCGGAGGTCCAACTATCTATCTTGTAATTTAATTATATCATAAGCATAAGCAAATACAGTACAGCTTTTTATAATATAAGGCCTTTTAAAATGAAGGATGCCTCTGCATTACGCTTGTTGATGTACACATCTATTCTCGCAGACAAACAATCCGTGGGCTGCAGATTCACGAGCTCTGCTCAGGCTCTACATAATGCCCGTAATGAAATAATATAGAAATGAACCATATAAATCAACTATACAGGGAACAAGGAAACAGCATGTCGCAGCAAAAGAGCACAATGTACAGCGCCAAACCTACCCGACAGTCTAATGATCTGAGTTTACAGAGCTCATGTACTAATATGGGAGGAATTAAGGGCGAGTGTTCACATAAGAGATCTGGTAAATTTTACAGAAAAATTATTTGATATTTGATTTTCAATGTAAGTTAATGGCTGCAGCAAAAACATTTAGTAAAAACCTGTTCTAAGATTCTGGCCTCCAACCAGAAGCTCCCAGAACAGGAGGGATCCGCTTTCCCCGCTGTTCCCATCGGAGTCCTGGCTCCAGAAGGCTTGGGCCTGGGAACCTTGCCTGCCATTTGGTGGCTGATGGTGCTCTCCCAGGACCTCCTCTTGGTGGTTCCATGATGCTGAACTGGCACTCGCTTCCAGAAGTGAGTTATTATTAAACCTGTAGGTCAACTGTGGCACTAACAACTCCTTGGAAGCTTTCAGCCACTGCGTACAATTTGCTGGTCTAATTAAATATTAATTCTAAGTGTTACATTTTGTGGCTAAGAGCTTTTATTTTCCATCATCAGCCTGGAAGAGAAAGAGGTTACAAGGCTAATTTAATCTCTCCCCTCATCCTCCCCAACATTAAAGATGAACTGCATAGGGTGTGAAAACATTATTAAAGAAACTAGGACTCTTTATATAGTGGTAATAATGTAATTAATAGCAAAGGGCTAAAACATAACATCAGGACGTAATAGCTGACCTGGTACTTAAACAGCTTTGAATTATAATTGGTTACAAGCACATCTGCTCTCAATATAAAGTATCATCCTTCCTCAAAGACAGCAAGCTTTCTTTAAAGGTATGCAAACAAGTTTATAAATCTGAGTAATTAAAAGCTTGCATTTCTCTTACAGGTATTTTTCAAATAGCTTGTAAGACTAAAGATACAGGCCTAGTAATTTTATTTGTAAAATACATGCAAAATTACATTAAGTTGTACTTCTTTTCTGTATAAAAAAGTGATGCAGAAGATAGCATATAATAAAAAATAATGCGACAGAACCTCCCCCCATTTTTCTTCTATCACGTTCAAGTGGCCTGAACGCACGGGGCGTCCCCAGCCCCAGGACACTGTGTCCAGGCCTGGACACTGGGCATTGCAAAGGCCACGCCGCCCGGCCAGAGATTCCATACGCGCAAGCAGAGGACTCAATTTCCACACCGCGACAGCGCTCTCGCTACTCCAGTAGCAACACACTGAGGAAGTCTGGCTTAACTAGCCCTTCAGCTAAGATCCACGAGCACGACAGGCACCACACACGAAGCACAGTGTGAGCCACAACATACAAAGCTGCCATAGAGAAGGCAAAAGATCATTTACAACGAAAATGATTATTATTTTTATGGCTTACTGAATATGCTTTGGTTAGATTGTGACAGAATGTTTCTAAATGGTATTTTTTCTTTTAAAGTCTACCCTGCTCTTATTTAATACGCATATTTACCCTAAGACAAAGTGAAACATATTCTGCTGTAGATGCTCTATGTGGACAGAAATTTACAGATAATTTGGTGTTCATCTTTTTAAGTTTCAATTATCCTTGATGAATAAATCAAATTATAGTATATGTATAATGTACACAAGCTACAATTTTAAAAATTAAGCAGATGCGGGCCAGGGTTTAGCTCAGTGGTGCTGTTGCCTGCCTCACAAGCACAAGGTCCCGAGTTCAATCCCTGGTACCAGAAAAATAAAAATAAAAAATTAAGCAGATGCCAGTATGTATAGTCTGAAACAGAAGAAAAGAATTTGGAGCTATAAGAATTTATAAATTCCAAGCTTCTAATAAGAGAGTTGAAACACAGCTCTATTTTCTATTTTAAAGAAAAGTAGACTGTTTACAACTCACTAGACTTATGTGAAGTTATCAGAATTTGATAAATGTCAAAATTAAAGTGGATTTAATACGATTCCATTCATTTTTTTAAAACTGCCTTTAAAAATTTTTAATTTTCTCAGTTTCCTAGGATCAATGTTAAAGTAGTTAAGATCAGAGATAGTAAAGGCAGAGTCTCAGTTGTGAATATCTTGATTAAGGAAGGACTTCATGAAAAGATCCAGAATATATGGCTTTATCTTTTAATAATTGAGAGCTATGATTAAGAGATCAAATCTATAATTTTAGCCCTTGAATACTTTTCTTAATAAAGTACATTCAAAAAACCGCTAAAGTTGATTAAGATGTACAGTTGAAGGCGGGGCTATGCATTCCTATAATAATGCTCATACCAACAACTACATAAAAATTTCCCCTCAGATTTTATAGTTGTAAACTCACAAAAGTCTGTTGTGTACTCACCAAGCAATTATCCTTAGTTCTTGTTTTAAGAATAAAACATTTCACACTGGGAGAAATTCACAAGACCACTGGAGTCTACATTTCACAATCACATATTAGTGGTCATTTCTAAAGCTTTCTTCTATTGCTTGACGTAGAGTTCAGCTGATAAAATACTCAGCATGAGCACAAAAGTTTATGAATGTGAAAAGGTTAGTTCTGAATTTCTCTACCTGGAAACATACTGTACCATTTACTTCCACAAGTTTCAAGCACTAATATATGAATATTATAGATTTACTTGAAGAGCTATCAGTTAAAATAGCAATTTGCACCTTATTCAATTTTCAAGAGACATAACTATAAAAGGCCCTTTCTTCACGGTTTTCAGCAGAAAATAAATTTTCCTTGGTATAAACAGTGACAGCAAACATTTTAGAGCTTTCAGTGATAACAAACAGCCCGCTGCAACACGTGTGCCAAAGTTTCACCACTCTGGACAAGCTAACTAATGCTAGTAACAGTTTTCTTCAATGAGACGGCTGAAGAGAATTTACAGAGTATTGTGAAATAGTGGTTATACACAACAAACTGCATCGTGTTATTAACTGGCCAAATTCTGTTGATGACAAATAAAAATGTGCTGTTGTCTATTTTAAAATCTGAATAAAATAAAGTTCTAATGTTCTCTAAGCAAATACATTAAATGATGGCAAAACTTAGAAGTTTTTAGAATGAAAATATCTATTATCTTTATTATCAAGAATAGCAAAAAGTCTTCATCCTTGCATTATTATAAAGAGAAGCTTACTAGGTTTGTATTCAAAAATTCCTTAAAAGTATAGATTATGACAGCTTGAATAAAATTAGCAATCATAAGTCAATTTTCTTTTGAAAGGAATGCTATGAGAACGGTACAGCTACATAACCTTTGTATTTTAATTACAATTCTAAGTGCTTCAATATTTATTTCCTAATGGTTTCGGGTAAAAATGTTTTTAATCAATAAAAATCCAAATGAAGAGCAACCTGTCACAGAGTGTATTTAAAAATGCATAACCCAGAGGGAATTTATTTTCTTGCCCCCTTGCTAATAAAATACAAAATAGTAATAATAATAATAATAATAATAGTAAGACACAAAATTAAGTTTTTATTTTCCTAAGGAATAAATGTTACTGATCACCATTCTTCTCAAGCACACAATTATCACTAAGAAGGAAAATAAAATTAATCTAAAAGGCACAACATGCTTCCATAATTTGAAAGTGGGTGATGAATTTCACTAGAAGCCACCTCCCAATTACATACCGGAGAGAAGCTAGTTTCTTATCTAGCTAGATAGGAAACCAAAGTGTCTTATTGTAACTATTTTAAAGTGGCCACTTTGCAAAATAAAAATCTCATTAAAAGGTTTCCAAGAGAACAAAATATTTTTGTTTCTAACAGTAAACAGAAAACAGCAGTGGAAAGTGCCTTAGCGGAAATACGACCTTTAAGGCGGACACACAGCCTGCAGTTCCCAGGGCTGGCCCGCAGGCCGGGGGCCCGCCGCCTGCCTGGACCAGAGCTGGCCGGGAGCGCGGGGACGTGGCAGCCGCGTGACCTGACCGTGACCGTGACCGTGACCGGAGCCGAGCCGGGAGCCACATGCTCGCTGTCCGCCCCGCCTGTGTAGCCCCAGCGAGGCGGAGCGCGGGGCTGTCCGCACAGGCGCGGGCCCCTTCGCAGCTTCTTGGCCAACGCAGCGGCGCGGCTGCACACCGGGGCTCCCTCTGGGAAGGAGCTGCTGGGGGGTTGGGGTCTGGGGCTCCCTCCGTCCGTCCCTCCGTCCGTCCGTCCGGGCTCTCCCCTAACGAGGCCTCCTCCCGGGCAGGGGGGCGCGGAGCCCGGCTTTCAGCACAAGGTCTCTGGGCAGACGCTAAACCTGCATCCCAAAGGGAGGCTATGAGAGCAATAATACTGTCTCACAGGTAAACTGCTCGAGACTGTCTGTGTTTTAAGGCATCTGTAACACATTTGACAAATAATTTTAGCGCTTGCTTAACAGATATTAAGAATTTATTGTTATGCATTTGCTTCAGAGTATGCTTGGCATTTTTCCTCTGTTGTTGTGGAAATAATCTTTAACTCAAAATAAATAACATTCAAGTTTAAAGCTGAAGGGCTGAACACAAAACATTTTGAATACAAATCTAAAAATCGTTCTAGCTCACCCTACTCACAAGTCTTAAAATCAGTTTTGAATCTATGTCATTATTTTCCCTTTTTTAACTTTTCCCTCTCTTTGCAATTTCCTTAACTATGTGTTCCTTCCTTACAAAGAGATTAAACATGGGAAGCATGCCAAAAGTACAATAAAGGGTAACTAATCATTACTGTACACGTCTGACAGAATGCTAATAACTAAAAGGAGAACAATGATTGGCTGGCTTGCCCTCTGGGAGTCGAAGATGTCTCATAGGCCTTTAATCTCCCGCTCCTTTATCGGCAGATGTTTACTTACATGACACCGTTTCCAAGGACGCCACACTACATTTCTGATCTCTGTACCCACAGACTACCCTCAGGCCCCAGCTCACGTGGCCAGAGACCACATTCAGCGCTTTTCTGTCTCAGTTCCTCTTCTCACGTGTTGAAAGACCCCATGGGGGACAGGGACTTTGTCAGGTTCAGCCCCGTGTCCCCTTGGGTGCCTAGAACAGTGCCTGCTCCGCCTGCTGAACCAGTGTATCAGCTAAACGACTCGACTCGTAGTCGTTCAATGACCATTTAAACCTGCAGTCTCCAGAGACGGCCTTGGTCATGGCGGAAAGGAAGCTGCGTCTGAAGTCAGGAGTGTTGCTACTGAGATCTCAATGGACACCTCACTTCATCTATACCGGCCGGCCAACTTGGCTCCCCCACGAGAAGACCCTGGCACTGTTCCTCATTCAAAAAGCCAGGATGCTGACGCGCTCCAGTGTCCTCACTGTGATTTTCTGTGCTCGGGACTGAATCCAGGCCGGCGAGAAGGCCAAGTGCACCCTCTGCCACACAGGGCCACGGCCCTCATGCCTCTCCCTCGAGAGCAGACTTGGACATCTTAGTGTTTGCAGACTGAGCTCTGTTTGTGATGTCAGTAGAGAAGGAATGCCCAACTAAAGTGGATCAGCACAGTTCTGGGTGTGGCTGAAGGGATTTACTGAAGACGGAAGACCCACAGGGCACGAGTGGACCGAGAGGCTTGCCACCTGAGTGGAACACGAGGGGAATGGAGAAGGCAGGCTGCTTCTGTTCCTTCGGAGGAGCGCGAGTGTTCACTCGCCTTCACCTTGGACCTTAGACGTCGTCCCCGGGCTTCTGGCACAGACCCTTCAGCCTCCTGATACAGACCTGCAAGGGGCTCTACACTGAGCCCCAGGCCCTCGCCTGGGTCCTCCAGCTCTCTGTGCACACCCAGCCCTTCCGCCTTCCTCACACCCGGGTCTGAGGGCGGCCACTGTAACCTATCTTGCAGACCCTTACACTGCATGCAGTGGTACCTCCACTCACGAACTTGATTCTTTCCACGGTTCTGGTTGCAAACATTCAGTTAGACGAGAACCAAATCACATTCAATGGTTAGGTTCAATGTTGACTTTATGGGGAAATTTGATTCGGTTCTCATCCAGTTCAGTTTGCAGCCAGAATCATGGACAACTGAGTTCGTGAACTGAGGCACCACTGTATTTGTACATCTTGTATTTAATCTGTTTCTCTAGTAAGGCCTGACTGACACTGCTCCAATTCTCAGTTCTGGAGGTCTGTTTAAGTCATAATAGGGAAGGTGACAACTGCTAACATCCTCAGTGCCAAGGTGCTGGCCCTGTGTGGCCACATTTCTGCTGATCCCCCGAAGTGGGGGGTTTCGGCCCCATCACTAGAGGAAGAAGCTGAGGCTCAGAAAGGTCAGACAAATCACCTGTGGAGTCTCCACCTCTGAAGGGCAGCTTGCTCTCTGTGACTGTCCCACTCTGCATTTCATTGTTCTCCTACCTGTCCCTGTGTCAGGAGCTGTGTTGGCCGAGCAGCACAGCGCGGCGGGTGAGAGTGCTGTACCCACAGGGAGGCTGAGCCCGAATTCTGCCACTCACTAGACTGTGTGTGTGAGCGGGAACAGACAGCACCACACACACTGGTCAGTGAAGGGTTGGACCAACACTTGGAGGGATTTCAGGACAACACATGGCCCACAGTAACCCTATATATGTTTCAATGAAATAAACTCAGTTTCCTGGTCTGGTATATTCATGGGTGTGCGACTAGCTTTCTAGGCATACTGGTCATAGTTGTTATTCTCTTTCCTTAGCCTATTTTCTTGGCCAGCTTAACACTTATTAAGAGTTTTATCTCCTACTTATATCATGACTATTTTGATCAAATTTTGCATTTTCTCCTAAATGTTTTGATAGAAAAACAAATACATGGTCAGACATCATGTTTAAAGAATAAGAGAATTATAGGCCAGAAGACTAGTATCCCTTTGCTTCGCCAAAGTGTGTAGGGAAAAGAACATAAAAATGTGAAAACATTAGAAGGCTTTCTTTCTAAAAGACACCTTCTACTTTGAGAAACCTGTCGTGATTCTTGGTCGTGGCGTGTCACTATGAACTCATCACCTACTCTGACACACTGTTATTTCCATTTCAAAGGAGCCTCTCTATTGATACGTTAAGGTGCAGATTTAATGCACATTGCTTCCAGTTACACAGGGGCTTACACAGATTTGTGCAGTATCCGCGTTAAGCTACTGCTTCACGTGCAGCTCCCAGTTCGCCTCCTCATGCAGTGGTCCCTGACAGTGCTGGCTGGGACGGGCCCGTCTGTCGTCCATCTCCTTGGAGCACCACGGTGGGGCCCAGGAACCAAGCTGGCAGTCACGGCTCCTGCGTCTGCAACAGGGCCGGAATCTTCCAGGGAACAGAAACAGTCACCAACAAGGTGTCTGGTAAAAAAAGGTTCTTTTCTCTCTTTTTTTTTTTTCTTGCACAGGTTTCTTTGGAGTAAACTGGAAAAATTATATATACATATGCAGTTCATATTTTTGTTTTTGCTGTGCAACTATGCAAACTATTCCTCCCTCTTCTGAAATGTAGTTTGCTACTTCTGCTTTCAGACATCTTAATCTTTCAGATTGTATGATGAGAGTTCCTCTTTGAAAATACCAAATAATAGAGCAAAGTTAGCCACAACAATTTGCTAGTGGCAAGTTGGTGTCATCACAGGTGGTGACTAATTCCAGACACATGAGGATGTAGGATGACGGAGGGAAAGGACCGAGGTGTGTGTTCGAGTCTGACACAAGCTTTCAGAGTCACTTGGCCCTCGCTGTGGTTTACTCTGCAGGTGACATACGGCTCTCCCACAGGGCTACTGCGACGACTGAGAAGTTATGTGAGTAACTGTGAGGGTTCAGAGTCAGGGAAAAACACCGGCTTTGCCACTTGCTAACTGGGACACTGAGCTGAGGGGTGCACACGGCCTGCATCACAGGGCTGCGGTGAAGACCGAAGGGCCTGATGCTTGTGGGGTCGTGGCAGCAGCAGGGCAGCAGCACGGTTAGTTACAGTGGTGTCGGGCACGGCAGCATCTCCCTGGCCTCTGATAAATCTGTTCGGGCTTACTTATCAAAGTCAAGAAGCTCATTGTGTTAAACCAAAGTACTATTAAAGCATCAACTTCACAACAGCTTCACTAACAATAAAAACTATGCAAGTATTTGTACAACATCTAGTATGATTAGAGAAAGGAGTTTTTCTATAAGACTTATAGAATTTTCAGGTCACAATAATAATTTAGGTTCAGGAATGTTAACTAAAGAAACCAAGAGCTATTGGACATGAATTTAAATTGTGTAAAAAATTCAAATAGGAATATGTTGATCCATTAGTATAGGAAAAGACTACAAAATATGTTGAAAAAAAATAAGAAAAAGATCTTGGCAAGGCCAAAGACTGGGAAGACTGAAGGGGAGAGAGAATTAGCCATTAAAAAAATAGATGAATTTAACTTCATCAAGATTTATCACTTTGGCTCTCCATAAATACACCATTAAGAAAAGTCAAGCCATCGACCAGAAGAAAATTACTGCAAATTATAGCTAAAATATATAAGTAATTTTACAACTGGACAACTAAAAATGGACAAAATATTAAAATGGCGAATAAGCACATGAAAGACAGCCAACATCAGCAGCAATCAAGGAAATGGAATGAACCTGACTGCGCCACACCATTTTTCTGCAACGTGGGGAAAGTGACGATGAAGGCTTACCTGGATCAGGTGTGTTGGCATCGTGATGGTGCAGACCGAGAGTGAGGCCCGCATGAGGCCGCGGAGAACATAGAGGAACGTGGTGAGGCTGTGCCTGTCGCCGCAGGTTTCTGTGCAGCACACGTCATCTCCCCATAAGGGTGAGCCGAGGTTCTGGATTCCTATTCTTAAAATACTCTTCTGCGTTTTCTACAACAAAGTGGGAGGCAGGTAAACACGTAAGGCTTTGTTCATCAGTAAGCCAATCTCTGTCATCTGCCAGCTCCTAGCTTTGTTGATAACATCAGGAAGACAATGCCAATAGATACGGGAAAAAAAATGCAGTATTAGTAGCAAGGCAGTGTACAGGCAGACTTTCAGATTCCGAGAGGACAAAAAATATCAGTCGTAAGCCAGGTGTGGTGGCATGTGGTCCCAGCTACTCAGGAGACTGAGGCTGCAGGGTCAATGAGTCCCAGGGTTTGAGGCTAGCCTGGCGACACTGCGAGACCCTGTCTCGAAATTGATTAGTCATGTAATACAATAACTAAATTTTTTGCCATTTTGGAAAATTTTAAGTGTATGCCTTAAGCTTTAAATGATCTCTAAAATTTCACAGTGATTCTTTAAGAGTTAGTTTGAGAAAGTTAAAACAATATATAAAAAATCATAGGTAAAATCTAAACTAAAATGTTTACAAACCCATTCTTAAAATTCAAAATTGTTTTTCAATAAACTGTAAGTTGCTCAATATTTCTCGTTTATATTATTCTAACCTGTGCCTGCTCCTTTGTTTGAAAGATGTTTAGCGATGTGTAACTTTTTTGGTTTTACATTTTATACTTGTCTCTAGTTTTTCATTTTGAAGCTATTTTTATAATGATACTTTAAGTTCAACATTTTTCATAAAATTTAACAGGCAAATATTTAGAACTTGAGCCTACTAATATTAAGGTTGTAATAATAGTGACCAATATTTCTTGGGAATAAACATTTTAAAATCATCAAAGGAAAGCCCAGATGATTGTCAATAAGTGTTTGCCAACATGTATTTATAATACATTCTACTGTTTGGGTTATTCTAGCTGAACAAATGTTTTGTAAATGCTTTCCTTAGCAATCTAGTGAAACTTCTGGGCAAAAGAAAGAGGTGTTAACAAAAACTGGCACATGCAACTATATGGAAAACCATTACTACAATTCTAGTGGGAAAAAAAAAGATGTCCTCTCTTAAAGCCATATTCGAGACATATGTCTCTTTAAATGTGATTCTGATGAAACAAGATCCTAAAATAGAGTACTTGCAGCTGCCATAAAATACCACCCGTAACTGTTATTAACAATCAGTTATGGTCCATCATGACGTATCTATTTCTCTGATAGACAAATGGAAATTGAGTTTGTATATTTTCTCAGGCAGAATTTATTGACAAATGGGAAGTAGGGAGAATGAATAATACATTCAAACGTTAGAAGAGGTAAGCCCCTGGGAGCAGTGCTTAGAAGACAAGTAACAGAGCCCAACAAGGTGGGCGGCATAACGAGGCAGACCTATGACCCTGGGCACCACCCGCAAGCCCCTCCTGGTACCCAGAGAAGCAATGCCAGGACGCCAGCACTGGTGGACATGCGAGTCCGTTCTTTATGTCAGAGCTGTAGAATTGACACAGAACCCAGGCACGCCCTCCAGGATGCTTTAAATCACCTCTAGGTTAATGCAGTGTACCTCATATGATCTAAATGTATTGTGTGGGACTAAGGAGAAGGAAAAAGGTCTGTGGTGTACACAGAGGAGAAGTTTTCAAGTGTTTTCAACTGCTGTGCATTGCACCTGTGCATATGGAACAGAGGGTCAACTACTACCCATTTCTAAAGTTAAAAGGATAGAATGGGACACTGGTCTTTAATTCCATACAATTCTTTGAATATACGAAGGCCTCGACAGACTATAAAAGTGAAATAACAGAAAAAGGAATCTTCATCAGAAAAAAACGTCCTGTCACCAAGAACTTGAAATAAGGAAGAGTCAAGGAAGCTCGTCCAAGATCCTCTTTGGATGGTGTTGAAGTTATGACAGACAACCACCCAAGAGGTCTGATGTTAGGATCTTGGTCATCCGTGAACACTGTTTTATTTCTATTTCTGCATTAGTTGAGTGAAATGAAGCAAACAGATGTACCAAGGTATATCCTGGAAATATGAATATGTTCCTTGCAAATCTGAGTAAGGTATCTGTAAAATATGTGAGGATACTCCTTTTTTTATTACTTAGAACTTCAAAATTTAAGTAACATGGCAAAAATTTCAGGTTCATTTTGTCTTTTTTTTTGATACCAGGGATTGAACTCAGGACCTTGTGCTTGCCAGGCCAGGGGCAGCACCACTGAGCTACATCCCTGGCACCATTTTGTCATTTCTGAACTTGTTAGCTCATGTTGACAAACTTACGTTAGATTCTCCACAGGAAGAGCAATTCAGGAAAAGGGAGTAAGAGCCTCAGTACCTCCCACAAAATATCTCGATCGCAGAGTGCAATCTGAGGCTGAGGGATAGCGACACTGTGCTGTTCTCACTTGCTCTTCAGAAACGACCGGTCAGGGTGTTCTAACCCTTCTAGCCCATGGTCCCCAGCTCCTACTATGTACCAAGAAGTACCGTGAAAACATAAAGGCTTCAGAGCAAGGAGTCAGGAGAAGGACAGAAGCTCAGTCACGCTGACACACACGAACAGAAAGAATGAGAATATTAAGTCAAAGAGTGAGAAGACATCTAAGTCAGGAGGTACACAGCAGACTGGGACATAATTGAATGTAATACTTCAATGCAAGAGATGTAGTTAAGATTTTAAAAACAATGGTGGCAAATGGAAAACAAAGACAGAATCGCAGTGTCCTGGGTCACTTGGGACACTTATTCCTTCCTCTGCCACACCACCTAGCAGTGACCACACTGTGTGGTATGATAAGGTTTGAAAAAAAAAACTTTTGCTGACACCTGCACAATAAATACATCTCTTCCTCGAGAACATCTAACATAATCTAGTATGGTAAGCAAAACGAATTGTTCCCATTTGCTTTTATAGTGCCGTGGTGCCAGCAATCTGTGAACAGCACCACCTCAGACATCTTTACAGATGAGCTGCACCAACATCACCTACCACGAAAGCCAGTGATGAGGTAGATTATAATAGTCTGCTCAGACTGTATGTCTATCTGTTGTCTACAACTAGTTCAGTTTATTTGGAATTGCAGTGATAAAATAAGATAAAAATTTCCTTTTAAAAAGTAGGATTTCTTTCAGTGCCAGGATATAATTTTACTTTGGGAATATACTTTTGAAAGGACTGCTTGATAAATGCCTTCTTAAATTCATCCAAATTTCCTAAGACCAATGTATAGACTCAGTAATTCAGCAAGCAGTACAATCTGTAATTTCATGGTATAGAAATTTATTAACTATATTTAGTTTTAGTAAATTGGAAGTGTACTTTTATAATAGCCTATTGGTTTATTTTGATTTGAAAATGTCAAGCATTCTTGGTGTTCACCACAGAAATGCCTACCTCCATCCTGCTCAATTTTTATGACTGTCAATAGTTCAGAGAACCAAGATAGCTCGTTTGTTGTCTATCGATTTTCAAGAAAAAAAGTATTGCTTCTTGACAATGGTGCCTTTTTCATTTTCAACTAAACAAGACAACAAAACATCGATTCCAATGCTCGCTTACTTAGTCAGCATTCCTAGGTGTAGCTGCATGCTCTCAGAGTGCGCGCGTGTGTGAGCACAAGCCTCTGCTTTTGTCTCTCCTCTTCTGCATTCTGTAAAATGTCTCGCTCTCAGAAGATGTGTCTCCATCCTGCACAAGCAGTGGCCCCGCACACTGTGCCACAGGAACTGTTATGACATGCCTGTTTCCATGGTTACTGCAGCAAGGGGGAGAGGTGCTTGTCAGGGACCAATTTACCTCTCCAGACAAGCACTGGCAGCGGAGGGAGGGCAGGGGACCCACAGCCTCAGCTCAAGCCAGGGTAGAGCCACAAGCAAGACAACATTCTGTGGAGAGCTAAAGGCCATCAGAGTACCTGCAGTCACCAGGCGCACACCAGTGCTTCCGACCTCCTATGAAACTGTTAGTTGGAACAAATTTCAAAATTATTTCTTTTCTAATGGAGAAATTGTTAACTACAGGAGTAAAGTTTATAAGAATATTTCAAAATCTATGAGTTGACAGCAAATATAGCTAAGAATGCCAAAAATAAGATTTTTGGCTTCTGTCTTTGTCAATAAAAATAATGGTGCTGTGGAACACTTCTGCTAAAATAACGGAGGCATGGATCTTTCAGTTGCAAATACAACTAAATCACTGGGGAAAAATTTAAAAGGCATGATATCTCAAAATAATTTTCCTCATTTTGTTTAAGGTAAACTAACCAGAACATCTTTATTAGTGTGAAGTAGAAGAAGTATTTAAAATTAGAACTACAGAGAAGAGTTAAGCTATAAAACATTTTAAAATAGCAAATAAAAATCCATTTATTCACTGAAACAATGCAAAACATTATATAACAAAAGATAAAATTTCAAGATAATTCTTACACATAAGGTAATTTGAAATTAAGGCCTGACAGAAACAAAAGATTTACATAGAAATGTACCAATGTTGCAGGTTTAAAAATCATTTCCAAAATGCAGCTATTTATTAATCCCAGAGGCTACAAACAGGTATTTGGGAAAAGTGCTGACAATGAGTGTGCATCTTCTGAGCACCCACTGAGAACACGGCTCAGGCGCTCCTGGGCTGAGGCCGCCTGTCTCTCCATTCACACGGCTGGCGCTTGACAGCGGCTTGTGCACTGTGTGCTTCTCCAAGACTCCTGGGCCTGCCCCTCGAGGGTCTGAAAACAACACTCTGCGTGGCTGTAAAAGGCTCTGAAAGAACACAATACCTGGGGATTGGATCCATCAAAGCCTTCCTCAGAAATGATGTTCTTGATAAACTCAAGGAGCTTCATGTAGCCATGGGTCAAGTGGCTGTTGGGAGAAGTGGTTCAGACACATGAATGGGCTGCTACAAAGGAGGAAAAGCTACTAAAACAGGAAGTCAACAATTACAAGACAGACATTCATTAGAGTACTTAAACATAAAGCAAACGTGTCAAACTAGTATAAATAATGCCAACGTCTAAATCAATACAAAAAGGGAATAAGCCACACGCCTTATCTTAACTCACTCAGTGCTCTCAACATCATGGGAAGACAAAAATCTGTGGAGACTGGGATGACTTAATTATGTCAGGCTTGGTTACCTCCAAGAAAATTAATGATTTAATGAAGCAACCTAAATGGCGAAGCCACTATAGCTTTCCAGGAGTAATCATACATAATTAACACATAGTTAATGAGCTGCTAGGCCAAGTACACCTGAATCGATGTCCTAATCTCCAGAGCTCATCCTCCAAGTTCTAATTTCCTTAGAACAAACTGCTAAAATGATAGTAATTTAGAAGCTTGATATTTTAAGACACATGAAGACAGGTGGGTGGAATCGCCATGAAAGTTACTGTTTATCCACTTCTCTGTTAAAAGACAATCAAGGAAATTATGAATTTATGAAGACAACCTAAATTATTGCCCACAAGAAAAACAAGCATTAATGTTACAATTTAAAAATATTTCACAAGTACTATGAAATCTCAGAGAAAAATTAACCAGAGCAGAGAAAATCTGCCTTACTCTGGCTGAAGTTAAGATCTGCATATGGACGACCATGCGCTAGGTCTGGGCGTGAACCTTCAGAGCCAAAGTTCTGGGGCACAGCTGTTAGGCACCGACACAGCGCACTGCGGGCTGCAAGCACCATGCAGGACCCCGAGTGCACAGCAGCATCTGCAGACGGTGACCCCGGGCACGCGGTCGCATGGGAAGAAAATGATACTTTCAAATAATGAAACAGAATTAGAAGCGTATAGGCTACGGTAAATACAAAGGCAGGAAATGGAGCTTTCTGGGTGCAGAAGCAGTGGCGGACGGCTCAGCACAAACGTACTTGCACTTCTGTATCTATGCCATGTCAGCCCCGGCCAACCCCAGAGTGCTTATCCTACAAAAACAAACAGGAAAGGGGTGTGACTTTTGCACAGCTGGAGGTGATGAAGGGCTCAGCGGCTTTTTTCATCTAATTATGTCTCCATCTTCAGCGAGAATACAGGCAATTAGGTGGACACATATTTCCACTTTCATAACTGAGGAAGCGTGTCTACAAGTCATATTCTACCAGGGCAGTTTTGTTACTATTTCATATCTTAACACAAATTTGTAGGTAGCTCAACTTTTAAAACACAGTGTAGTGTTCACATGCAGTACAGAACATTCCTATCCTGCTCAACTAGCTTCCCCCAGGGGCTGAAATTTGCTCCAACATTCTTGATTATGAAACTAATTCCAGCCCACCATTTGATGTTACTACAGGGCTCAAGGAGGATGTATACACCTAGCACCTCCCAAAATACCAATAATACATCTATCCAAGACCAGCATTATTGCAAATAATGGTGATGATGATAACAATAAGGTATGACGACGACAACAACAACAACAACAACAGAGGCTCCTGCAGCACTGTCTTTCTGTGCCGGTCTTATTTTATGTGACAATGTCCTCCAGTATGATGCTGTCACAAATGATAGGATTTCCTTTGTTCTGTAAGGGTAAAGACCATTCAGTTGTGTGCCCACCACTTTATTTACTGGTCTGTTGATGAACACTGAGGTTGATTACATCTCTTGGCTTTTGCAACACTGCAATAAACAGGTGTCCCTTCAAAACGATCATCTGATCTCCTTTAGACATACACCAGGAAGAGGGGCTGCTGCATACAGTGGCTCTATGTTTAAATTTTGTGGTGCCTCCATATTGTTTTCCACAACAGTTGTAACAGTTTATAATTCCCACCAACAGTGTACAGGGGTCCTTTTCCCCCCAACACTTCTCTTTTGTCTATTTGATAATAGCCATTCTGACAGGTGTAAGATGATCTCATTGTGATTTTAATTCACATTTCCCAGATGATTAATGGTGTTCGGCATTCTTTCACAGACATGTTGTCCAGTTGTTTGTCTTCTTTTGAGAAATGTCTGCTAGGGCCTTTGCTCATTTGTTAACTAGGTTGTTATCTTGCCATTGACTTGTTTGGTGCCTTATATATTTGGGGCGTTAACCTCTTCTCCAAATACCTTCCCCCATCCCAAGATGGTCTCTCCATTGTGCTTCCACTGCTGGGCAGAATAGGGTGCTCTCTTGGACAGGAACAAAACAAAGACACAGAGCCAGTGCATCTTGAGCTCTTCTTTAATCTCTACAGAAGGAAATCCAATCACCAACAATGCTTAGAGCTCTGTAGGTATTAAGATCGATTTCTCCAACTAATTACAGTTCTAGGAAAATAACAGCCTTGACAAAATGGGGGGTCCTTTTATTTAGGTGTATCTATTGTTAACATTAACATTGGGATTAAATCACTTAAGACTAAAATCATTTATATGTTTTGATACTAAAATACTAAGCACTGCTAACCTCCATACATTTCTTTCCATTAACATTGATAATAATGAGCCACGTGTGGTGGTGGATGCCTGTAATCCCAGCATTCAGGAGGCTGAGGCAGGTGGATTGCCACAAGTTCGAGGCCAGCCCGAGTGACTTAGTGAGTTTAAGGCCATCCTGAATTATATAGCAAGACCTTCTCAAAAACAAAATATGTAATGTATATTTTCCTGAAATAAATCTATTTTCATCTGAAATTGTGGATTTGTTATTAACAATTTTTCATTTTGAGGATGTTTCTTTCTGTGTGTGTGCTCCTTAGTCTAGTTATAGTAGTTGGTAAGAAGGAAGCCCAGTTACAAATATGACCCAGGCCTCCTTATTAATGTGTCCGAACATTTAACACAGCTTAGGTGAGTGCAAGTATGTTTCTAAAACCTGCTCCAAAGGCAGCATATTTTTAATCATGTAAACTATATTTTGCCTGATTCATAATTTTTGAAAACTCTTATACTAAAATGATCTACCTTGAGATGCTACAATTTGTCTTTCAAGTTATCACAGTATAAGGAATATAAAAATAATTAATAGAACTCTAACTTTTACCTTTAAAATTTCAAGCACTTATCTTTAATTAAAAAATGTAAAACTCCTGGGGAAACAGGAGAAAATATTTTGAGACTATAAACTAAAATTAAAATTATAATTATATTTGTAAATAAGGGGGCAAAAAGGGTTGAAGGGAGGGGAGGGGAAGGGGAAAAAGAAGAATGAAGATCTATCATGTACAGGTACAAACTCCCTATGATGGATGTGATCATTATGTACATCTAAATTGTAGCAATTTAATTAAAAATAAAAAACCAGAGAATGAACTAGAAATTCAGCAGGAAATCTGATCTGAGTTTAATAGCTGTAACATGGCAACTAGCCTAGGATAACAGGGCAAAGTACTTTGTAATGTGTATAAAATATATTCTTTAACAAAATAAAGGATTATTACATCTTGTTATTCCCTTTCGAAGGCTCCATAAATATACATTTTATTGAAGATATGGTATATTATTCTGAATAGGACTGTAAAATACAAATGAATTGTAGTAATTCTCTAACAGAAAAATTGTGATGTATTCTAAAAATGTACTAAAAACGTATTTCTACGGTAGCAGCACATTAGCTTGTTCTGAACTGCATGATTCTCAGAATCCAGAAAATATGAGAAGAAATGTGTGTATAGCGTATAAGTACTTTTATTTTGAGTGAAAATTTTCCATTGACTATAATGTCTTCAGGATACAGGTAAAATATTAAATAGTGACATAAAATTCTGATTATTTTACAATATCAAATATGTACTCTGTTGGTTTCCTAGGAATGGCCTAATAAATTACATGGATTTAAACCAACAAAAAAATTAAAATTATATTACCAGGATATGGTGCTGCAAACCTATGATTCCAGCATGCTGGGAGGCTCAGTCAGAAAGATCACAAGTTTGAGCACAGTCTGAGCAAAAGCTTGTCTCAAAATTTTAAAAAGGTGGAGAAGCTCAGCCGGTCCCAGCACCCAGAAGGAAGCTCCCTGCCTCCATCCCTAGCTCCTAGGGCTGAAAAGCTCAGCCAGTCCCAGAACCCGGAAGGAAGATCTGCACCTCCATCCCAGGCTCCTAAGGCAGAGAAGCTTAGCTGGTCCCAGCACCCAGAAGCTCCTCGCCTCCATCCCAGGCTCCTAGGGCAGAGAAGCTCAGCTGGTCCCAGCACCCGAAAAGAAGCTCCCCGCTGCCATCCCAAGCTCCTAGGGCAGAGAAGGTAAGCCCATCCCAGCACCCAGAAAGAATCTCCCCCACCACCATCCCAAGCTCCTAGAGCAGAGAAGGTAAGCCGTGTGGGCGCCAGAAGCACCCTCTCCCATGTAAATAAGAAGACACGTAAACAAATCTCAAAAACAGACTTCTGGATCACCTACAGCAACCCCAAAAGGAAACAAGATGGAACAATCTAATACTCAACCACCTGGACTCTCAGAACTGGCAACAAAAGAGGATCTGGGAAAAATGAAATCAGAAATAATTACTCAGATAACACCAACGATTTTGCTCATGGTGCAAGACATGATTAATAAATCTAGAGAGGATACAGATAAAAAAAATAGAGGATCTGAGGAACATGATGGAATCCCAACATAGGAAACAAATGGAATCCATAAAACAGATACAAACAGATTTCCCAGAGATTAAAAACTCCATGGAAAGTCTGCGCAGCAGAATGAACCAATGTGAGGATAGAATTTCACATATAGAAGATAAGATTGCAATTAGTGAGGAGGAAAAGAAAAATTGCTTTAAAATTGTAAAGGAACATGAGAAATCAATACAGCAGCTGCTAGGCGATGCAAAGAAGAATAACATAAGACTGATTGGAGTCAATGAAGAAACAGGAGAGAGTGCAGATGACATAAAAAAACTGTTCATAGTAGTGATGGCAGAAAACTTCCCAAGGAGGGGAAAAGAACTTGACATACAGATAAGTGAGGCATATAGGACTCCAGCTAGCCTTAATCAAAAAAAATCTACACATAGGCATATAATAGGATTCCAGAAATCCAACAGAAGAATAAAATTCTACAAGCAGTGAGAGAAAAGAAACAAATCACGTACAAAGGAAAGCCCATCAGAATCACAGCAGACTTCTCAATGCAAACCCTCAAGGCAAGAAGAGCTTTGACTGATGTATTTCAAGCCCTAAAGGAAAACAACCTCCAACCCAGATTGATGTACCCAGCAAAACTCTTTCAAAATGGATGGAGAAATAAGATACTTTCATGATAAAGAGCACCTCAGGAACTTCATGAATATCAAACCGGCACTCCAAAAAATTTTAGACAATACCCTAGGAAAAGACAATGAGGATCACAACCCCAGGAAACCCAGCAGAATGAATCCATTGGGCGTGACAAATTAAATGCAAAGGGGGAGAATCCAACAAAAAGAAAAAGTCATGACAAGGCTTTTAAAACTTCTGACTTCATCTCCCTAATGAGTGTATAATTCAATCTTGTTATTATACTGATTAGTATTTTTCTGATTCTAGAGTTGCACACCATTCCTTGTGCTGTACTGGCTATTTATCATCTTCTTATGTCTACTTTTTAAATGGGTTGTCTATTAATGAGCTCTAAGAATTCTTTATATATTCTGCTCATAGGTTACATGCATTGGAAATACGGTCTACTTTTCATTTTAATTAAAGATGTAATTTAAAGTTCTAAATTTTGATGGAATCTCATTTATCAATTTTTTTCTTTTATACATCATGTTTTTGTATCCTAGGTAGTTCTTGCCTGCCCTGAATTCATAAATATTTTCCCTTATAATTTCTTCTTAAAGTTTTATACTTTTAGGCTTTCTTATTTAGGTTCATAGATCCCTTCAAGTTATTTTCATGTATGGAAAAAAAGAGTTGAGGTTAATTTTTTATATACAGAAACCAGGTGTTCTAGTGCCGTTCACTGAAAACACTATCTCTTCCTCGGCTCTTGAATTGAGTTTATATTCTATAAAATGCTAATGTTAAATAATCTTTCAAAACTCAGTGGACCATATATGTGTGGTTCTATTTCTAGATTCTCTGTTTTATTCAAATGATCTATATGTCTTTCCTTACACCAACACTGCCTTGATTACTGTAGCTTTAGAAGAAGTCTTAAAATTAGGTAATAAACATCTTCCAACACTGTTTTTGTTTTTGTTTTTAACTTTTCTAGGTCTTTGTACTCCCACATAACTTTTAAATTTCAATATCCAATTCTTCATTTCTAGCAAGTATACACAGACCTGAATTTTTATATATACCTTGTGTTTTCTAATCCTGCTAAATTCAAGTACAAGTTCTAGGGGCTCCTAGAGATTTCTTAGTATTTTCTCTGTAATGATCATTTCATCTACATATAAAGATTTAGCTTCTGCCATGCCAATCCTATCCTAGTTGTGTCATTTTATTGCCAGACTGTTTTGGTGGGGACTAGGTTTCAAAGTTTAATGGACAGATAAAGAGTAAGCATATCTGCCCTTTTTCCCCACCTTGAGGAGAAAGCATTGGATCTTCTCCATTCATATAAGGTGTTCTCGCTGGAAGTATGGAGTGCGTGTCTTTAATTTGTTGAGACGGTTCTGTTCTACTTCTAGTCTCCTGATAGCTTTTACCATAAACAGCTGTAGAATATAGTCCAATACTTTTTCTCCAACTAGTGACAGGATCATATGGCTTTTTCCTTTCCTCTATTTAAATGATGACTTTTGGGGGTGGATCTTCCTTCCAATGCTGAACCAACACTGCCATCCCAAAACAAGGCCACTTTATACATCCTGCCAGATCTGACTTCTAATAGTTTATTTTGTTAAACAAATTTCTATCTATGTTCATACCTTTTTCTTCTATTATCTTTATCCAGTTTTAGGATTAGCACAATGTTGAGTTCCTAAAATGAGGGGAGAAGTGTTCCTTCTTTTTTTTGCTTTAATTGTTTGATATAATTTATCAGTTAAAATGCATATGAGCCTGCTGTTGTCATATAGGTAGGTTTTCAAGCTAGGAATATACTTTCTTTAATAGGTGCTACTCAAATTTTATATTTCCTCCAGAGCTAGTTTCATTAATTTATCTTCCAAGGTACTTCTTAGAAATTGTGAAATTTATTTCAAAAAAGATGTTTGCAATATGCTTTCTTTATCCTTTTAAACTCTGTAAAATCTGTGGTAATATCTCCTAGATCTTGATATTGTAATTTAAAAAATGTATAACTGATATTGTGCAACAGGAAGAAAAGGTCTAAAGGTGCAGGGGAAGTGGGAGGGGTAGGGTAAGGAAAAAAGGGAAAAGAAAAAATATGAGAAAAGGAAAAAAAATGGGAAAAAAGTCTTTGCAAATAGGGAAGGGTGGAGGGGGTGAAGGGAGGGCAAGGGAAGGAAAAAAAAAAAGAACCAAGATACTCATGTCATGGTACAAGATCCCAATGATGAATGTAACTGTATTTTATACCGAAAATGTACCAATAAACTTAATGGGAAAAAAATACAAAGGTATAACAGATAATGTGAAATAGGGGAAGGGGAATTGGGAGGGGTAGGGGAAAGGAAAGAAGGGAATGGAATATGAGAAAATGAAAAAATGGAAACAAAATCTTTGTAAATAGGGAGGAATGGAGGGGGTTGAAGGGAGGGCAGGGGAATGGGGAAAGAATAAGAACCAAGAGAGATTATGTAAAGGTGCAAATTTCCAATAATTAATGTCATTATATTGTATATCTAAAATGTACCAATAAAATAAAATTTTAAAAAGATACATATTGCATGTATATACCAACTCTCCATGATGAATGTAATCATTATGTACTATGAACTTGTACTAATAAAAATTTTAAAATTATAAAAAATTGTCCATAATGCAAACATTTAGACGTAATTACTATGAATACTACTGACCATTTTATACAACTTACATATTTTAGTATATATTATATTCTGGTTTGTAATTTTCAAAAATAAATCTTTCATTTTGGGGTACAAGCTCTTCCATTGTTTGCATGCAACATAATTTAGTCAACTATTCCATAGTGAGAAATGTTATTTCTGGATTTTCAACATGACACACAATTATGATTATCACTTGTGTACATATGTTTCTACTAACTTGTGCTGGCTTCTTCACGATAAATTCCTAGAAATGGCACGATGGCAAGATGAGATACACTCTCACTTTTCATACATTTTTGTTGTTAACAACTTAACATTCCCATAATTAACATGAGTGATTTTTCTTTATTATCTCCAGTGCAGGGGATTATTATCTGAAATATGTGATGATATCAAAACATCTGCAAATAGAAATAGTTGCAATCCTTTTAATTTCTTCCTCTTGCCTGATTGTTCTAGCTAAAGTTCTGAGTATTAAACTGAGGAGCAGTGCTGAGAATCGACTCTTTTTCTCATTTCTTTTTTTAGAGGGAATGTTTTCAATATTTCTCCATTTAGTATGATGTTGGCTGTAGGTTTGTCATAAATAGGTTTAATTGTGTTAAGATTCCTATTTTCATCAGGGTTTTTGTCATGAATGGTTGTTGGATTTTGTCAAAGGCTTTTTCTGCATATATTTAGATCATGTGATTTTTATCCTTACTTCTACTTATGTGATATATTTATTGATTTACATATGTTGTACCATCATTATTTCCCTGAGATGAAGCTGACATGGTCGTGATGTATGATCTTTTTAATGATTTGTTGGATTCTGTTTTCCAGTACAGTATCTTGCTGAGGATTTTTGCATCTGTGTTCATTAGGGATAATGGCTTATAGTTTTCTATGAAATGATTCTAATGAATCCTTGCCCAGTTTTTGTACCTGAGTCATGCTGGCTTCAAGGAACAAGTTTATCAGTTCCTCTCCTTTCAATTACATGCAAGAGTTGGAGAAATATTGGTGTCAGTTCTTCTCTGAAGTTCTGGTAAAACTCAGCAGTGAATCCTTTAGGTCCTGGGCTTTTCTTAGTTGGTACTTTTTTTTTTTTTAACTGCCTCAATTTCATTGCCTGTTACTGGATTATTTGAGGATTTTATATCTTCTTGGTTCAATTTTGGTAAGTTATATGTGGCTAGGAATTTATTTGTTTCTTGCAGATTTTCCAATTTACTAGAATATAAATTTTCAAAATAGTTTCTTACAGTGCTTTAGATTCCAGTAGTGTCTGTTGTGATTTTACCTTTTTCATTTCTAATTGCACTAATATGGATCTTTTCTTTCCTTCTTCTGACAAAACTGGCTAAGGGTTTATCAATGTTATTTATCCTTTCAAGGAACCCACTCTTTCAGTCATTGATCATTGTCATTCTTTTAGTCTCAAATTCATGGATTTCTGCTCTCATTATAATTTCTCTCCTACAAGTTTGGGAGTTGGATTGCTTTTGTTTTTCTAGAACCTTATAGGTACAAAATGATATTTCTTTGCATTGACATTTTCATGATGTAATAGTGATGATAATGGCTAGTTCTGCATCATTTTTTGAGAAAATACTTTTTATATAGACCAAGCTGTCTCTTGCTTTTGTTACCTATGCGCTTGTGGCTTGTTAAAAGCATGCTTCCCCTCTTTGGTACTGGGGATGGAACTCAGGACTTTGTGCTTGCAAGGCAGGCGCAGTGCCACTGAGCTAAATGCTGGGCCCTCTTTTGTGGCTTGTGTTCAAAATTTATTGAGAAATGATCTCCTGTCTTGTACTGTTCTTAAAACAATAGTTATTTCATTCAGTTCTTACAAGACCTGATATCTATCTTTTGCCTATTTTGTAGTCCTCAGCTTTTTTGTATCAATTCAAAAAATGTCTTAATTTACTGAAATATATACACACGTGCAATTTTTTAAATTCTGAAACAATCTTAAGCTTATAGAAAATACAGAACAAAGAAAACTTTCTTGTTTGACTTGACAGTAAGTTACTGACATGACAACATCACTTCTAAATGTTCAGGGTGTGATTCCCGCAAATGACATCCTCCTCTAGAAGAACAATACAGCCAGCTCATATGACAATGCTGTCACCTGACCCTTAGGCTCCTGTCTGGTTCTGCCCCTTGTCTCATAACATTCCATGTGGCAAAGGAACTCAGGTCAGGATCACACGCTGCGTACAGCTGCCCTGTCTTCTCTTCAGCCACCTTAGGGCTGGATTCCTTGACTTAGAAGATCTTGACACTTCTGCACCTGTATTTGACTTAAAATACAGCTTTGTTGTTTCTTAAGCTTAGATTTGGGCAGGAAGGGGAAGGGCCAGTAAAAATGGTTAAGAAGTGATATGCATAGGTAACAATTCCCCAAGATGAATGTAATTATGTACTGCAAACAGATACTAGTAACAAAAGAAACTAAAAAACAATTTAAATTTTGCATTCTTGGTAGAAATATCCAAATATCACTGACTTTCTTCTTACAGCATATTACCAGGTGCTCCATAACTTTGATTTGCTTCATTAACCTGGTCAAGGTGATATCTGCCATCTTCTCACTATGGAATTATTCTTTTTTTTCCCCTTTGTAGTTAATAAATACTTTGTATGGAGGTGTTTTGAGGCTGTTTAAGTGTCTTGTTCCTGAACACATTTTCAGATTATTTTACATTACTTATTTATTTATATCAGTGTGTACTTGTGGTTTCTTCTATCATTAAATGGGATATAGCACTTCATGGTCATTTTCTCCGAAGAGTCTGGGTCCCTCTGATTGGAGAATGATGTTCATATTTGGTTTTAGATATATACACATTTACTTCCCCATTCCAACTATTTAGGACAACCCTTCATATTTTCTTCCATTACTTTTATAATTTCACTCACTATATTTGAATCTTTAGTTCTTCAGAAATGTAATTTGATGTGAAATATGAGGTATGGATTTCACGATAACATCCCGAAATGACTATGCCTATTAATTTGAAATCCTTCCCCTCATTATAAAAATTGTACTTGTTTACCCTAATATTGTGAATCTCTTAGATCACCTAAGAAGGGCTTAGACTTGCAGCCTTCCATGAGCTGGTCTGCCTTCCTGTACCTGGTTTACAGTCCTAACGGAAGCGTCTTATTCTCAAGCAATACTGCTTCTCTTGGGAGCTCATTCTGTTCACTGGCTTCCTCAGGCTTTTACCAGGTCACAGCCCCTTCTCAGTCATCCTACATATCAGCAGTGGGTGTCTTCAATTCTTTTTCTTCCACCTAAAGGTTATTGTTGATCTATTTGTTCATTATTCCTAACACTTTAATCCCCTTTGCTCTTTTGACTTCTATTGACTCCAGCTGGCAGCATTTCAACCCTGCTTCTACCCAAGAATATTGGCATGGATGCAAGACAGACACACAACCCGACGGACTGGTACGGCCATAGGCTGTGGACGCTTCCCCACTGAGCCCACACTGCAGGGCTACAAGGATGACTGTGCCTGTGACTTCACTGAGGGTCAGTCTGTACTTCAGAGACTGCAGCGTCCTCACCTGCATCTTCATCTATTCCCATTCTAGTTAATTCTTCCCATTTTCTCTTACAATCAAACAGAAAAAACATCTTCACTCATTGCCAACTCCTTCCAGGTGCGGCTCTCCTCCTTCCCTCCATGACCAAGTCTCCCAAGAGCGACTGATCCCTGCCTGCTTCCTGAGCTCACCCTTCACAGACTCCTCCCAGCCTCAAGAGCCTCTCCGGTCCAGAAAACACGGGTTGTCCTTTCACAGCCCACCCGGTGCCCCTGTAGAGAGGACCTCCTAGACTAGTGCTCTTTTCACCATCGTTTTCTTCAGAAAGGCCTTGCCGGAAATAAACTGCCCTCACCGCCTGCCTTACAGTTAAGTATCCCACAGGAAATATACCAGGAAAGTGTTCTCTACAATTCTTAATTGCACATCTAGTTGTTTATTTGTTCTTTAAGAATTTTGTGTGACTTCTCCTGGACCTGAAGCTCCATGTTGGAAGGGTAGCACAGTAACAATAAAGGCAGGCTGCTGGGAGGTGCTCGGTCTCACAGGGGCGCTAAGATTCAGAGAAGAGGTTCAGTAAATAGTGCTGGATACGTGCTTGGGCTTACTCAGTGAACCGCACTGGCTCAGTTCTCATGTGGGAACCTGGCAAACATTCTCAATATTCCCTTTCCCTTTCCCCAGCCCAAGGACCGGGAGTTTAGAGAGATAAAGAGACTACCAGGCGGCAGGGCCTCGGGCCACTTGGGCCCCAGTCAGAACACGGGTTTCTGATTCCAGGGCGGGAAGTCCTTAGACGCTGTGGGCCAGTCTGAGGACAGCTGACTTGGGTTGTAAAACTGGAATGTCTAAGGAGACAGGCATCAGTCACCTACCGATACTTTGCAAAGTGTGTGTGTGTGGTATTTTTTGGTACCAGGGATCAAACTTGGGACCTTGTGCTTGCGAGGCAGGCGCCGGAACCACTGAGCTAAATCCCTGGCCCTACTTTGCAAAGTAAAACAAAATAAAATCTCAGCGCTTCCGTCACACTAGTCACATTTCAGTCCGCACCAGTGGCACGTAGCCAGAGGCTGCTCTTTTCTAGCACAGATCAGAACATCCCACCCTGCAGAGAGCTCTTCTGGACAGTGCTGCGTGGACAGGTTCATTAGGTCTGTCCAGGGGAAACTTGCAGACACCAAGGAGCAAGACTAATAGCCCAGGAGTTCTGGTAAGAAATGCGGAAGAAATGTGGTGATGCAGGCTAGCATGTCAGAAGTAAAGGTTGCAAGAAGTGATATCTGGATATATTTTTAAAATACAGCAGATAAAACTTGACAGATTAAATGTAAAGAGAGGGGGTGTAGGGAGAGAGGGGTCAGGGTTTAAAGACTACTTAACTGAAGGAAGAATAGAAAGCTGGAAGGACACCCATAAACACGAGAGAGAGATGTCTATGAAGAAGGTATGAGGATTCAGGATGGTGAGTATGGTTGGAGATAATAAAACAAAACCATGTAGACCAATGTCTTTAGCATGCATACATGAACTGAGAAGTAGGATGAGCCACCAAGTGGAACTCTAAATCCTTTGATCTTAGTCACTTTCCTGTCCTTGGGACAAAATACCTGATAACCACAACTTAAAGGAAGAGATTTATTTGACTCAGTTTCCAGGGGGTTCAGTCCATGGTTGGCTGGCTCCATGGCAGAAACAGCATGGTGGAAAGGCCTGGTGGAAGACATCTGCTCACTCATGGTAGCCAGGAAGCAGAAAGAGAAGGGAGAGCCCAGGACAAGAACACATCCTTCCACCTCACATCCCAGTGACGCCTTCAACTAGGCCCCACTCTTAACAACTGTGAACTCATCTAATCCCAATCCATCCACCATTGAGTACAGCACTCCATGATCAATCACATCTGACAGCCCCACCTATGAACATAAGACTATTTATTTATTTGGTACTGGGGATCGAACTCGGGTCCTTGCGCTTGTGCAGCAGGCAGCAAAACCACTGAGCTAAATGCCTGGCTCAATACAAGACAATTTGGATGTGAACCATAAAACCCCTTAAAGAACAAAAGGAGGAAAACAGAAAGATAAACATACAAGCAAGTAACTTCTCTTCATTGATCAAAACAGTTCAGGATACAGTTCTGTATTTTTACTTTAATTTTACTAAGCAGCTAAGCAGTTAGACAAGAATCTCTATTTACAATTACACCGTATCTTTTCGTCAGTTCTGAGCTCTGTATTAATGTATCACTAACTATCTGTTTTTAATAACATAATTTATATTTCTACAACTACATGACTTTTGTTGCAAACTTTAGTCTTGTTAAATTTTGCTCCATGATTCCTTCTTGTAAGTATCAATTTTCTATTTCTGACTTCCAAGTACACTACAGTTCTCTGCTTCTCAATCTCAGAGAGTTGTGGAGTATTTCTGAAGTACCATACATTCCTATGTGACCCAGGCCCAGTTGCTGGTTTCTCCTGAACACTGGGATTAGAAAAAGGCTGAGGTTATCTGAGTGCTGTAGAATGCATTAATTCATCAAATACAGACAACTTCATCCTAGACTCCAGCACTAGCACCTGAAGAAAGCAAAACGCTTTTCCTCAAGGATTTACAATGCTCGAGGGGAAAGCAAGCATGCCGACAAAGAAAATAATTGTAGTGTAATGTGATTAGTATTCTGACAGAAGATGAAGAAAAATCAGTAGGAGTGAATGGGAAGCACAACTGTACTTGGTCTAGGAAAATGTTACAGAAGGCTGTGGAGGTCCCATTTCACCTGGAAAGGAAACCTGGCAGGAAAAGAGAAACAGAATGACTTCTAAAACCTTCAGTACTATTTCCATCCTCTTTCCATTGATCTTGTCCTGTAAATTCCCCTAGAAAGATAACTGGTTTTCTCAGAATTCAGTTCACTGAATTTAATCAGTACAAAACTTAGCCAAAGTAAAGAATTACTGTTCACTGTGTGGATAAACGTGTAAAAATAAAAGCTTGAAATTCAGAGAAACATAAAAATGAATGCATTCTATTTACCATCAACTCTATGGAAACTCAAAATTCAAGATGCAGAGTACCTATAGCTAAAATATAACATTTTACAATGTAAGAGAAATATTAGCTGGAACAGAAATACTCCGCTGTGCTCGAGTGGGTCCCTCTAAAGTTCCAGTGCTGCCAGTGTGACAGCGTGAAGAGGCAGGGCCTCTTGAGGTAATTAAGCCATCAGGACTTCTCCCTCCTAAATAGGATTATGCCCTGATAAAAGAGGATTTATACAGCCCTTGGCTACTTTGCTCCTCCACCCTCCACCATGCAAGAACACAGTATTTCTCCGGCAGAGCCCGCAGGGACCAGCTGTCACTCTGGAAGTGGAAGGCAGTGCTCCTCAGACCACAGAACCCAAAGTCCCTGGATCCTGGACTTTCTGGCCTCCAGAACTGTGAGACAACATCTTTCTGTTCTTTATAAACTACCCAATCTCAGGTGTCTTGCTACAGAAACACAAGTAGACTAAGACAGGCTGCCATCACAGCAGACACAGACGGGGTGTTGAATCATCAGGAGTTTATCATCTAGCGGTTCTGGGCCGGGACGACCAAGGCACGGTAGCAGCAGGGTTGGTCTCCAGCCGCCTTGCTGCGTGCACACAGGGCCTGGCTGGGAACTCCAGGGTCTCCTGCTCTTCAGTGAGGACTTCAACCCCACGTGACCAGGCTCCGCCCTCATCACTTGGTCTAAATCTGAGGTCCCTCAAGGGCCCTCTCCAATCCATCGCCCAGTCAGGCCTGCCCTGGGAGCCCAGAGGACAGTCACACAGTGGGTCCCCTATGTAGCAGGTTTATTCATCGATGGAAGAGGTTTCCTACTGAGGAAACCAAAGTGCTCTCAGACCCTCCTCTTGGCAAATGTTAAATGCAAAACAAAGCAAAATTTAAAACTCTCAGACTACACAATTATTCTCAAATGAGCTTTCTTGGGGCGGGGATTTAGCTCAGTGGTTCTGGCACCTGCCTCGCAAGCACAAGGTCCCAAGTTCCATCCCTGGAACCGAAAAAACAAAAAAACAAAAAAAACAAAAAAAACAAAAACCAAAAAAAAAAAATGAGCTTTCTCATCTATTATTTTGTGACCCAGATTATTCAATTTTTGACAATGAAATATCAAAACTGTCTCAATAATATTATGTACTGTGAAACATATCAAGTTTTTGTGCCTAGGCTTAAATCTGAAAATTTAAGCTATATGTTTGAACATTTTTACCAAGGCAAATCTACCAATAATTTAAAATTAATTGCTGCAAATTTCAAATGACCTTTAGTTTTACTTGCTGAAAAAATATCTTTACATGTTTTCAATAGCACCTTTCGAAATTATGAAATTATATATATTTATTTTCACATATGATAGTGGGACACAGCTATATACTCTAGCCTTAATTATAGGAAATATAGACAACTATGAGGCTTAGCTTTATTGTTTTATAAATGAACCAGTAAAGTTCATTTTAGTGAAATGAGCACACGCTTTTCATAAATTAAAATAAATCTCACATGGTAAAGTACCCATTTTCAAAATTAATTTAATTACATGTTTAAAATTTAATTACATTTAATTAAGCATTTAAGTTTAATATGAAATAAATGAATTATCAGTTAACTAGGATGAAATGAAATACTGCCTTGATAATTAAAATCTATAAATTTTCCTATTCTGTACAAAACTGCTAGCTCTCAAAACACACTCAGAAAATATGTATTTGAAAGACTACTGGATTCCATGCTCCCAGCTACCCAAGGTGCAGTTCTGGTGCCAGCTGGGTGGACTGTCCACGGACTCCTGGGTGGATGGAGGTGGCCTGGGTAGAGGTTCTGGAGACCTCGGTTTGGGTGACAGCTTGGTTACTCAGGACTGCAGCCTAGGAGCGTTATTGAGCATTCTGACCCCAGGCTTCCCACAAGATGCACTAATGCTACTCCTCCAGGGCTGAGGGAGAATTAAATATGCATAGTGTAAGGCCTGACTAGTATCCCAACCACAGAAGGTGTTCAACTACAGTTAATTTCTTCCTTTGCTCAACTGCTGAATGCTGGAATAAAATCTTGTACTTTTTGGCATAAAGAAAGTTTTAGCCCCGAAATACACGTTCTAAAGCACAGAAGTAGCCCTGTATTGGCATTTGTTCCCTTGCATCACACCCTGCGATGCCTCGCCTTCTGCACTCCCATGGTGCTGGGGACTAAGCCCAGGCCTCACCCCACCAGGCGAGCCTCCAGAACCCAGGCCCTCATTCCCTCGAGAAGCAGGGTGAACAGAACTGCTCACAGCACTCTGAGTCACAGAGCGCGCACCCTGTGTCTCAGATCCACCAGCTACTCTCTGAGAAATGATGGAAAAGTTGTCTGGATGTATTTCCCACGCCTGTATGTAAATTTGGTTCACTGTGTAGCAGAAGTTAGGCACTAGCATAGTCAGTGTAATCATTCAAAATGAACAAAAATCATCAATGTGGGTAGTGTAGGTAGAACTTCTCTATCCCTCAGACCCACATTTTTCACACCAGGATATTTATTTTCACTGAATTTAAGAGATCTTCTCAAGATTAACAGGAAGATGAACTTAGCATCTGCACAGATTTTTCATCCCTCTAACAGTGTGCTCTTTTCTCCATAACACAAAAGGTAAATGTGAAAGACACCCAAAGCTTCTCGGGTAGTGAAGCTAAGAGACAGAGAACTAATCTGACACCCCAATCCTGGTTCTACAACTTCATAGTTGAGCCTCAGATAAATCACTTTTGTGAATCAATGGTTCTGGAAACGAGGCATCCATGCTTCCACAGGGTGGACACAGGGCTATGTGAGCTGGCCAGTGTGGGGTGTGGAGCAGACTGCAGTCACGCGATGAGAGCGACTCTCACCAAAACAGCACCAATGTCGCCTACGCTGTATCTGGACACAGACCAGACAGCCCCGTACTAAAGTGAAGGAAGGTTTTAGAAGCAAGGCGCATAAGAATAAGTAGAGCAGTCTGCACTGAATTCTCAGGTATTATTTCCAGAAAGGAAACCACAGGTTTTTAAATCTCAGTTCACAACTTCCTGTGTATTAGATCTTTATTTCATCATTCATTTTACATTGCAAGTAATGGTTTTATAGCGTTAAAGTTAACCAAGGCCACAACCCTGTTCCATGGATTACTGTAATAAGAATTGAAATTAAATATTAGCACTTTATAAATTATTCAGTATCAAGTCCTGTAATTTTCAGCATTCTATCTTACTGAAGTTATTAGCAGTATAGATGGGTTGTTTTAACATTTAAACTCTTCCTTGTAAAATTCACACTATAAATGCTTTTCACCTAACACTATACAGATTATTTTATTTGCACCATAACTAAACAGTCTTGGGAAAGTACAGGCTTACTTACTTTTTGAAAGTGCACTTGCCCAAGACATTGAACAAGGAGTATTACTTTGTGTCATTTTCCCTGCTGTTATTATCAATAAGTACTTATTAATAAGTAATTGCATGTTGAAAGATGCTGACTTAGAACTGTTTCATTTTTTAAAAAAAACAAAACGAGAGGTCATAACTAGCTGGAATCTAGTTTTCCAGCTGTAAATGAAAGTGATAGCCAGCCTGACAGTACAGAAGCAGAATGAGAAGGAGGACAAGGATGTGAAAGAGGAGGAGGAGATGACAAGAGCTACATAGTTAATGGGAACCCTATGTACTGCAGGAACATGAGATTTACTATTAGGGTATGTGAGCTTCCAAACCTGGTGTTAAAAAAATGTATTCTATTGACCAGAATTCACATTCAAACTGGAATCCACTCATATACGGGCCATTAACTTACCAGGGTTCTGTGCTGAGGGGTGAAGATGACTTTTCTGGAAGGAAGAACTCATGCCATTTTGCAGTCTCAAGCAGTTCTTGGGGGATCTTTTTGGATGTGTCATAATAATGACCAAATCTTGAAGACGCCACTGGCCCAACCTGCTAAAACAACCTGTACTGGTTATTTAAGAAAATTATTTTTTAACTACAATTTCATCATCCGACATCCAGCAAAACAATGATATATACTTATGTACTATAATATATAAATAAGTTTCTTTACTGCCAAATTTAATAAGCATTAAGACTTCTTTTTACTTTACTGTATCTCTTAAGTTAAAGAATAATTTAAGAATAATAAATAATTTTAAAACAAAGAATGCGTAATTCTTACTTAATGTTTAAGATTTCAAGTTTTAATGAAAAACTAAATAGGCAGTTGCTAGGACCCAAATGAAAATTAATCAACATTAATTCACTGGTGGGAGGCCCCCCAAAAACCAGGTACTTAAATATACTAAATATAATTTTAAAAACGAAATGCTCACAAGATAAAGCACATGTATGTTCAGCATTTCTTACAGGCTGTCAAATTAAGCTTAGGGCATAAAAGGCACCACCTTACTCTGGCAAGGACAGGGCACAGGACAGAGCTGGAAGACACAGTCCATGTACCAGACAGGTCAGCGCTTGGCAGAATCGCTAGTTCACTGATAATTCCTGCTTTGTGTTCCCTATTAATAACTTCTCCAGCAAACTATTTTTTTCCTAAGAAAATGTAATAACTATTGACATGTATTTATACATGTTATAAAATCTACTAATTATTTCACTGCTTTGAATGGACTCTGGTCTCAGTTTTCATTCAGCACATCAGAAAAAAATACACACATATGTTCACACATGCACACCCCTCTATTCAAAGTTGAAATGTTAACAAATTCCACCTGACCACAGCTTCTAGTAAAAGCTCTGCTCTAATCTTACATAATTTCCATGTCCTAAATGCTACAAAATGGGCAAATTTAAGAACATTCAACAAAACTAAATAACCTCTTTAGGAAGAGAAGAAATACACATGCTGGGTTCTTATCTTACATCTTACTAAAAGACAATTTCTTAATCTAGCTAAAAACACAAATCTGCTTGACACCAGATATTTGCATTTAAGACTTCAAAAGTTTGTATTTGTAAATTAAATGGCTATACTCATCAAATTATACAGTAACATGGGACAAAACACTTCTCACAGAAGTACTTTTCTCAGATCCAGTTTGTGGGTCTGACGTTTATTTTCCTAATACAACAACTATTCATCTCTCTACAAAGTTCTACTCATTTTCATTAATGAAAGAGATCTGGAGATCTATTAGTTGGCTGTGATCTAATCTTTCCAATACAGTATTACATGCAGAATTATGGTTCCCAAAATATGATTTACCCATTTTGGATGTAAAGTACTGACAGTATAAATAAATTATACGCCATTAAAATATGCTTCTTATAAATAGAGTGTGAAGTTTTTAAAGGTAGTTATTAGTCTAAAGCCAGGTCTTAGCATTAGTCCGAAACAAGGTCTGTTCTTTGGCCTATAATCTATTCTTTATCCGGATTATGGTGCAGAATGTTTTCACTGCAATCTCTGCCAGAACTCATCTTTTCATTGTGTGAGCCCAAGCCCCCTCAACGTTTTAGAAAGGCCTTGACTAACTGAACTTTGATCTGATGTCTTCATTGAGAAAAACACCAGGTCGCCCATTTCAGATGCAAATCCCCCTGGGGCCCAATAGAATTTAGTAAAGACAGCAAAAAAAGAAGAAACCAGAAGTTTCCAGGATCCTCTTTGAGAACCCTGGGGCTCACTGGTGTCCCTAATCCACGCAGCAGCACGGATTACGGCAGATGATAACCTCTCCTGATTCAAAAGGATAAGCAGAGTGCCTACAAACTGGGTGGAGACTTGGATTTGGCCAGAATGAAACACCATGCAATAAAAGCCCGTCTGCGTCAGAGCCCTCTGAAAGGGGCTCAGTGTAGCCCATTCCCAGGCCTAGCAGGGAAGCTTGCAAAAGCCTACCTGAATCAAACAAGCATGAATAATCTATTTTAGCAGCCTGGCCATGGGGAGCGGGAAGAAAGAGAGACTTTCCACTTCTTTTAAGTTGAGTTAATAAATTTATTAGTGGGCTGAAGGTTCTCCAAGCCTTGTGCATGCAGAGAAATATGCTAAATTGCCAAGAAGAGAAGTATGCTTTTTAAGTCGCCGTCTCTATTAATGTTTCTAATTACAATATTAATGTGATAGCCGTCTCAGATTTGGGATGAATCAAGGCAGAAAACTGATTTCATGCTGTGACAGTTTACATATATGACACAAATAATTCATTAAAATGTAAAAATGAAATTGGGAGCTTTTCTCATTATAATTGTTAGCAAATTATTTAGAAATTAAGATTCAACATGATAGCTAAAAGAATTCGCGAGGTACACATAAAACTTTCCTTACTGAGTAAAGACTTTAATCTTTCAATTACAAAGGAAAACAAATATATTCGTACAGAAAAAACAAGTTTGCAGGTTTTCTTCTACCCAAGACACATGGTATTGACATATAATCAGATATCAGAAACATGGAAGTCTTCTGAGGCCCCAAACTATAAAACAAACACTGAAATATTTCCTCTAAAAAAGACCATTAAATGTTACAAATAATAATAATAATGATAATTATCCATACAATACTATGATCAACTTTACAAAAACAGATGCATTAAAAATATCAAATTGTCATCCACAGCCAGTTTACTTGGTCTGGTAAGAACATGTTGCCTTAGTTTTACATTATGGGAACTTCTACTTCACATCTGTAAGTTACCTTTTAACTTTGCCTCCTGTCAAGAAATATAATGTAACAGGAAGTAAAAATTTACTGTGCTAAAAGAAAATGGACACTGATAGAGGTACAGAAGGAAAATGGAGCAACAAAACAGTAACGAGCCCTCCCCAGGAGATTAGGCAGAAGTGGGACTTTCAGTAAACAGCATGAAGAAGACATTTTCTCACCATGTTCTCATTTCTTGTTTCTCAGGAAGGCATAAAGGAAAGCAAGCATCCAAATAGCCACTACAGCACTTTGAGTCTCAGCACAGGCAACTGAACTGGAGCCAATAATTATTTCATTCGGTAATAGCCATTCCATAAAGTGTGAGGCACTGTATAAATGCTATCATGATTGTGTCCCAAGTCACCCTTTGTAATTAAGTGTCTCATGGAACATGACATCTGTTGGTCATCTACACATCCACGCACTGGTCACAAGATTGTGGGGCTAAGATAGCAAGCCAAAGTGCAAGGAGAATTCAATATAATGAAGACCCATCCCTGTGTGAAATCCAGAGCTGCAGTGGCCACGGTGGCAGAGTTCTACAATGCTGAAGAAAGTACTTCAGAACGCACTGCAAGCAGGCCACCAACTCGTGGCATGAGAAGGAAAGAGGGACTGATGATTAGACAGCAAGGAAGGGGGCAGCTCCACTTCGGAGAGAGACTCAAAATCACATAGTGAGGGAAGGGAGCTTCATTAAGACAGCACATGCTTTGAACTAGATGAGTCACTGATTTATTTAACTATGCTACTGATTAACGTGTGCAAATTCTTAACCTTTTTACATCCCCTAAGTGGGAATACAACTACATTCTCAAACCTGGTGACAATTTATATGAGAGGGGATTCCTACTACTCAACACATCTGGGCTTGGACTACTTGGTTAATCTTAAACTATAATCATGTTAACTGCATTTCGTACCAAGTAAAATAATAAAAAACCCAGTTTTTTCTTTTATTTGGTTTTGTTACAAACGGGAAGTAGCAGGGCTACTGGAGTTGCTCAATGGTTGAACATTTGCCTAGCATGCACGAGGCCCTGGGTTTGATCCCCTGGACCACAAACTAAACTGGAAATCGCAAAAGTTATAAAGTCGGGCCAGGGATTTAGCTCAGTGGTTCTGCTGCCTGCCTTGCAAGCGCAAGATCCCAAGTTCGATCCCCGGTCCACCCCCCCTCCAAAGTTATAAAGTCCATGAGGATGAGTGATGACCAAGAATTATCAGTTTTGGCAAATCATTACATATAAAATTAGTGTGAGGCTGAGGATGTAGTGAGTAGCTGAGCACCTGCTTAGCACATGCAAATCCCTGGCTTGACCCTCAGCACTGCAAACAATAAAATAAAACAACCATGAAAGGCAAATATACATGCTGGAGACATTTCAGAGAAAAGCAAAAAGCCAGAAGATGATTCTGTTCTCTGTAGAACTCACTTGTTAATAAAATAAACTTTGACCATTAACTGTAAAGTCAAAATAAGCTGTTATTTTATTTGTGGTATTTATTAATGCAACTGAACTCAGTTTAACCTTTACCTTGCATACTGTACAAGCCATTCATTCATACACCCAACAAGTGACTACTGAGCACCCACTATATGCCAGTAAATCAAAACAGCAAAATCTCTTTCTCCTCCGGAGCTCATATTCTAGTAGAAGAAAACTGACAAATAAGAAAACATATTATCTGCTAGCTCTAGTGATAATCAATGGCATGAGATGACAGGAGAGTGTAGGACATCACTCCTGGTGCAGTGACACATCGGCAAACCCCCAGAGAAGATAGAATAAGTAGTTTGCAGATTACTGTAAAAAGAACACAATTTTCACAACATTCCAGCTTTAATCATTGAAAACTGAACACCGAGAGTTATCTGTTACTGTTTGGCACTGAGGAAGCTGACTCCATAAATAATCAAGGCACTACAGGTGTGCCTCATTCTCAAAGGCAGGGTGGAAGTAGCACTACTCACTGATAGTGAATGAGGACACAGTGTTGTCCAAAACTACAATTTATAAAGAAGCAAAGAAGTTCTAAGGAAACAAAGAATCTTTTTCCAAACTTCAGACAGATTTCATAGCAAGCAGTAAGAGCGAAGGCTTAAGGTTTCCCCTGAAGAATGTTGATGACCAGTTAAAGAACCAGCCCGAGATGGAAGTAAAGAGAAAAGGCTGCAGAAACAAGTGCTGTCTAATCAAAGACGGGGCACTGTCTTTACTAAAAGGCCAGATTTAAGTTAGAGCTCATGTTCATTACTAATGATTCACTCTCCTCAGAAGAGCAAGCCAGGTAACTTAAATAAATTCTCCAGATTAAAGACACGACGTACTTGCTGTTAGGGTTCTCAAGTGCTAGTTCCACATCTCCTGCTGCTTTCGTCTCCGACATGCACCTGCACCTCATGTTTCCCAAGCACACTAACAACTCTGGATTCTTTCAAATACAAGCGTGTACTATTCTACTGTTCAGACATGCCACAGTTCATTTAACTAGCTGCATACTACGCACATTGGGTTATTCCAATCTATTACTATTAAAAACGTGCTACATGACTAGCTCACACATTTTCCATTGTACAGCTGAGTAAATGCATTCATAATTTCAATTTCCAACAGGATCAATGGATGTATGTTTTTGTACTTCTGAAGGACACTACCAAATTAGTCTCCACAGAAGTGGTACCTGGTATCTGTCCACCAGCAGGTACAAGAGTACCAGTTCCCCTCTGACCTTGCTAGCACAGTGTTCTACCAAACAACTCAGATCACTGTTCATCTAACAAGAGAAAATGACAGATCAGTGCAGTTTTCATTTGCATTTCTCTTACTACAACTGAAATTGGGAATCTGGGTATTTTGCTTATGTTTAAAAGACACTTGAATTTTCTTTTCATATTTTTGCCCATTTCTAAAAATTGCATTTTGGGCTTTTCCATGCTAATTTCTTAGTTCTTTGTATAAATGAAAGATTAGTCCTTATTTTAGTACATGAGTTGCAAATACTCTCTCTGCAGTTTGCAGTTGGTTCACTCATACAAATCATATTATTTAAACAAGTTCCACATTTAAATTATGAAAATCTGCCATTGCTTAATATGCATGCGTTATTGTTAATGCTTAATCAATATTTGCCAACTGAATGAATGAATGCCTTTAACATTCACTCAATATTTATTCATGATCTGGGCATTAGTATAGGTGGCAGAGAGACATGAGAAAAGAAAACAAGTCCTCTGTCCTCATGAAGAACTCTGGTGGAAGACAGAGTTGTACTAACAATTAACTTGAAATAACGTGAGAGCTTGAAAATTATGAAGTGCTATGGAAAATAAAAATGACAATGTAGATAATCTGCACGGAAAGATGTCTGAGTGCACTTAGAGAAGGAAGACTTGGTGAATGAGAAAGTGAAAGGCACGGCCAGCAGAAACCCAAGCTGTTCCCAAGGGGCGGCTCTCAGAGAGTGAGCGTCCATAGAAGGGAGGGTCTGGGGTGGCCAGCTTGGGTGAGGCTATAGTTTGTGCACACTCACAGGAAGTGCACACCTCACACTGTACCTTCCCTCACAGGTCATGCAAGACAGGGCTGGATGCTGCCTCTGGGCCTGGCAGCAATGTGGCATAAACAACAGCCTGCCATCTTTCAGAAGGGGCAGCACAAACAGGAAAACAAGGGAGGCATCTGAAGTTACAAAGCACTGCCAACCTACTTCCGTCCTTGGGAAAGACCATGCAGATGTCAACGTGGAAGACCAGAGAGAGGGAAGGAGAACTATGTCTCATTCTGATTAGAATTTTCCCCTTTTCTAACAACAAGATAAAGTCTGGCAGACATCAAAGTGTCCTGAGAAGAGAATGAAGTGATCAGCCAAAAGAGGGGTTAGTTAAATAAACAGAGTTGTGTAGGAGACCAGCTTGAAACCACACTGGCCAGGCTATAGGAAGTTATTGGATTGGCTAATAAATGGGCTATTAATGAAACTGAGAATCTGTCCTTGGCCTATGTGACTCGCTGAATGATCCTTCGGCTGGCATGTGGAAATAGAGCTCCATAAGCCAACGTTCACAGTTGAGATCTTAATGGTCAATGATACTGTGGTGCCTCTGAAAGCAAGATGACACCACAGCTGAGGATTCGACTCTTGTGCAGCCTTCTCTCAGATCAAACGCCACCTAAAGATACCACAGGTGGCTTCCTAACTATGATCTGTCCTTCACAGGAGTCCACCACTCCTCCCTTTTACAGGCCTGGCTTTTCTCAGTCCTTAGTCCTGTTCTTTCCTAGCTTTGCCTTTACATCCCCTGCTATACTGTGTAACCAATAAATAGTGGCTGGTCCAGAGCCTCAGGGTCTTAATCCTTGAAGAGCTTGGGCCTTCCGGCGCCCCCAGTTAAAACTACCCCTTGTTCTTCATCCTCGCCGTACCCTTGGTCAGGTGGTTGGGCGGCCCCCAAAAGCTAGACACAGTGGCACATGTCTATAATCCCAGCTACTTGGGAAGCCGAGGTAGAAAGGTTACAAGCTGGATGCCAGCCTGGGGAATGCAGCAACATCATGTGTCAGACTTTGAAAAACAATTAAAAAGGGCTAGGAATGTAGCACAGTGCAAGAGTGCTTGCCTAGCATGTGTGAGGTGGGCTTAGTCCCAAGGACAGTACTGCCGAAGAGGAACGACAACAGCAACAACTGGCAAACAGAGCTCTTGCAAAGAGCTCATGCCAGTTCCTGACTTTAAACGACAGGCTTAACTGATACCTGCTTTGCCTTCCAGAAACCTCTCCTCATTTCCTGTCTCAGCTTCTTCTTTTTCTTTTTTCCAGTACAGGGATGGAACGTGTCCCAGCTTATTCTTGACAGGTGAGATAACTGAGTTTGGTAATGGTTGAATATGCATAGGGATCAAAATAGCAGCTCCACAATTACCATGTACACTGAATACTTGTAGGTGACCATAACGGATGTAAATGGCCTCATCAGTTCACTTACTGCTGCCAGCAAGCCTAGAATAAAGGATTCTATACGGAAATTGGGGAAAAATAGAATAATCTATTTTGGTAAAAATTATCGTTATTTGTAAGACATACACCATCTAATCAAACACTAAATGAAATGCTTAATTATTTAAATAGTAAATAAGTCCGTCTGCACATATTATACATAGCTGGTAGGGTGACTTGCCTCTATCTTGGGTAATAACTGGTACCGCCAAGCTATTTTCATCTTCACATTAGATTCTGGTGTTTTATGATTACATTCATCTTCCTCAAGTTCTCTTTTATAACTATCATCAAGTAATGGTGCAGGAAGTTCCTAAGAAAACAGAATAATACATTATTGAGCATCTGTGGTAAATATGACAACTTTTAAAATCATAATATTGGCAAAACTATAACTTTCCAATGTATTAAAAATCGGTGTCTTAGTATTTATTTAAGCATGAATTAACAACAATATAGACATTTCTAAATCAGAAAAAGGGTATATTATCTGGGAAATTTAATGCTGTAGTAATAAACTAGAATTTGAAAATATCTGAGCTTCTATTATCACAAAAATCAATTACTATTCCAATAAGAGGCTAAGCACATTTTTCAAAAACTGTATTTTAAAGCAAGCCTGGAATTAGCACTTACACATTACATATAATTATTGTTATATTTGCCACAAGGTAAAAATAAAGCACTGCACAATCTATTTACTGGTTTGTAATTCCAGAATTCAAAAAACTCATTCACCGACATAATGGGTAAAGTAACAACTAAGAATAAAGACATTTATTTTACCCATATCAAATATTAGTTTTGTACCTGCAAGCTTATATTTCCTCTTTACCAATGAAAGTAGAATTTAAAATCTCTGATTAAATGAAGAGATGCTGAATTCCAATTTATTAATTTTAGAAGATGATCCACTAAGTGACTACAAAAAGCAGGAAACATTTTGTTTTTGTAAACAGGTACTATAGAATTAAAAAAACAAACAAGTTTTTTGAAAAAGAAATGCATATAAAATAATTTTTATTAGAATCACAAAGATAATGTGGAGATTTAAATAAGTAATCACAATCTTATAAACTGCTAAGCATCCAATGAACGAGGGACACGAGAAGTTCAGCAAATCCTGTTACTCTGAGCCACACATTTTAGATCATCAGTATTACGGAGCAGTTAGTATAAAATACATAGATTCATATATTTCTTAAATGCAGGAACACATAATAGTTATGACAAAGGTTACTCATGCTAAAAATTAATTTTGCAACAGGGATATAATAAATTTCAAAATTTCTATCACATTATCTTCCACTGTTTAAAATATGCAAATTTGAAAGAAAATGTTGTTAAACTAATGCATAGAGAAATTAATGCGATAGAAAATACAGTGCTGGCTGGGCACGGTGGCGCACACCTGCAGTCTCAGGCCCTTGAGAAGCTGGGGCAGGAGGGTTGCAAGCTTGAGGCCAGCCTGTGCAGCTCAGACCTTGTGTCAAAATAAAAGTGAGGAAGGGCTGTGGATGTAGCTCCATGGTGGAGCACTTGCCTGATGCAGATTCAATCCCTAGCACCTACACACAAAAAGCCCTATAGTCAAATAGCTTAGTCTTTTTAACACAGTAACACATCTAAATAAGATTATAAAAAAGCACTTTCCATTTATCTCACTACATATATACCTATTCCTGCAGCAGACATTTCACCAGTTTAAAACCTTTTCGTGTGTTATGAAAGTTATACTGATCTTAACTGTAGTACTGGTAAGACAGGTAACTCATTTTGCAAAGTTAAAGGTGAAAAAAATTCAAGATGCATAGAAACTACAATCCAACAATTAAGGTCCATTTAAAGTCCACTTTCTTAAATTCAGTGCTTTTTTTTTAACCACATCCAGAACTGTGTTAACTATCACCACTGAATTTCAGAAAACTTTCACTGCTCTGAAAAGAAACCCTGCACTCCTTAAATACTTCCTGTTCTCTCACCTATGTCCCCGTCCCTGGCAATCACTAATCTGCTTTTTCTTTTGATAAATTAATCCACTACAAACACTTTATATGAATAAAATCAGAGAATATGTGACTTCTTTCTGTTTGATTTCTTTTACGTAGCATGTCTTCAACACTTACCTATGTTGTAGCGTGTATCAGTGCCTCATTCTTTTTTATTCCTGAATAATATTCCACTGTGAAGATACACTACATTTTGTTCATCTTCTAGTACTGATGGACATATGAATAATTTCCATCTTTTGGCTATCTATGAGTAATGCTGCATGCACTTTTTTTTGTATGTGAACATATCTTTTCAATTCTTTTAGGTCCTAGGAGCAGAACTTCTGGGTCACAGAATAACTCTACGTTTAACTTTTTGAAGAAGTATCAAAATGTTTTCCACTGTGGCTAAGCTGGTTTATATTCTGACCAAAAATGTATGATGGCTCCAATTTTTCCAAATCCTTACCTACACTTAGTTTTCCATTTAAAAAAAAGCAGCTACCCAAGCATGAAGTGGATCTCCGTGTGGTTTGGATTTGCGTTTCCCAAACGACAGCAATGCTGAGGGACTTCTCATGTGCCAGTTTGGCCATTTGTGCCTTCCTGGGTACCACTGTATCGTGTCCTTTCCCTGATTTTAAATCCAGTTGTTTCCCTTTGGTTGCTGAGCTGGAAGCCTTACTTACATCTGTGTACTAGATGTTAACAGATTCATCTGTTACTTTCTCTTTCCACGGGTTGCTTTTTCACTCTCTTGGCAATGCCCTCTGGGGCCCAAAAGGTTTTAATTTGATGAAGCCCAATTTATTTGTTTTTTCTTTTGTTGTTTATGCTTTTGATGTCATATATAAAAACTGCCTAATTCATGGTCAGGAAGACGTATACCTCTGTTTTCTTTATGATTTTTTTTTTTTTTGGCACCAGGGATGGAACTGGGGACCTTGCGCTTGTGAGGGAGGCGGCAGCACCACTGAACTACATCCCCGGCCCCTCTTTATGAATTTTAGTTCTTACGTTTAGGTCTTTGATACATTCCAACTGAATTGCCATACATAATGCAAGATGGAAGTTGTAATTTCTTATAAGATTATAAGAAATATATTGAAATTATTACTTACTAAGTATTTACTGTATGCTAGGTTTTGGCTCAGATTTGAGGTTGAAGTAGTAAACAGTGAACAAACAAAGCAGCAGTAACAAGTGTACACAGAGAGTGCCCGCTGGCCCAACCCCTTTCCCAAGTGCTCCAGACACGCCCACTCTCTGTCCACAGTAAGTTTATGAGGCAGGAGCCAAGATTATCCACCAGTTACCTCCCCAAGGCCACAAAGTAGTAAATGCCAGCTATGAATCTGGGCCTGGGTGGTCAGTTCTGGAGCGTGTGTTCTTAGCCACAGGCCACACTGCCTCTATTCCAAGCTTTCACTGTATTTGGGGTGGGGGTTAAAAACAGCAAACAAGCAGTTATATAATAGATCACCTGACAATAAATGTAAAAGTTTGAGAAAGGCAAGAAGACACAAACTCTACTTTTATAAAAGTAGTCAAAGACTGTCTCTTTGATAAGGTCAAAATTGATGCAGAAAATTCTCTATAAAAATCATCCTACAATTAATAGAAAATCTATATAATACACTACTACAAATACTTTCCATAGACATGTGATATCACCCATATATAATTAATAATCTTTGGAGGTATCTATGCTATTCTTCAGATCATGATAGATTAGACAGGGCGCTGATGTTTAGAGACTCAGGTTTTGAGGACCTCCAATTTAATCTCTATTTTTTTACCCACCAGCACTTCTATCAGGTGTTTTTTGTTTTTGTTTTCTTTTGTTCATTTGTCATTGTTTGTTTTCATCAAATTCAAATTTCCTATTATATTTGTAATTTCTGTAAATTTGTGTATATAATTTAATGTGTGATTTTTTTCTGAAAGGAAAATATTTTAATAAAATATAAAAATTTAAATTTAAACAATTTATATCTAGCTTGCAAAATCTATTTTTTTTTACTGTAATTGTGGAAAAATGTTTTTCTCTTTAATTTCCCTTTTTGCATTTAATAAAAGATTCTAGATGTCAATTAAAACATTTTGGGGGTGGGAATTTAGCTCAGTGGTTCCATCGCCTGCCTCGCAAGCGTAAGGTCCTGAGTTTGATCCCCAGTGCCAAAAAAAAAAAAAAAATGTATGATCTGAGTTAGTTTTACTAATCTATTATGCTAATCTATTATTATTTACTAATCTATTATATATGGAATATATTATAGTTTATATTTTAACTGATGATATGTGATAATTTCCACATTTAATCATGATTTTCAATGGCTGTAAAGTACTATATATCAATTAAAGTATATCAATTTAAATTAATTGTATTTCTCTTTGTTGAACCTTTATGTTGTTTGTAACCTAATAAACAAGAATAATCCAAGATTAATTGGAATTAGGAAAAAAATCAGAAGCTAGCACAAATGGCATAAAAAACCTGTTTCTAGAACTAATAGTAGAAAACTTTCCAAATATGGAGATGGAACTTAACATACAGAGAAGTGTGGCATATGGAATCCCAAATAGCCAGGATCAGAAATGAACCCTTCTGGGCCACATCACAGTTAAAATCCCTAACAGGACGGAATCTTAAAAGCTACTACAGAAAATCAACAAATCACTCACAGTGGTAAATCCATTAGAATTACAGCAGACTTCTCTCAACACAAACGTTATGAAGCCAAGAAAAGCCAAATGGGACGACTGGGACAAGTAGGGTGAGCAGTTACGCAAAAGAGGGGAGCAACAGGAAAATAATCTAATGACAAATCACGCAACACCTTTCAGTAATAACTGCCAATGTGAACAGTCTCAATTATCTAATCACAAGACACAGACTGACAGATTGGATCAAAAAACAAAACCGAAGAGTATGCTATATACAAAAAACATATTTAATTCAAAAAGAGTGCTGGGCATGGTGGTGCACGCCTATAATGTCAGCACTGGGGAGGCTGAGGCAGGAGGATCGCCATGAGTTCAAAGCCAGCCTGGGCTATTTAGTGAGTTCAAGGACGGCTGGAGCCTGTCTCAAAAAAAAAAAAAAAAAATCTAAAAATAAATTCATAGACTAAAAAAAAAAAAAATCAAAGGATGGAAAACAATATTCCGGGTAATGGGGGCCCAAAGCAAACAGGAGCAGCTATCCTATTTTCAGACAAAGTGGACTTCAAGCCAAAACTATTTCAAAGAAGCAAAGAACATCACTACATATTAGTTAAGGGAACAATTTAACAGGAAGAGATAGTAATTATAAATTATATGCACAGAACATAACATAAAACAAATACTATCGGAAATAAGAGATCACATGAACAGCAGCACAATTATAGTCAGGGAGTCAATACCCCACTATCACAAATAGGCAGATCAACTAGACAAAAACTAAAAAAGAAAAAAACATATGAGAGTTGAACCACTTCTTCAAACATATGGACTTAATAAATATCTGCAGAGTGTTCAACCCAACAGCACAATAACATCCTCAGCAGTATGTGGAATTTTCTCAAAACAGACCAATATTGGCCAGTAAAGTAAACTTAAGTAGATAAAAAAGAACTGAAATTATTCCATACATGTTATCAGATATAGTTTCAGAAATCTCCACTTAACATCAAACAAAACAACCCTCCGGTATCTTTATGTAGCCAAAGCTCTCCTTAATTTTCAACCACTGCACCAGATCTTTTTGAAAGGCAGGGTCTATGTCTTAGTCACCTGGTCATCCTCGACAACTGTTGCAGACCAGAGGTTGGTATGGCCCCAAATACGGGTGAAGCCCAATCCCCAGGGAGATGGCCTCTGGAGACAGAGTCTTGTGCAAGTCACAACAGGAGGTCAGGAAGTGGAGCGGGGACCCGGCAGCACCAGGGTCCTTGTGAGGAGAGACAGCAGTGAAGCTGAGGCAGCTGAGGCAGCTGCAAGCCCAGAAGAGCCCTCACCAGAACGGCAGTCCTGCCACTGGGTCTTGGACTTCAGCCTCCAGACTGACATTTATGTCATTGAAACCACTTAGTTCACCGTATTTTTTTCATAGCAGCCCCAGGCAAAACAAAGTACGATGCGTGACAAGGGTGCTGCTATAACAAACAGGTACCAGCGGCACTGGATTGAGTAATGGGTAGAGAAGCAGGAGAGACAAGAGAGAAATATTCTGGGGCCAGGGATTTAGGTCAGTGGCACCACGCCTGCCTTGCAAATGCAAGGTCCTGAGTTCAATCCCCCGTGCCAGGAAAAAAAATATCAAACAATGGGCAAGTGAAATGAATAGATAATTCTAGAAAAAGAAATATTCTGTGATGCTTTTGTCCCCTACTACTCAGAAATGTCTCACATAAGAGTGTGTATTCAACACATTATCACATCTGGGAGCCCTAAAAATTTTAAATACGACAAGATTACCTACCTTGCCATGACTCACTGATCCCACCAGAGAGGAAAACTGCTAAAATTCCACACCATTTGTCACAACATCTTGTCTCTAAGCAAATAAAAAATTTGTTTTGATAAATATCTATCTCAACAGAATGCTAATAGCTGTTTAACACTCAACTATCCTAGCTGTCAATCACTGACAAGGGTCCGCTCACACACTTTTGGAAATCCCAGGCTTTGATTTCTGACTGAGTCCCAAAGAACACACTATACCAGCATCACAGCCTCCTTTCTTAAGAAAGAGAATCCAAATTTGGTTCTTTTTTTGCAGTGTAGTGCCTGCAGTTCTCCAGCAAGGGTCAGGAATAAATAAAAATCAAAAGCATACTTCACAAATTTGATATAGGTGAATAATCAAGGGAGCAAGGTTAGACAATTAACGTGAATAAAGAAAATGGTAATACCTTTGAACAAAAACAAGTCTATTTAAAAACAAATCCTACATGAAACAAAATTATTTCACACTTGTACTGTCAAAATATACTCCAGTATTCCAGTGTATTTATTTTCCACCAGAAACATTTTCCTCGTACACAAGACACTGAAAATATATCTCTTCTCTTTGCAATCCATGCCTTTCTGTGCTCACTGCTACATTATTTTGTGGTCTTTGTGTTGGCAGATGCACAAGCAAAATCTGACTCCAACAGTTTGACCCTTCTCACTTTTTACGCTCTCTAGGGCATAATAAAACCCAAGATACAATCCCTCAGCAGTTAATGAAGCTTAGCCTCACACCCTCTTAATTACCAATGCATTACACCAACTACGGGCATCATACTCCTCTCTAAGCTATTTTACAATTCAGCAGAAGTACTACTGAGCCATTATGTAGCAACATAATCCATGCAGCATGAGAAATCCTTCTTAAAAATAAAATCTTTTGATCCTTGCAGGTTTTGCTAACTGTATAATTAATGCTACTTAAGCATTATCCATGTATCAGTAAGTATATTATAATGCATCAGTGAGACGTTACTTTGTTGATTTTTTGGGTTTGTTTTGGCCATTTTTATTTATTGAAAGCTGAAAGGAAAATAAAGGTGAGATTCCTTGTTTACCATAATTTGAAAAGTACTCTAGACATGAGTATCTGTATATTAAAGGTTTATTCTCATTATCTTCTGTTAAAATACTTAAAAATATAAGGGAGGGTTGATTTTAGTTGTTAAAAATCATTCAGAAAAATGTCACACAACTGCATGAAATCATGCTGCATTAAGTGATTTTAAGATTAACTGTGTAGTAAATTAACTTATGTTTTTAAGTAAGTTATATTTCAAACTATAGTACAGGTTAGAAAACATCTTAGTGTAATTTGTTCTTGAATACAAAGGCAAAAATACTGCTACTACAAAAAGAAAGGAAGAGACACGCTTTCACGTTGGTATACAAATGCTGTTTCAATAAAACCAAGCGCAGCCACTGACAAAAGTGATGCCTTTTACTCAGCAAGTCCATCAATCACGTAACTCTGGGAATAGGAAAGCAAGGGAGGGAAGCAATCAGGAAAGAACACTGTGCTCCGTACTTCTCTCTGGCCCTACCACATTTCTTTCCACCATGTAAACTAAGTGTGTAGAGAAGACTAGGTTATCTCTTTCATCTTTCTTTGTAAGACAGAAGAGAGGGGAAATAGGCTGAAGGATGAAATCCAAATCTGCATTGAGTATTCAGAAATGAAGAGAATGGATCATGCTAAAGAAAAATTAAAAATAATACTATGGTCATTTAAACAAAAATCCTAATCTAATTATCTAAAAATATTACCTTTTAATCCTTCACATTTTTAATAGTAACAATCATAGAAAGATCTCAAAGTACTTTAAATACATATCTAATTAATCCTTGACTTCAACCCCATTCTAGTAGTGTGGTTAAGAAAATGAGGAAAAGGCAGATTTATATTCCTTCTCTAGGCCCATGAATGTGTTAGCTACTACCATAAACAGCTGTCCAGGTCTTGACCAAGGCAGCCCACGAATGAATAGTGCCTGTGGACAGCACTGACTTAAATGGAGTTTAAAGGGAAATGCACTGAATTTCTTGGCATTCTTACAGTACTAGCATCCATAGTATGTTCTCATATATATAGAAATTCAGAACTGTCAAATTGCTAAAAATAATTCTGCACAGTCTATATTAGGTTTATTAATTTTCCTACATATACTAAGATCCAGAATGTATTAACTGTATGTTAGAATGTAAAATCTATATTACACATTATTTGAAAAAGTCCTCTTCAAACAAAGTTCTTACAAAATTTACAATCAGAAATTCTATGCTTTTACTTAAAGAGAGACAAGGCTAAATTGCTGACACCTATTAATTTGTGTAACCATCAAAATTGAAGTATTCCTTTGGGGCTTCCTTTACATAGTAAAGTTCATATGTTAAATGCTGTCAGTGCTTAATCTGGCTCTGGGCATATCACACATCAATACAACTCCTACTGGCGAGGTCACAGGAGGTGACACCCTGCAAATAACTCTACACTTCAGTGAAGAGGGTTCCTAGTTAGGTGACTACCACTGCTAACCCTATGTGGACCTCTGTGTGCCTGTTTATTATACACATATCACACATACACACCTGTGTGTGTGTATGTGCATACCTAAATGTGTCTATTCACACACACACAGTTCTTATAATAAACAAAATCTTGATTAATGTAAGTTTTGTTAAATGATTTAAAAAGTGGACTGATTTTCCACTGATTACTGGTATTTACATGTTTACTTAGGAAAACCATGCAAATAAAAGTATATATTAGCTTTTTTAAAAGAAAAAAAGCAGTTTATATAATACTCATTTAAATTATAGCAAGATTCTTTTCTGTGCAAAAGTTTCCCTATGAAATCCCTTTAAGGATTAAATGTCCTTAGAATGTGAACTAATACTAATAATTTCTAAAAACCTGATATAACAAAAACATCTGTAGGTATAATTATTTTAATAGAAATTAAGGTATGACAATGATGATTATCATTATTATTTCTAAAACAGAGGTCAAAGAGTTTTTACATTTTTGGAAAAGATGTATTCTACAGAATACTTCCAAGAACTCTCTCGAGTTAGGAACAGGGCAAGGCCTTATCTTCATGTAAGAGGGGCAGCTTGGTCCACTCTCAGCTCAGGAAAACACAGTAATCAACTGGTTTTATTTGTTAGCAGTCCTCTTATTTTTCCAGAACAAACCTAGTTTATAGAAAACGATACCAGCAAGAATACTTAGGGTACTGTGGATACCACACATGACTGCACAGCACTTTATTTTTATTACATTTTAAGGTTATTTTCTGTGGAACACTTTGTTAACAGAACAAAACTGATTCTCTTTCTGCTCTTTGATCACTGAGAAGAAGAAGCATTTGGGGAAAAGTGTAAAACAAGGTTTTTAAATTCTAGAGAAGCCTGATAATTATGAACTGTTTTAAGAAAAAATACTGAATAGGAAGCTTCATCTCACTGTCTCAAATTTGTTTGCTACTTCCAGCTGAAGTCTTCAGTTTAATACTACCCACCGTGTTGTGGAAATCCAGTACAGACTTGTACACACAGTCAAACTGCAGGATGAGTATCACAACAAACCATGAGTGCACTGGCTTCTGATTTCACTCGAATATCATAATTTCAAAAGATAGGCGTGACAAACTAATATCGCTTTCTCCAACTGCCTGTCAATAACTGATTAACAAAAATGAAACTCTCGGGAAAAACACAACACTGGCCCCACAGGCATCAGCCTGTGGAGAGCCAAGTTCTTCTGGGGCACATCATAAACCTCTGCAGCCTGCTTAATCTCCCGCCCTGGCCCAGAAGCCGGGTGTTTCCTTGCATGCCAGCCTTTCCTACGTCATGAAGAGGGATACTATGTTCATTAGGGGAGCGACACACTAGTTTTAATGGCTCTAGTTTAAAGTCATTTAGCCCTCACCAAAGAACTGAGTACCTTTTTTCTTGGAAAAAATGCAAAGTATTCATTAAAAAATGAACTCTATTTTTAAACTCCCAATTCTGACTTTCTATCTTTTTCAAGAAGGATAAAATGCTGTATAACAGCTCCAAGATTTAGATATTTCTTTTGAACATAACAATAACTATGCATTACAACTATCTTTTATATATTACACTTATGCATTACAAATAAAATTTTTGAAAGTGAGTTTAAAGCTGGAATTAGTGTTTTAAGATTTAGAAAGCAAAATCCCAGATATTTCATTTTTAACTTAGAACTCTGGTCTATGGTAGCCAGGAAACTTAGTACCCACATCTTAAAATGAAAGGTTAAGTGACTTGCACAAGGTCTTCCAACCAGTAAAGAAGTAACACAGCAATTAAAATCTAAGCTCAAATTCCAAATGATAAAGATCCTATCACAGGGCAGGGCACTTTTGCTGTATGACTTAGGCATCTTTTACACGCAAATTTCCTTTCCTTTGTTGACTGATGCACAAACTTCAGTGTCAAACGTGTGTTTACCTTTACAAGAGCAACGGTTCCCACTAGCTGGTGAGAGAAAGAAACTAGATTTATTCATATATATGCATATATATATCTTTCCTTGCATTTCCTTACTGGGAAATCAGGCACATGCCATCTTTCTAAGTTGGCTACAAATGTAGGTCACTAGAAGCGGTACTCAGCTTTCGCACGTTCTTTTTTTTAGTCTTTTCAGTTTGCCAAAGAAGCTCTAACTGCAGCTGCCAGGAGAGAACTTAGAATTTTAAATAAGCTCTCACAGTGGCCAGTGGGGAGAGAAAGAGTGAAACTCAGAGGTCAAACAGCAAACTTCCGGCTCAGCTATCCCTCAGAGCAGGGAGCACTGAAATGTGTAGAGATGGCCTGACAATTTTCTGAACAAATAAAACACTGACAAAGAAATCAGAGGACATATTCTGATTATATCTTTGCATTCAAAGGGGTCTCATAATATTTGTATTTGTGCTACAGAAAAATTATACACAGTGTCAGAAGAGTTTTAAGGAAATACAGTAAATGGTACGTATTCTAGAAGTAAAAATGTATGGAAAAGTATTATTTATAAGGTATTGAATATGCATAAGACTTCCAAAGTGGAATGATGAAAAGTTAGAAAAATTTTATTTATAACACGATACATTGTTTTGGCTTTGAATCATTATGACATCACACTTGGAGATGACTGAAATAAAAATCTTCAGTAGTATATTCAGCCAATCATTTATTGTTTCTTTAACTTCTTTCTTATAGGCATCTCACCTTCTAAAAGAACTATGAAAGCTGGGTTGGACTGAGATAGGTTTTTCATTCAGACAGGACTGCACTGTGCTGCACTAAGAGCAGAGAAGGCTGACTTCTTATTGGATTGGGATGTTTAAGTTTTGTTCCATGATCAGTGAAAAACGGATGGTAAATACAGACTTTAAAATTTTGATATCAAATTTCCAGAAGGAAAACTTTGTAATAGTAATTCAAACTTTAAATTGTTTAGTAAATAATACTGTTTCACCTAATTCTAAGTCAAACAGTATCTTTAATTTTCAATCAAAGAATCAAAGCAAAAGATATAAAACATAATGATCAGATCTTAGCCAATGACTTCAATATTTGGGTTAAAGTCTAGAATTGTGGGGTATAAAATAATCCTTTCAAATTATTAAGATATTGTATTGTTTACTTACAGGCCTTGGAGCTCATGAAAAAGAATTCTAAAGATGTTCAGCTCAATGTTCACATTTTATTGCACTGCTTCATCACTAAATATTTTGTTGTGTTAGTTCATCAAATATGACATAGGTTATTTTCAATGAAACTTTTACTAATTCTGTGACTTACAGGCTATTATAAAATGAGCCGTCATTTTCAATTAGGAAAGATTTTCTATATATTAAACATGGGAAGTCTTACCTTAATTAATTTTAAATGTACATTATTTAATGTCATGTGACGCTAAAACATGTTACAGGTTGTAAGCCTTTAGTAAACATTCAGCACGCTCCAAGGCTCCAGTGGGCAGCCCTCCACTATGGTGACCATACATTTCAAGAAGACAGTGTTAAGGAGCCGGGCATGCAGCTCAGGGTGAGGGAACGGTGCTTAGCATGCACAAGGTTCCAGTTTTGATTCCTGGTGCTGCTGAAAACAAAACCTATCAACCAGCCAAACAAAACAACATTTATACTTGTTTCAAACACCCCAGCTTCCCAGCGTGCTTTAATTTTGGTTGAAGTTGGACAGCACACGTTGCATAGAATGGATAACTCAAAAAACGTAAATGCAGCAACTCAAGAATGAACCACATGCAGGGAATCTCAGATAGTAAACACTTTGTCCAGCGAGACTTTTACCTATCTGGCATGCTGTCACTAGCAAATATTCAAATAAAATCTTAAAACATGAATTAGCCTTTACATTTATGTCTGAAAATCATTATTTTCTCTAAATCCATAAATATTAATGCATATTACTCAAACTATTAAAGGATATAAAATTGGCATTTTCAATTTCTAATGAAATGTTTGTGTGTATATCATTTTATTTCATGAAAACCATGTCTACTGATAAATATTTAAACATTTTACCATACAAATGCAATTTTTACTACTTTAGAAAACATTCTATACGAAGTTTTCTTGGAGAACACTCATTACTGCATTTCAAGAGATCAAGAAAATTCCTTTGAAAAACATATTGAATAAAAAATACTTACAGTATGTTATCTTAAAAGCTTTAACCACATCTGTATATCCCTCTATAGGATTTTCTAAGGGGTGTAATTTTTCAGCATTACATCTCCAGGCTGACTTCCTGAAGGAGCTGTGACTACAATAGGCATGAGTATGTTTTCAGAAGGTGATGCATAAATTGCTGGGTGATTATATAATATATCTCCTGCAGCTGATGGAGCTTTTCATCTTTTACTTGTCTTTTAGTTATACACAGTTTTAAGATAATTATGGTCTATAAGATTGCCTTTTCCCTTTTCTAGGACCAGAATTATTTGCCTTGGTTATAGGTTCAAGAAATCCCCAATCATAGATCATAAAATTACCACTAAGCAATTATAGCAGTTTCCCCTGCACTTGGATCTCTAAACACTGTTAAGGCCTTGGTTCTGGTCACTCCCTGTTGAATTCTAGACAAAGAGGAAGATTAAAGTATAACTATTAGTGCACTGGGCACATAGAAATCCTGAGTGATTATTATATAGAAAAATCGATAATACTTATTGACATTAGTATTCAACATCACATTGTAAATTATAAAAACATTTTTATTCCTCTCAGAGAAAAGCTAGAAGTGCCTTTCCAATGGTGATAGGCAGAATATAAATAATTTAAAATTTTATCAGTCATATTTTTCTAATCCATTCTATTCTAAACATATATAAATACTAACTGGACCACATTAAATAACACATGCCAAAAATAGTACTTTTGTATTTTTCCTAAGAAAATTAGGATAGTATATTATTCTTTTAAATAAAATACTGTTCCTATTCTATATCAAATATAAGAAATATAAAACAACAAGATTGGGAATTTAAGAAATATTACTGAGTAAAAAAGATTGTTTTATGTAGATATATTTTCTGAGCAAAGTTGCAGGAAATACAAGAACACATAATTAAAAGTTTTTAAATAATTTTAGTGATTTAAGAAAATGTTGTAGGCATATTATTTAGCATATGTAACCTTCGATTACTTTTAGTACACATTTATATATTTGATTTTAGTTAAAAATAAATGCCATTAAAATCAAATGAGATAAATTTTTCCTGACAATTACACTCAACTTTACAGTTAATTCAATATTTAACTTCACTAAACATATTCAATAGTCATATAAAATAAACTTGCTATTTAAATAAAAACAATTTGTTCTACACTATTCATGAAGACAAGAATAAAATAAAGTTTCAAAATGTAGTATCAAATCTGCAATGTTACATACAGTAAATCTACTGCTTGAGCCCACTAGGACTTTTATGGCAGCAATTATGTCTTTGATAATCCATTCTTAGATAAGATAAAGCATAACAGATATAATGACACTAGAATCCATTTATAAGTTCAAAACCCCTATGAGAGAGTAGGACAGGATCTGTCTGGGCTTAGAGAGTGAGGGAAGCAGGGAGCTACTGGTTAAAAAATATAAAACTTAGTTATACCATGAGTAAGTCCCAGAAATCCAATGTAAAGTACAGGCACTACAGTTAATAATACCATAATACCACATCAAGGGCCGGGGATGTAGCTCAGTGGTGCTGCCGCCTGCCTCGCAAATGCAAGGTCCTGAGTTTGATCCCCGGTACCAAAAATAATAATAATACTACATGAAAAATGTTAAACATGTGAGGTGATGTACACATCAATTAGCTTGAGTGGGCAATCATGTATATGTAATCATCCCGCTGTATAGCTTAAATATATAGACTTTAGTTGTCAGTTATACCTCAATAATACTGGAGAGTGGGGCAAGAACATTACACAAAAATTAACAACTTGAAGACAAAAAGCTACCGATCCTAGTCCAAAGCAAGGACCTCTTTGAGACATTAAAATGTGTATTTGTTACTGTTCTTTACAGAAACAAAACCAACAGGCCTTGTGTGTGTGCCTGCATCTGTGTGTGTGTGTGTGTGTGTGTGTGTGTGCAAGCGTCCATCTTTATATATATATTCAGAGGCAGACTGTAAGAACTGGCCCATGAGACTATGAAGCTGACGAATGCCAACACCTCAGCCTGGAGGCTGGAAGTCAATGATACAGGTCCAGAATGGTCCAAGGGTCAACCGAAGGATTGATTGCTGCTGCAATCTGAAGGCTGGAGGACTCCAGATCTAGGAATAGCTGAAGTTTCAGCTCAAGGCACAAGGCAGGAAATAGCCAGTGTCCAAGTTCAGGGCCAGTCAGGCAGGGAACTTCTCTCTCACTCAGAGAGGATCAGCCCTGTTGCTCTATTCAGGCCTGTGACGCTGGGCAAGGGCCAGTCATATTAGAGAAGGTCATCATCTCTACTCAGTTTGGCAAATCAATCTCCAAAAACATGCTCTCAGCCACACCTGGAACAATGTCCAACAAATATCTAGGGACAACGTGGTCCAGGCAAGTCGACACATGCAATTAACCATCACAAACCAGTTTTATGATTTCCTTACACTCTTCCTGTACATTAAACATTCTGTAAAGACACAGCGGTGAATGAAACAGGAAAGGCTCTGTCCTCATAGGGAATATCCACAATAAACAAGTACAGAGTAAATATAGACTATATCAGGTGGTAGTAAGGCTGTGGATAAAACTCAGGCAGGCAAGAGGATTTGTGGGTCTGGGGAGTAGGAACAAAACATGGGGGCAGCAAAAGAACAGTTCCTCCACAGAGGAACAACAAATCCAATGATTTTGGAGACCACCTACCAGGCAAGGAAGCTCATGTATACAGAATGAAGATGGGGAAGATAGCAGGCAATGGGACAGACATACAGTGGGGAGGTGAGCGACATTAGTAAGGCCTCGCAAAGCATGATGGGGTGTGCAGGCTTTGGCCCCTGGAGTATGCAATCTGACTCACATCTGAAGAGGCTCACTCTGAACACTGGCGAGAGGAGGCTGAAGCGAAGGGAGAACCAGGAGGCCAGCAACAAACAACTTAGGTTTAAGTGGCCATGATTTAGGTTAAAAGTGGACATGCTCGACTTTTCTGAGAAATTGGGTAACAGCAGTAGGACAAAAAGAGTTAAGAATGAAGCCATGGCTTTTGGCTGGGCTGCAAAGGGAAGAACTGAGTTTCCCATTAACTGAAAGAAGGAACAAGTCTGGGAAGAGCTGCCCCTGAGTTTGGTTTTGAACATTAGTTTTGAGATGTGGAGTCCATGGTTAGATTTACAATTATTCACAGCTGGACGCACACGAGGCAGGTGAGTTCTGGGGAGGTCCAGGTGGATATATGAATTTGAAAGTCAACAGTATGTAAATAGTCTTGACATCCTGAGGGCAGGGTGTGATCAATAGTATGGACAGAAGAAACAAGTTCTAAGTACTGAGTCCCAGGACATCTGTATATGGAAGTGTTATCGCTTGTATCTAGCTACCCCCCAAAGCTTCATGCAGTCATAGGTGGGGCTTTTTGGAGGTGGCTAGATCTAGGGTGTGTGATGCTGGGATTAAGGGTCCCTACCCTGGGTGTGGGCGGCACTGCCCAACAGGCATATAGCCTGAATGAAATATAAAGACAGGTTGCAGCTGCTGTTGCTTGCTGTCCCGTCTACCCTGCTGTGGACTGTTTCTGCTCTGTGATACCCCTCTGCCATGCTGCCCTGCCTAGGAGCCAGACTACTATGGACTGAAACCTCTACAAACTGAGCTGAAATAAGCCTTTCTTCCTTTAACTTTGGTTGTTGGGTATTTTGTCTCAGCAACAAGAAAAGTAACTGGAACTAACAAAGAAGAAAACTATATGAGCAAAATTGGCCCTGGAGATAGAAGAACACCAAGAACATGTGGTATCCTGGAAACCACGGGAAGAAAATGTATCTGGGAGGATGAAGTGATCGGTGGTATCAAGTGCTGCTCATGAGCCAAGGTGGATGAGGCCTAGGACATTACCACTGTAATTATAGTCATCTAAATAAAATATCCAAAATTTTACCTTCATCAGAATTGCTAGGAAAACCCAAATAGAGGAAAAGAACTATGATAATGTTGTGTTTTTTTTCTTGCAAGATTAGAAATCTGTGTTGCCTACCTAGTCTCACATCTGTTATTTAGAAAATTGGGGGCATCATGTTTTCAAATCTTTCACAAGATCAGGTGTTATCCTTATCTCATAAAAAGAGAATAATGTACATAAAGATTGCTTAAGTTATTATTAAAAATGGGCAGAATTGGGACTTAAAAATATGTCTTCATGGGCTAGGTATGGTGTTGCAAGCCTGTAATCTCAGAACTTGGGAGGCTGAGGCAGGAGGATTGCTGTGAGTTTGAAGCCAGCCTGGGGAACATGGTGAGTACAAGGCCAGCCTTCACTACACAGTGAGACCCTGTCTCAAAAAAGAAAAAAAGTGTTAATATAATTTAAAATTTTAATTAAAAAAATAGCTTTATTGAGGTATATCTTTAAGCACAAGAAATTGTACTTAAAGTACAAAATTTGGTAATATTTTATGTAGGTATATACCTTTGAAACTTATTAATAAATTAAGACTGAATATATCTATTACCTTCAAAATTCTGATTTTTTTTGTGTGTGTGTTATCATCTCCATCCTACCACCAACACTTTATCTTTAAAAATGAAAAAAACTTCTCATATTTCCTCATATAATATCTAAGGCTCCTGACTCCATTATCCAGGCCCAAGTATCCACCTGATATTGTTTTGCTTTTATGTGAAAGACCTTCTTTAGTATTTCTTATAGTATAAGTCTAGGAGTAATAAATTCTTTCAGATTTTATTAATGTCTACAGCTTTTTAAAAATTTTACTTCCATGGAGAAACAACCCTTCTTATTGCAAAATAACCTTTGTTTCTGAAAGATACTTTCAATGGGTATAGAACTCTGAATTGACAGTGGATTTTTGTGTTTTTCAAAGTCTTTTAAAGACCTCTTCATTGTATTCTCTCTTGCACCACTTGTACCTTAAAGCCTGGTGTTACTCCCCTTTATGGTCCTGTCTGTGTAATGGTGCTTTTTTCTTCTGGATATTTCAAGACTGTCCCTTTTATACTTGTTTTAAGCAATCCGATTATGATTTGTCTTGAGGTTGTTTTCTTCAGGGCTTTTAACTTGGGGTTTGCCAAACACTTCAGAATTGTGAAGATGTAATTTTCATCTTTTGGAAACATTTCACTCTTTATTTCTTCAAATATTTTTTTTTGTACCATGCCTTCCATGTTCAAGGACACCAATCACATTAAAATCATACCACAGCTCACTGAAAAAAGTCATCTTTTCTCTTTTTGATTTTCCGTGTTTCTGTTAAGATGATTTCAATGTTGTTTTCAAGTTCACTGATCTTATCTTCACCAGTGTCTAATCTACTTTAATATCTACCACTGTGCTTCCCATTGCTTTCCTTGTGAACTTCAATTTGTACTGTTTATATCTTCCATGTCTCCCTTTAACATGCTGAATCTGTCCTCTAGTTTACTCAATATTTAGAATACAGTTATAATAAAAACTTATGTTCTTCTCTATTAAATCTATTACTGGTGTCATTTCCCTTTTGTTCTAATTGACTTTCATTCTTACTATAAATTGTATGGTCTTGTTTCTTTGCATACATACTAAGTTCTAATAAAATATACAGACATTATATATTTTATTCTGTTGGGTGCTTGTTATTTTTCTATTGCTTTTAGTATTATGAGCTTAGTTTCACTTGGCAGGACCAAAGCTGGATTTATAATCTAGGGATAAATTTGCCCACTACCAATGCATAACTCTTCCTAATACTCTGAAATCCTATAAATTACAAGGTTTTCCACTCTGGCATGTGAGAGCAAACACTCCTGTTAACTCTGGGAATCGTTACTTCCAACACTTTCAAGTGGTTCTCTCCCTCCCCTTGGGGAGTTTTCTTGCATCCAGATGCTCGTGTAAGGAATGGAGGCACATCCTTGCACCTGTCCCCTTCCGGATACTTGTGAAGACAAATTACCCTGGCCTCCCTGGACTCCTAGCTCTGTCTCCTAAGTCTTAATGTACATTCCTCTTCCTTTCACTATGCACTGGAAATGCTATATGTGCTTAACTAGGGAAGTTACAGGGCTTCCTTCCTTTTTTGCTAAATCAGAAATCACCATTCTAATGCTCATGTTTGGAAATGTTTTGATTCATATATCTTGTACTTAAAAAAAAATTAGTTGTTTCAGGCAAGAAAGGAAATTTGATCTTTATCATTTACCTTGGTTAGATTTTGCAACATGGACAAACAGTACAACTTGAAGGATCTATATTTTTCTCCTTCTTAAGGTTCTATATATATTTTAAGGATCTATTTTTTTTTAATTTTTCTACACCATAAAGTTGCTCTGTAAATAAATGCTTACAGAATTAAAATTCTTACATATTTGACTGGATAGACTAGAAAGGTTGACGGACATATAAGGCACACTGTGATTTTTAGTACCACTCCGGCAAGTTTAAGGTACCTAAGAGAGACGTGGGTTTAGTACGGAGATAAAAAGTTCTGTCTATCTATACTAGGTTTTAACACGGGCTACTGTGGATGGAAGAGTCAAGAAAGAAAAACACTTTATTTTTAAAAGCATATAAGGCCTTTCCGCTTCTAGTGTGGAGAAATTTTCCTGAGACGGCTTTGAAAGTGTTTGAGATGAAATGTTAGCCTCAGCATATTACAGAACACGCCACGTGGAACCCATGCCGCCTCCTTGGACAATGACTACCAACTTCACTGCTCCTGGCAAGCACAGCTACTGCCCAGACACTGGCAGAGAGGGTAGGGCCAAGGAAAAAGAACAGAGGAGAAATAAAACCATCAAGAAAATGTCTCAGAAAGTGAACATCTGAAAAAGACAGAAGGGGCAAATAGGCCTTGCAACATCCATCATACAATGGTTTTTTTTCTTTCCATTTTATAACAATATTATTTAATAAATAAAGGTTGACCTGTGTGAAAGAATATTAGTTTTGACTTCAGTATTATAGTAACTTTTATAACTGAGTGTAGAAGTTTGTTGGTGTCTGTTGATAGTTACTGTAAATTAGTATTTACCATGTACAAATTCCTTAAAAATGAAGTACTCATTTACCATTTGAGGGACTATGTGCTGAAATAAAAATCTCCCATGGTGAAAGACTTTATTTAGAACATGAACTGTATCCAAATAATGACTTAAATTGGGGTCCTGCTCTACGCAACGGAATTAAGAATTTTCCAAGTTAGGACAGTCCTTTCTGAGGTGAAATGTGTGCCTGGCTAAAAAACGATACAATACATGAATCATATATGTTATCTTTACTGCTTATTATTTGGAAGAGAATCTGCTCTAGCAGTCTCACAGCAAAATAACTTTAATCAGTGAGGACTTCTAATTTCTGTATCTTTCTTCTGATTTATACATTTGGCATATTGGTAATATAATTACCAGACTTTCTCCAGTTGTTTTTCTCTACCGAGTTTTTTCAAGGTTGTCTTATTATCAAAATGATGTAGAGTATGACCTACTCGTTATAATAGTTTTTTTACACTGACAGAGCATTTCTTTACTTGTATTTTTACTTTATGAAAAAATAAAGTCTCATAAAATAATAAAAAACAATAGTTAATACACTATGTATCATTTTCTTCAAAGTAGTTGCTAAGTATAAGATATAAAGCAAAAAGATTCTTGTAAAAAGGAAATAAACAGATAATAACACAAAGCAGGGTTTTCTCTCAATCACATCTAAGAAAATTAAAAATTCATTTATGAGTATTTCAATTTTCTTAGATGTGTTCAGGCTAAAACCATGCAAAAGCTGGTAGTAAAAATGCCAACTACTGTAGTCTTACAACCATTTTATTCTTGCTTATGTTAAGCATAAATGTAAAATACTAAAAATGTCTTACAAGACAATTTGCTTATTGAATAGAATCTGCTTGTGTTTTTTATTCCATTATTTGTTTTAACTCACTTATACAGCAGTGATTGCCCATACTTTTATTTGATAGCTTCAAGGTAAAAATTAAAATTCAAGTTTCTTTTAAGGAATTCTTAAGGTAATAATAGTTAAATTACACTTAATGAACAGTAAAGGAATGCTCAGAGTTTGGAAAATCTACTTAAGCATAGTAGTTAGGATGAAATTAATTATGTCAAAAGCAGAAAGTTATAACTGGAAGTAAAGAATTAAAGGGTATTTCTCCTCTTCAATATTGATTTTTTTCTATTAAACATGATTTGTATGGATGTCTGACCCAGTAATTTTAATTAGTGTCAGCTTTAAACAGCTTATCAATATTTCCTCATATCTGATATGAATTACTTTAAATTTAAAAACTTATCTAAGAAAACTAATTTAAAATGCAACACTACATTCTAGTAAATTTGATACTTCTCATTGAGATAAAAATACACATAGTCCTATTAGTGTTTTAAGATATAGTTTGTATAGAAATACGTGCATCTTGCTGACATACAAAACCAACACGTTGGTACGCCACGTCCCAGATGCAAGGCTGAAGGGCGACACTCTATACCTGTAAAATGCCAGCAGGGTGCTCTTTAGCGGATGCAACCAACAAAGTGTGCCCACTGACAATGCCCTCGGCCAGGAAATGCTTGAAGAGCAGCGGTGAGTAAATATCGTATTTATCCTCCTCTGGAAACAAGAGAAAGACGACAGTCAGAAAGCTGTAACGCACCAAGCACCCTCGCATGCTTTCGCGGCCTTTCCTCCTTAGAGCAAGGACGTGGGGCCACGCTGTGCCTCCCTCCGGCACCAAGAGGAGACTGTCAGGACAGTCCGTGAGGAGACACTGCGGACAGACTGACTGCACACATCATTCTCCAACCACTGACCGCCCACAGCCACAGAGCTGGGAGGCTTCTGCTCCACGATAGCGTGGAAAACATCAAAGGCTTTCCCTCCGCCGAGACGTGGTGTGCAGGCACGCCCAGCGCCTCCACAGCCTGTACACGCCCAGCCCTCTCCTCACGTCCCAGTAAGGACGCACTCCATGCAGGGAGCCTGATGTCTAACGCTTACCAAGTTCACAAAAACAGAATTAGATTCTGTTTCTCATCTCCAGTTTGGGGTTTAAAATCCAATACTATTTTAAATTGAAGACTTTAAAGTGGATAGAATTTCTAAATTTGTACTGTTTTCTCAGTAAATAGTCTTCTGCTTTTTATTACTCCCTTTATCCTTTTTCTTTTCAGAATTGTAACAATTGAACGTTATTCTGCTGCCTGCCGCGAAAGTGCAAGGACCCGAGTTCGATCCCCGGTACCCCCCCCAATGTTATTCTGGAGGTTTCTTGGGCAAAAATATGCCTTAGTTTTGAAATGTCATTAAAAAATGAAAACAGCTTCATACTATCTTCGTCCTCTTACTATTTCTAATAAGCCACATGTCTATACTTTTATATCAGCTTTCTTTCCTTCAATAACTGGAACACAGGGGAAAACCAGGAAAATAGGTAACCACTGCCTAAAACAAGAGCAGTCATTATTAACTTACTGAACAAATATTAACTGAATTCCTATAACACCTTTCATAGTAATTGGCAGTACAGTGAGAGATGAAAGTCGTTAAGAGAAACCCTGAAAGACTCCTCACTCTCCTAAGGATGATGTCACATGACACAGAATGTCCATTCCCTTTCAGTCATTCGGAATATGCACCAAAACAGAACACGGGCTAACCCAAAAACACACCGTGACAGATTTCAAAGCACCGCCCACAGAGTGTGTTCTCAGGCTAAGGTGGAAGGAAAACAGAATTCAATGATAATGCATTAATTCATAAAAACTCCTACCGCTGAAATCAAAGCACCCATTTGTGCTGAACTGTGGACCAAAACTATACGAAAAGGAAAATCAGAAGATATTTTGAACAAAATTATGGAAATACATAATATAAAAAATGGAGGGGGCGCTAAGAGCGTATCTTAGAAGAAAATCTGTAACTTTTAAGTGCTTAATAAGAAAATTAGAATGCCGTAGTCAATTATCTGTTTTAATTTTTTAAAAGCTAGACAAATAAGCTCATGTAAAATTCAAAGTAAATGATAAGAAATAATAAAGAATAAAAATCAATTAAAAAAAAACCCTGGATCAATAAAAAGGAGAGTGAGAGGGCTAGGAATGTAGCTCAGCACTAGGAGCTCGCCTGGCATGTCTGAGGCACTGGGTTCAATTCCCAGTCATGGAAAACAAAAGAATGGAAGGAAGGAGGAAGCAAGGAAGATAAGTGGCTTGCTTGAGGGACCCTGCCTCCCTGGGCCACACTCCTGACTGAAGAGCCCCTCCAAGGAGGAGCCTAGTGTTTGGGCTGGCCTGTGAGTTTCCCTCTCTGGAGAGGCCGGCTCCCATGCAAGTCATCACCCCAGGAGGCACCTGCTGCTCCCAGTACCTGCAGCAGGCAGCAGGGCACCTGGAGACGGCCGGGGGCAGTTCCAGTGACGCCCCCTCCCTGCACCGCTGGGCTGTGTGGACAGTCTAGCACAGACGGGGCACTGCAGGCTGAGCTTGGGCACCACCTAAGGCCATCCCTGCCGAACCAATCCTGTCCAAAGCTAAAAGCTAAACACCACTGGGCTTTAATGATTTCTGAATGTAGGCAGGGAGAGCCACCCTCGTCACTCGGGTGTCTGGCTTGGCACCTGGGAGATACAATAACCCAGGATCACAGGAAGAGGTGGGTTCAGAAGAGTGGGGTGGACTTTGGAGGCAGGGAAAGGCTGCACACTCAGCTCCAGATGCTCTGGTTTTGAGGCAGTGGCAAGGTATCAGACAGGAATTGCTGCACAAGGAACAGAGGAGGCTCTGGCCCTTCCCTCTGCATCCTACCATGCAGCCTGTCTGGAGATTACGGTTACTTCGACTCCCTGATCAGCCAGCGGAGGCAGGGCTGAGAACCCCTCCCAGAGAGCACTAGGAGAGAGAGCAGGACACCAGCACTTTACGGGAAGCAGGAGTAAGGAGGACCAGAGCAGAATGTGCCAACAGATTCCAAAGGAAGCAAGGGCAACTCCCAACATGACTTGGTCCACAGGTCACAAAGGGCTGAGAAGAACCCTCTGGGTCAGGCAGTGAGATGGCCTTGAGTGACTAACGCGGTTTCTGTGAAACAGTGGTGTCTGCAGTACACTGAGGAGCAAGTGCACTACCACAGTACACAAGCACACACTGTATGGAGGCTTGGCCGTGAGAGGAAAGAGGAGCAGCAACCGCAGAGAGAGGCTGGTCAGGATGGAAAGGCTCTGCTAGGCTGGAGGCCTCAAATCAAAGGCCCGGGCCGGGCTTGTGCATGGGATGTGGCAGGAACCTTCAGCCGAGGGCCTTGTGCGAGTCGCTGTGTCCTTGGAGGCCCCGCCTTCACCCCCTCCTCCCACCATTCACCGGATGATGGAGTTGCCACTCTGCCACCATCACGTGCTGCCTGGCCACAGACCCGAAAGCAAGAGGCCAACCTGCTTCAACGCTGTGAGCCCACCAGACCTCTCCTGGAGAAGCGGACCTCCTCGGGTATTTCTATTTTAACTGCAGGCTGACCAATGTGACTACTTTTTCTTTCTTTTTTTCTTTTAAATAAGTCTCACTATACAGTCCAGGCTGGCCTTGAACCTGAGATCTTCCTCCCTCAGAATCCCAAGTGCTGTGGGATTATAGGAATGTGCCACTATGCCAAAGATCTGACCATGTGTACCCATGTGTATGTGGTACACACAGATAAGAACTAATAAAGAGGAAAAGATTAAGATAAGGAGAGAAGAGAGCTTACTATTGACAGATCCTTGGAAAGGTGGAAGGACAGGAGACCTGCTATGGTTTGGATCTACAATGTCCCCCAGTGTCAAATGTCATGTGTCAGAGCTGGGCTTTGGAAGGTGCCTGGATCACAGAGGTGCAAACTTCATCCGTAGAAGAACGCATGGATAAGCTCACACCCTAATGTGCCGAGGGGTGGGGCCTGGTTGGAGAAAGTGTGTGCCTTCCAAGGGTGCATCCTGACCCCAGACCCTCCCTCTCTATTCCTTAGGCTGCCAGGAGGTGAGCAGCATTCCTCTGCCACATCCCTCTCCCATAATGCTCTTGCCTTGGAGCCAGCCAACCATGGACTGAAACCTCTGAACCCATGAGCCCAAATAACTTCTTCCTCCATTAGCTTGCAAGTGTCAGGTACTTTGTCTCAGCAGTGGAAAGCTGACCAATGTAAGACCTCAGGAAGAGGGGAAAGGGTGATTCTCAAACAGAAGATATAGTGTAATTTATCTGTGAACATAGGAAAGCTTTAAGGGTTGATGGTAGGAGGCTTGGCACATTCTCATCCATTGAAAACATTTTTGTGTGTGTGTAACACTGGAAACCATCACAAAGAATGAAGGAACAAGCAGTACTGACTGATGTTTGAAGGCATGAAAGTTTAAAAGGCCACTGAGATTACTGAGAATAAAAAAGAGGTAACTAGAGCTACGCAAGAGTTTTCCGCCAGTGTTAAGGGCCCACCTGAGATTAGAGATTATGACAGTCTCTAATAAAAGAGTGACATGATTAAGAAGCTGGGATATGGCAGAAATGAGAAGGTACACTGTCCAAAGATATATCTCACCTCAGAAGGGATTTTTTTAAATGAATTATCAGGTTTTTATATAAAATGATTTAATATCAAAGAAATCTGATTGTGAATCTCAGCCATTAATCTGTTTGCCCTTGGGTAAGTTACTTAGTTTCTCCAAAAATTTCAATTGTAATTGAGCATGGTGGTACATATACATAATCCCAGCACTCTGGGAGGCTGAGACAGGGGGATTCCAAGTTCAAGCCCAGCCTGGGCAACTTAGCAAGACTCTGTCTCAAAAAGCATAATTAAATGTTTTTAAAAATTCAATTTTATCACCTGTTAAATGTAGACGCCTTATCTGACTGTAGTGAAATTGAATGGTAAACACATGACTAGGGCTCCACATGATGCCTGGCATACAGAAAATCATCAATAAATATTAAATGTTTCAATAAAGTGATACGATTTTAGGATATCAAGGTTGGTTTTACTTAAAATAGGTGGCACAGATGGCAGGCACATTGGAAAGGTTTGTAAGGGAAGTAAATAGTAGGATATTGAGCCTAAAAAGAAAAGCCACACAATATGGTGGAGATAAGAGCTTTGGAAGAGCTTAATTCTTAGACAACGACCAAAGATAAAGGGGTGAGGCAGGATGGATTTTGTTGGCGCTAAAGTTTAAACAAACACATTCTGGGAGTCCTCTGGAGGTACAGATAATCGCCTGATCTTTGCACACTGGTTTCGGGGTGAGTACAAGAGCCACAAGTTTCAGGATTTGAATTTCACGAGGGAGTTGAGGCCGAGCTCGGCCTTTCCCCCTCAGACGGCCGCCCGGTACCAGCGAGCCGAGCACGCCCGCTGAGGTCCCCGCGCGCCAGCGCCAGCGGCCGTCCCCAAGAGCACGCCTCTCCCCCTGCTCGCCTCAGCTCCACCCATACTGATTCTAGCTGCATCTTTTCCACAGCTCTCGCATTTGCCTGCATATTCTAGGCATGCTGAGTATTCATGCGCAACCAGCACCTTGCTTAATTCATAAAGAGGAAAAGCCAAGAGTTTTACGGCCTAACAAGGCCAAGCGCATCCCGCAAACTGAAGTGCTGCTGCACTAAAAGCCACGTGTTTCTGCTGAAGAAGTGCACGGACAGCAGGGTGCCCTCTTTCAGTCCGTTAATGAAGCTGCAGTACTACTGTACGTGGAATGAAGAATACAAAGTATTAATACAAATCAGATTAGAGAGTTTTCCCAGAACTCCAGTGAGTAAATACTTTGGGTGCATGGGTCACATGCTCGCCACTGCACCTGCTCACACTTGCCCTCGTCCTACACGAGCAGCTGTGGACCGCGTGCAAATAAGCAGGCCTGGCTAGGCCGCTGCAAACTGTCACAGAGACAGGCAGCCAGGCAGCCGGCCAAGTTAGCCGGCTCCCACATAAGAAGGGAAATGCTCAAAATGTGCTGCGTGATGTGGAAGAGAAACAGCCCAGCAAAAAGTGCTGAGGACAACTGACGAGGGAATCCCGTACGAGCCTGTGAGGGAAACCTGGACCAGATGCAAACGCCACTCGCTAAGGTGATCCCATGCTTAGCACCTTCTCATGTTCTGCTTTCCTAGACCCTTCCCTGATGGTCACAGGGTGACTCGGTCCTGAGCAAGAAAACAGGGCAAAGTGACAATGTCAACTGTGGACCATGCTGAGACATCTTCCTCTTGGTGTTGATGAAATAAGAAGCCACCTGTGAGCAATCCCGGGCGCGGCCAGCTGGCCAACAGGGCAAGGCCTGGTGAGGCAGACTGCAGAACCCCCCTGTGAGCCTGCAGGGGAAAAGCTACACTGACTTGGGCTTGGTGGCATAGGCCTGGAGTCCCAGCTGTCGGGAGGCTGGGGCAGAAGGGCTCCAAGCCTGAGGCCTACCATGGATACCCAAAACAAACCAAGAGAGGGACCCTGTCCTGGCTGGCACTATGGCTGTGGACGTATGAAGGCATCACTGGTCCACAGAAATGGCAAGAGGTCAAATGTGAGCTGGGATATGCCAGCAAACTGTGTTAATATTCTTCCATGAGAACAGAACTAATCATTAATGCACCTGGCATTAGGCGGTCCTCGACCTACGATGATTTGACTCACGGTGTTTTGACTCATGAAGGGTCCATCAGATGGAACTTGAGGAGCATCCATAGCTGTAACTAACTGTCCAATCGCCCATCAACTATCTGCTACTTACAGAAGTAAAAGCATGTAAATAATACAGGAGCTCACTGAGAATGTCACTTAACTTGTATTTTAATTCCTGACAATTTCTATTGAACCTGTTACATGGTATATGTATGAACAGAAAAAGATCTGATGTTCATTATCACTTCACTTTTGATACAAATTTACCAAAAAACGATTTCAAAGCCAGGGGTGGTGCTGCACTCACTCTGGGAGGCTGAGGTAGGAGATTCCAAGTTCCAGCCCAGCCTGGGCAATTCAGCAAGACTCTGCCTCAAAAAAACGCTGGAGATGTACCACAGTGTGAAGGCCCTGGGTTCAATCCCTAGAACCACGAATTCTTTTAAAAAAACAATTTTGATATAAAACATCTCAAAGCTTACTACAGCGCTAAAGAATTAAACACGTTTTAATGAGAATCCGTTTTTAAGGGTTTTCCCCTCTGAGAATGGCCTTTCTGCATCCACTCTCCTTGCTTCTGCAGTGCCAAGTGGACGCAGCCTCCCTGGAGTTCACACAGCTGCATCTCTGCTGAAGCTGTCAGCACACGGCGGGGAGGCCACGCTGGCGCACACAGGAGCCACCACGGCTAATGGACAGTCTACTTCACGAGAAAATGCTCAGAACACTGGCAATCTGCAGTGAAAAATTACCAGTGCAAATCATTTTCCCGCTTCACTTTTCTCTTACTTCTGGGATAAAAAATTATGTCTTGGTGCTGAGCAGTACAGCAATGCTGGAGGCTCCCAGCCACTAGTTTTTGATCCCTGTGTCTGTTCATATCTCAGAGCTACTCCTCCACCTCCTGAGGCAGAGTTTACTCACTGTGCAAGTCACACCGACTTCGAAGCACAGAAAAATGCAGAACCCAGCCGAGCAGCCTCCTAATCTGGACACCTCCTCTCATCTCACCCATTTCTATGACAGATATTACAGAGTGGATAATACAGCGCCTCAGTGGTGAGAGAAGGCAGGAAACTGTTGTTCCAGAGCCATCTCGAAGTTAATGGTTAGCTTCAGAGAAAACAGGACTAAAATGTGTAAGTGGCATGATGACAAAAAAAAAAAATCAATGCTTTACATTTTTAGTAGTAATACACTACAACTATAAAAACAATCTTTAACTGACATATACTTGGAAATCTTATTAGCAGTCCCTGTATATTATTTCACCATTTGAAAGACAAAACTTTCAGATTATAATGGAGAAGTGGTGAGCATGTGAAATATGAATTTTTTCAGTGCTGCAACTTCAATCCTTATTATACATTAATTAAATTAGATCTTTCATGTTTAAAACTTTAAAAATTGAAAAAAAATTTGAAAATTGATTTTAAAAAACACAAATTCTCCGGTGTAGTGTTGTACACTTGTAATTCCAGCTACTAGGGAGGCTCAAGCAGGAGAACCACTATTTTGAGACCAGCCAGAGCAATTTAGCAAGAACTTGTCTGAAAAAATAAAGTTTTAAAAAGGGCTGGGCATATAGCTCAGTGGTAGAGTGCTTGTTTAGTATGCACAAGGCCCCGGGATAAATCCTCAGTACTGCAACAAAACAAAACAAAAATCCCACATTTGTGGACTTTATTTTACTGTTTAAAACTTTACTATTTTAAAAAGGGTTACAACTTTTATTTTACTGCTTGTGCCTGTTAAATAAAACACTTCTGAAAACTATGGAGCAGTTACATAAATACATGGGATCTCGAATCACACCAGAATTCAAATCCTGGTTTTCTCACTATGGATACAGGGAGTTACTTCACCCTTCTAGCTTCATTTCTTTATGAATGAAACAGAGGTGATATGAACTGAGTACCTGGAGAGATTGTTGTATAAATGAAAAATGCATACATAAAGTGCTTAGCATAATACATGACTCCTCCTAGAAGTCAGGGAAAGGGCAGTTGCCTACTATCACTACCCTCCCAGTAGCAAGGAGAGAGGCGGAGTAAGATAGCTCAGGTGGCGGCTCCCAACTTTTCCAGGTGGTGTTTCGCTCGTTATTAGACAAATGCTTACGTACGTGTGACCTTTATGCACCGCCACGCGCCACTCGCATTGTAATCATTCCTGGAGCAAATTTTCTACAATATTTACTACTCGTCTTTGCTACCTTAAGGGTGGTCGATCACAAGGAACTAACTTTCATTCCTGCCCAGCACCAATCAGGTGCCACAGTCTGAGTACGGTGAATACAGCTGGTGTGAAATTCAGAGTATCCTACTGAGTTCTGCCGTGTAAAGAGTCAGACCAGGATCTGAGCCAAGAGAACAACGTGGGGGATCAGGGCTGTAAAAGTTCTAACTCACACAAACCAGGTTAAGAAACAATGCTTCTTTGGAGCAGAATGCAAGTGATAATCTAGCTATCTGCAAATATTTTAAGGATGTCATATGAAAAAGTAGGCATGTTCATTCTGTAATATATCAGAGGACAAAACTACGGATAATAGATATGCTACAGGGCTCTGGGTCAAACAATATAGGGGTGTTTTGGTTATGTAATTGTGAAGATTTACTTCAAATCCAAGATTCTGTGATCTACACTAAAAGTAAGCTAAATAGGGATATTTATTTAAATAAGAAATTTCTTTACATATGAACAACAATATGATTAGCTTATTTTTCTTTCAGTAAGACAGTAATGACAAAATCTGTGATATAACTAGAGTCATTTATAGCTAAATGGATGCATATGGAGGCCATACTCTTAAGTGAAATAAATAAGACACACATGTGTAAATACTGAATATTTTTCTCTAGTGTGAGAAACTGAGAGCGTAAATAAGGATTAAAAGGATTAATAACTAATAACTGATACTTTGAAACAGGAAAAGGTCCAAAGGGGTAAGGGTGGTGGGAGGAGATGGGAAAAGGGAAGAATGGAAAGGAAAAATTATGAGAAAAGAAAAAAAAATGGAAATGAAGTCTATGTAAATAGGGAAGAGTGGAGGGGGTGAAGGGCGCAGAGGTAATGGGAAAAAAATAAGAACCAAGATGCATCATGGACAGGTACAAGCACCCAATGATAAATGTAAACATATTGTATACCTAAAATGTACCAATAAAAGAATTTAATGAAAAAAAAATCTGTGATATATATGAGTCTACACATACATACATACACACACATACACACACACACACACACACACACACAATGAAATTCTCAGTTTCTCAAATTATTCACCAGAATAATTCCACAGTCAATACTGAGATTCTTTGAAAAGTCAACTGCTGTTAATTTTAGACTTTAAAATAGAGCACAATGCACTGTGAACATTTTAAAATTACGGCAATATATATTTCTTTTGGTATGGGGATGGAACTCAGGACCTTGCACTTGCGAGGCAGGTGGTGGAACCACTGAGCTAAATCCCTGGCCAACATTTTTAAATTATAAGAGCTACATTTTCTGATACATTTGCCTAGTTTATTTGAATTTAAGTTCATATTTAGAGCAATTTCTCTCTAATGTATCTTGTTTTCTAGAGAGCTAATCCTTTACTTGGTTTCAGAAGAGAAAAACTCACAAAATCATAATGTACAACATAAAACTAATTGGAAAGAGCAAAATATATATTTTGTACTAACCAATCAAAAGAACTGTTCCAACGGCTAAACCTCCACCTGGAAATAAAACAAAACCAAGAAGAAAATTAATCTACCTTTTGCATCAAAGTTAGGCTTTATCGAGGACAAGTATTTCAATAACTTTAAAACTGCAGTTGCAAACAACATTTTAATTACCTTTTCTATTCTTTGCTCAAGGGGCTATTATGAAATAATTACATATTATGTGTAATTATATACTAAACATTACAATTACTTTCATAATATACTGTACTATACTTTCTCCTGGGATAGAACTGTGCAGCATTCAACGTAACTGTGGTTAAACAATGCAAAAGTTATATTTAGCACTTGCTAATAAATTAACTCAATGGCCAAGACCTACCCGTGCACAGTAACTTTGCTACACAAGCACAACATAGAAAAGAAAGGCTATTGCAATAGAAACCCCACTTTAATATTTATCCTCAAATGTTGTAGGCCTTAGATAAGAGCTGATAATTAATTTTTCTTTAAAAATTATGAATAATGTACACGAAGTCTGAACATATTCTAAATTTAGGATTTAAAATTAACAATATTTTTGTCATTTCAGACAAACCTCATACATTTTCTGCATTACAAGAAAATGTTATTTTAAATATCCGAACTAAGGAAATATAATCATAAATGTATAATTAAAATAGCCAATCATTAAAAATCATTTAACTATTAAGAAACTAGAACTATACACTAAAAAGATGACACAGTACACTGATACTTTTTCATCCCTTGGTAAAAGTCTCAGCAACATTAACAAATTCATTTTAAAATTTATAAGAGCATGTCAACTATTGAATAGATATGTGTTTAAAATGTAATTTAAAAAGAAACTACTCAAATTCCAGCAACAACACACAATGTTGCCGGTGTGTGTTTGTGAACACAGAATTATATAAGAAACATTTACAATACCAATAAAGAAGTTTCCCCAAAAAGTTATGTAGTGGCAAATATCATGTAGAAAAAATATGAAAAGCTCCTCTGAATGTCTTTTAAACCTTGCAAATACACATGAACAACTGTTGTGTTTCAGATAACTTGAAATCTGGTAACACACATATTTCCGGAACAAAATGAAACATGTGGCTTATATGGTGAGACTCGAAATCAATTTTAAAACAATCTGTAGAACACTTCAAATTGTTAGAGAAAGAAATGAAAATGTAGATTTGTAAATCTTATGTTTACATGGACTTATTAGAATACAATATGCATTTTAATTTCACATCTGGACAAACTCCTTCCTTATGGCATTTACAGCATACAGCCTAAAGAGGAGAATTAGCACCATGCAGACAAGATTAGTGCGAGCTGCAACACGTATGAGGACAGCACTCACAGCAGGTTGCCTTTGGACCTGGCTAAGTCTAATTGCACAATTGGCGGCACACATAGGGTACCACAACTCTTAATTCATCTTGCTCATTTTACACCACACTACAATTTCACATTTCTCTAATTTCCCTTATTTGGAAATATAAATATTTAATTCCCTAATATAGCCACTTTGTGTACGTTTAAGGAGATGAAATAAACAACAGTCTGCTTTGGTACTAGAAAGAAGTCGGCCACCTTTCTTAAATCTGTTTCCTTACTTTATTACATTTGTTACAGAACCTCCACAGGAAGTTAAAGGAGTCTGATATTCGCAGTGGGAGAAGCATCCTGATGACATGAAGTGATGCCTAGTACAGCTGTCTGTCTCAGGGGATTATAAGAGGAATGCTTGTCATGCTGGCAATTATTTTCAGATCAGAACAAATCACTACAAGCTTATTGTTATTTGGTATGTGGTGATCACAGCAACAGTGATAATTAGAAAGAATATTTCTCAGTGATGGCAAACTTTTTGGAGACTGAGTGTCCAAACTGCAACCCAAAACTCACTGACTTATCACAAAGTGCCAACACTGCAATTACACCTGAATACTGAGGGTTTAGATAAAACAACTCACGCAGTAACACTTTCGTCTTTAAAAAAACCCACAGTAACACACGTGCCACAGGTTCGCCACCACTGAACTAGCTAGAGCAGATCTGACTACGCTCAGACCATTTTCTGTTAAATTCAGCCAAACAATTATCTGTTCCTGATAATTCAGGAAAACACTGCTCAAAAACTTAAAATCATAAAAATTCTAAGAATGCTTGGAAACGCTGAACATTACTTCATATGAGGACATCTTAAATGACTTTTATCAGCCAAATTAAAATATCAACTCTTCTCATAAAAAAAGCCAAGTTTTCTTTCTAAATGAGCTCTATTATATAAATTCACGATTCAAATTTAGATTAGTTCTAAAAAGGTTGGGTCATGTTGAAGGTTGGTCATGGGGAGGAATTAGCTTATTAATTTAAAGTTTTTTACATTTGTTTCTCTGCACAGGAGGTGAAAATGATTTGACACACACACATAACACACACAGGTAGCAGCAAAGTCCTTCTATTCCTCCAAACTTGATTTTGGTGAGACCAGATCTCACAGTATTTCCCCAAAATATCTTTGATTTTGATATATCTTACTTGATATACCAAGGTTCCAGATGCACGGCATTTTAAAGCTGAAATGAATCTGTAACCATGCCCCTACAAGTAATAAATAAAAAGCTAAAACAACCAACCACAACAGATGTTTAACATGATATACTCCTTGAAAGCTAGCTTTTACCCTATTGAATATAGTCATCCATTAGTAATTTAATCCAACTTTAAAATCAAAGCAGACTTCACACTAATAATTTCTACTTAAGATGGAAATCTTTTCTCACTATTTTACTAGAATGTTTTCCAGATAAATAATGCAGGTCAGGAAACAATTAGCTCATAATCATGATGTAAAGAAGCGGGAAGGGGCTGAGGTGGTCATCCTCACTTAGAAGAAAATCACCAACACGCTTTCAAAGTCAATTAGAAAACTCTGGGTTTTACTTCTAGGCTTCTCTGAAGTATACTGAAACTTGTTTCTAATACTGGCTAAGTATTTTATTTACATGTAAGAATATGTGTTGGAAGGTTGAATATACTTTGAAAGTTTGATATTTTGAAGTACTTATTTCATTAAGATTTTGACTTTTAAAAATAAGACACAGGCTGGGGTGTATCTCAGGCTGTGCTTGCCTAGGATGTGCCAGATCCTGATGTGGAGCCCCACAGCCTCTGTATGAATGAATGAATGAATGAAAGAGCAAGTATTTCTGTAAAAATACACAAGGAAATTTAAGATCATCTTGTGACTGAAACTACCAAGACTTTCCTATCTTATGATTTTAAAAATATAATGAAAAGGGCTTTTGCCATTGGTTTAACTCATATGGGTAGTAGTTAAGACAATGATTTCAGTACTCCCTTCAAGTGAGAAAATTCAATCCTACATATGCCCACCCCTAAACAAATCTCTAATTAAGCTGTAAGTTTTGCGTGAGGTCAAATTAATACATTAGACTATTAAGACCCAACTGTGCTATTTCATTTTTCAAAGTTAGAGAAAGTAATAGGGAAAAGAAAGTCAAGAGAAGTAACAGTGATTTATACCAGTTCTGTCCAGAGCTCTGTATAAAGTGATAATTTTGTTTAAAATTACAGAAAAGACATTGTTTGGAAAATGTAATGTAAAAGACAATCCGTACCTTTACTTCATAGCAATATCCTTAACTGTTTTCTTTTGTAGTGACAGGAGGGGGACTGGGGATCAAGACCAGGCAGGTCCTTTCCCACTGAGCTACATCTCCAGCCTTTTTTTCGGTTGAGACAGGGGCTCCTAAGTCACTAAGTTGCCCAGACTGGGCTTGAACTTGTGATCCTCCTGACCCGTGTATGGGGATGACACCATCAGGCTTCTTAACTACTTAGTGCCATAGCTCAAATTCAATTGCAGTTATTTCATGTTAACACGCCTACCTTTCTTTCCCTGTAAGAAGAAACATTCTGATGAACATGAACATGACAAATATTGGCTGGGCAAATAGAATAAAAAATAAAGGTACTAACGATTAATAGTGATAATGGTTCTCTACATTAAATCACAGGAAAGTTTTACATAGTAATACAAAGGAACAAGTTGGTACAGTAGTGTAACCACAGTACTGTAAATATACAGTACAAATTCAATGCATATCATCCCACACTACAGAGTAAGATAAAGGAAGCAAGCCTGCCATTGTTTACTGTCTGAAATCATGCTGAAAATGGCAGCTACTCTACCAGGCTTCTTCCAGAAACTCTTGTTGGACTCTTATTTAGCCCAAATCCCTATCTGCCATTGACTTGACTGTCAAATTCATAACAGAAGTTAAGCAACCAAATCTATGAAGTCACTGTCTTTTGAGCACCTCCCAGGTTTGCAAAATTTATCTCTTAAAATCTTTCTTTGGAAATTCCTGGAAAAAGAGAAACGGAGTATTTAATAAAGTCCCTTCCTTTTCTAAAATGTAAGTGTTACTGATATATACTATCTTTCCAATGTATTCTGCATCTATGCTTAAAATTACAATGATGTTATTGTGGCAGCAGTAAAATGCCACCACACCACACATTGGTTGTAATACACTAGTTTGTTACACATAACCACTTAATATATTTTGGCAAAAGTAACAATGTCAGTACAGTCTCATCCTTCTGGTATCCTATTATCCTTACATTTTGTCAAAACAGGGCATGTACTTGTGAGCCTGGTTACAATCTGGGTCAAATAACATTTTAGAGTAACAATGTAGTCTCAATTGCCTATACTTTTATACATTATCAGTCAAATGTTTCTGTTTCAAATAATATTTTAATAAAAAATAATATAAACTGCTCCATAGGACCATACATAACAGAAAATCGAAACAAAAATATCATTAAGACTTTTACAACAACTGAAATAGTTGTGGACATATTTATTATTCCAAATGTAGTAACTGCTATTATAACAACTTCAAATTCTGGGTACTTTGATAATTAACTGCATACATGCAGAATATATTTCAAAATATTGAATAACAGTGGTTCAATTGTGTTAATGAATACTGCTTTTTAGAATAAGCTTGCTACAGTCAAATACTAGAGTGTGCCACTCCCCAAGCAAAACTGGAAGGTTTAAACATTATTTTTCAAGTTTATATCTCTAGAAATACATGTGGAAGGTGTTTTGAGTTTTCTCTGGTGGTCGCTCAAAGAGACTATAGTTCAATCATAAATTTAGGCTCAATAAATGGTCAAAATGCTATGAAAAGTTGTCAAAAATCTGATAAAGCTGTAATATGGTTCAGAAGGCATAAATCTGAACCCTAAAGAGCAGCCTACATGGTTACAAGTTTAGGGACTGTCATATCACTTAATTTCTGAATCTGTTTCTACAGCTTAAACTTCTACCTCCAGCCTACAAGTTCCATCAATTTTTCTACCCACCATTTTTCTTTGAACAAGAACTTACTAAGAACCTCCTAAATGTCAGAAATTGTGCTAAGCACAGTTTCTCATTTTAATGAGGAATGAAGATATAATGCCAAAGATATGGGCTTTTTGTTTGGAGAGTTTCAGTATCAAAATGAATGAAGTTACATATCCCCACTGAATTACAAAAGATAGACGGGCATGATGGCATTTCATAATCTGAGAGGCTAAGCCTGGAAGACTGCTAGTTTGAGGCTAGCCTGGGAAACTGAGATGCTGCCTCAAAATAAAAAAAATAAAAATACGAAGCGAGGCTTACAAAGGTAAAAAAGTGAAATGAATATTTGTTAACTATATATTTTGAATTATATGTTTTTAGTACCATGCAACTCAAGAGGATATCAGACTTGAAAAAAATTACATGAAAATACCTAAATTTATGCAGAATCAGGATTCAGTTAAGATATGAAGAAACAGACTTAAGGAGCCATACTCTCTCTAGAAGGCTGCTTGTCTTACTACTTTCCTCTGTACTAAGCATATTTGAAAAGCTGGGGAGAGGGGTGGATTACGGTGAGAAATGTCAAGTGAAGTACAGGAACAAGCAATGGCATTGGTAATACATTACGAACGTGTACCGGATTTAACAGACACATATCCCACATTATGAAAAAAGTTATGAAATAGACACAACAGTTTTAATGCAGCAGCATCGAGATAAAAATTAATCTACAAGCTTTATTAACACAGCAGCTCTGTCCAACCAATCTAATCTGATCAGCCTTTCAATAGAACAGTTAGGCAACAAGCATATTTTTCAATAAGCGTCTCATGAAAAATTCCAGAGACAGCCTAAGAACTGGGTTTCTTTTTCTCATTACGGTATAGATTAAATTTAAACTTGTCATTTGGTGGGTAGCAGCGATCATCTCCAGGAAGCAGGCTGTACATGGAAAAAAAATACCAAACACACGCACGCACACATACACACTTAACGCAGATGGGGTTGACTACCCAGGACAGGCTTCAACTAGTACTTTGCCTCAATACACCCAGACTCTTTGAGCCAACATGGTTTGTTTTACAATCTCAGAAGTTAAACAGCATGGCGATGAAAGGGGCAAAATGCTTTTTTGTAGCCTTTTCTAACGATGCCTTTCTGGCCAATGATAAAAACTTTTGTAGGTTGGCCCAGGCGTGAGCTGCCTGGGGCTGGTAGGAGGTGGACTCGGAGACGGGCGGGAGTCCTAGGAGAAGCCAGGCCTTTCGCCTGATCAGCGGTTCCCTCCCACTAGGAAGCGCGGAGGGTGAAGTAGGCTGCCCGGCCGGCGCAGAACCCGTGCAGCGCACAGCTCCGCGGCTGCACGCGGCCGCCCTTCCTCCCGCACGGCCCAGCGAGGTGTGCGGCCCAGGCCGCTCCCCTCCCTCGGGGGACCCAGATCTCCGTCTGAACCGACCTAAGAGCTGGTCCAGGGCCGGGAGCCCGGTGGAAACCAGCAGCTGTCCATTCCGCACCGACGGCCGCGTGCCCGCAACGGACACCAGGCGAGGGCCTCTGCCATCGGCACCGCCGGCCCTGGGACCCCTCCTCTGGAAGCTGGTGGCACTGCTTCTGTCGGCCGCTGCCGCCACAGACCCAGGACTCCTGGCGCCAGCACCGCAGGTTGCCTTAGCCGCTGCCGCCATCTTGGAGCGTCCCGTGAGTACCCAATAGGAAGTCTGGGAATGAGAGTAGCCGGCCAATCAGAGCCCGGGCCAAAGTCCCGTCTCCTCTCCTTCCCGTAGCCAGTAGAGCTGAGACTTTCTTCCCGAGCCTACCAATCGCAAGAAGTATTATTGAAAGGTGCGCACTACGTAAGGACGAAAGTCTTTTGCAGGGCGCAGGTGAGAGCCGCCCCTGGAGTCTGGGCTGAGCTGGGCCTTCCGGGGTCCTTTCGGGCTGGAGGTGGGTATGAGCCTCCCGTGATCCTTCAACCTCGAGAGCCTTCGTTCGCGGCGGGTTTCAGGAAGGCGGGCGGAGCGGAGAGCCCTGAAGGGTCTGGCGAGAGCCCCGCGAGCTTGCCTCCCTGCCCCGGAGAGAGAGGCCCGGTGCCTCTTCTGGGCCCGAGAAGCCGCTCCCCTTCCCGTCTCCGGAGATGGCGCGGCTCCGAGGTCGGGGCTGCGGCCCTGAGGAGCTGCTTGCGGAGCGGCGGCGGGCGGGATGGGGCCGGAGGCAGGCGCGCGGGACGGCCCTGTGCAGGGCTCCGCCGCCTCCGAGCTCGGCGGGTCGGTCGGGCGCCTGGCCTCGGCGTGCGCAGGACCCTGTTCCTCTGGCCACCTTGCCCACGCACTTATCGTCCTTGGCTGTTAAACCAGCTGCCAACAACAAAACACTTTCGGTCTCCCCCAAAAAGAAACATAAAAGAAGTTAGATGTGTGCGTACTTAGATATTTGTGCACTCTGAATCGAAAGCTTCCTCACTATAATATGAATCTTGTGCACGGAAAAAACGTAGTTTACAGCTGTGTTTTGGATTTAAATATTTTTTCAAACCTGAATTGGGAGGGGGATGGGTAAGTTATTTTTATTTTTTTATTATTATTATTATTATTATTATTACTATTATTATTATTATTTTGGTACTGGGGATTGAACTCGGGTCCCTGCGCTTGTGAGACAGGCGGCAGAACCACTGAGCTAAATCCCCGCCCCGGTAAGTTATTTTTAAATGCTTTCGTGATTGACAGATGTCTGAACTAAAAAGGACTCCCAGATCTTGCCTGCACCACTACTTTACTGTTGACTTTGACAGTGATACTTTGTAGTTAATTGTTTGATTGAGAAACAAGGGGTTGCTACTGTGTTTCCCAAGCTGGCCTCTAGCTCTGACTTAAGCGATCATCCTGCCTCAGCCTCCCAAGTATCTGTAACTACAGGTACATCGCATTGTGCCCTGGTAATAATACCTTTTAAATATATCCCTCATTGGAATTCTTGCATCAAATTGTTTTAAATGTCTGACCTGTTGAAACTTTTGACTGATTCTGTTTGATAAATTGAAATTAGTATTGCTAAATAATGACTGGAGTTTTGGGTTTTGTTTTGTTTTTTCCTTTTATGAATTATATTCAGAAAAAAATACATTGCTGGTTAGGAATCTGTCAACTAGAAAACTTTGATCAATGTTGCTTTCATTTCACAGCTTTCATCAGTATAAATCTTTAGTGTAAATTACTCATAACTGTTGAGTGATTAACATCTGCTTAGATATATCTCGTCATTTTAGACATAGAAAACCATATTTGTTGCACTTAAACGGAAAACATTAAATAGTCGAGGCTAATTTTGTAGTGTAGTATATAAGCACTAGGGCGACCAAAAGAAAAAGTGATAAATTCTCCAGTATCAAATAGAAGCTTCTTGAATATTTTTGCCAAGACTTTGAAATATTACAGATAGTTAAATTTATAAGTTGCTGTACTATAGATTTTCTTAGTTCCTACTGTATTTATGTTACCTCTTTGTTTTCTCCAGGCCATGATAAGTGATGGTTCATTTACCTTGCTACTAGAAGAGTTATTTTACAGCTCATGTAATTCAGGAAGCATGACATACCTAGCAAGGTGTTCATGAAATTAGGGTATAGGTCTGGTATAGCACTATTATGGCGTATATTTCTTTAATCTCTGTGGTTTTTTTTTAACAAAAACAAAACTTTTGCTGCCAAATGATTACATATAATTGTGTGCCAAATTATAGTAAAACTCAGTATGAAACATTGGAATAAAGAATTCATGGGAGGGAAAAGTTAGAATGGCTTATGTTCAGGTGTGCCAAAACGCGTTCTAAGAGCTCGGGTTACAGGAGAAAAATATTTAGTCTCTGCTACTTGCTTTCACGGATGGGAGAGACAGCAGGTACATGGGCAGATACAGCATGCTGGGAGTGCTGCAGAGGCCTAGTGTGGCCTCCTGACTCCAGTGAGAGAGGAGCTTTGCTGAGTTTCTCAGCTGAGCCTGAGTTTGACAGGGTGTGCAGAAGATAGAATAGTAAAAAGAATGAGGTGTCAGATTTTTTTCTTCAAAAAATCTGTGTCCGTGCTTCTGTGTGAGTCGCTCCTATGATTTCTATGAGTGGATTTTCAAATACGTGTGCAGAACTTGGGATTGAGCCTAGGACCCTGGACACAGTAGGCAAGCGCTCTGCCCTGGCCTGCGTCGCTAGCTCTACAAAGGAGGGTTAAGAGAAGAGGACACTGCAGAAGTTAGGCAAAGGGCTGATGGATTTGGTTTTCCCCTTGAGGACAGTGAAAAATGAGAATCATTAAAACGCTGTAAAAGAATGACTGATTTTTTTGATCCTTATGAAGGGAATGGCTAAACATGCTAGAAGAAAATGAGTGGCCCTACCTGGAACTGGGACAAAGAGAGCAGGGTGAATGAAAAGATCATTACCAATGGGGAAAAAATAAGAATCAAGATATATTATGTAAAGGTACAAATCTCCAGTAATGAATATCATTATATTGTATACCTAAAATATACCAATAAAATTACATGTAAGAAAAGATCACCAGGGGTGGAATTGACGTGACCAAGGGAAGATAGGGGGTGAACCAAAGGTAACTGGTAAGATTCCACCTAGAGCAGCTTGGTAGATTATGGAAGACAGAGAATAAAGGAGGAAAAGCAGAACTGAGTAGTTGTGATGTTGGTTGTTTTGGGGGAAGGGGTCATAAATTGAGGTTTTTTAATCTGTTATAAACATGTTTAATTTGAGATACAGTACTCATGGAGTATGCAAGTTAAATGGTTCAGATTTGAAATTATTAAACACATACTGGCAGTTGATCCCTAAGGAAATGCATATTTTATAAGAAAAAGAACCACAAATAAACTGGGGAACAGCAACATTTAAAAGTTGGGCAGAGGAAAATAAAGTAAAATAAGGACTGGAAAGTGTTCAGTTAATAATGAAGGTTTATGTTATAACTGCTAAGGTAGATTTTTCTGGAGTAGTCAATTTAAAAGTGAAATACTGTAATTGTGTTTAGATGAGAATGGCAGGGGAAGTGTAATACCCCATGGAAGTAGAACATTGTGCATTTTAGAAAGATCTGCTGTGAAGGGAAGCGGATGATGAGAAAGGCTATTGGTTGTGCTTTCGTCGTTGAGGGAGAGAACGGGAAGACTGAGGAGAGATTCAGAAGGCCATGAATGAGGGACAGTGGTGCCTTGGTGCTTGTTAACTGCTTCCTGGAGGCACAGTGAGTTCCGAACTAGGAGTAGGTAGTCCTGAAGCAGTGGACGCCAACCAGAACCAAACAGAGTCCGATGAGTTTGAGGGCAGTGGAGTACCAAGGTCTGACTAAGAGGAGGACTCCAGGCTTCAGCAGAGAGATCAGTATTTGAAAGGCGGGGTCATTCAGTGGCTAACAGGAAGGGCTTTTCTCCTCCTTTGTGCCATTAAATCTTAGATCTCATAAGACCATTTTTCTCTTTCATTCCATCATCTGCTTTCCTTCACTCCCCCCTCCCCCATTCCAGTTACTATTTATAGCCATAGCCCAGGTCACATCTGTGATCTCTAGAACCCTCATCACATATTTTACTTTTCATCATTGTCTTGGGGACTGAAACCAGGGCCTTTGCACTGAGCTATATTCCAGCCCCTTTTATCTTTAGTTTTGAGACAGTCTCACTAAACTGTTGCCCAGGCTGGGCTGGAACTTGCAATTGTCCTGAGTCAGTTTTCCAGAGTGCTGGATTATGGGCGTGCAGCACCACAACCATCCTGACTGTCCTCTGAATGCCTGTGGGCCCTCTGCCTCACGCCCTCAGATGGACATCGGGCACCCTTCCCTGCCAGCAACCAGTTTAAGGTGTACCAGAGAGCATGCAGTGGCTGTAGTAAGCAGCCACCCCATGATGCAAATGGGCTCCCCTTCTGTCAGGTTTGCAGTGGCTCCCGCAGCCCTGGGGTCGGTATTACAGTTGTGTCTGGGCAGGTAAATTGCCTGAGAGACTGGAGGCTCACTACTGGCCCTGCTGGGATTCTGGCAGCACCTTTGGAGGAATGAAGGTCAAGGTCATGCCTGCACCTTACCTGTAAGGTAAGGACCTCGGTAATCTTTGTCTGCCTCTGCCTGTCACTGTATTCACCTAAGGAAACCAGAGCTTGAGTTCTAGCATCACAGTGTTTTGCCTGTTTCCTACTTTATATAAGTAAAGCCAAACAGTGTATATTCTTGGCATTGACTTCTTTTGATGAATGCTGTGTTTAAAGTGTATCGTTATGGATGATTTATTGCTGCATAGTATTATGTTAATGTATCTCATTGAAGGAGATTTGGCTGTTTCTCGTTTGTGGCCCACTGCTTTTGTAGCACAACTGTACCAGCGTACACTCTTACTGCTAGGCTTGGAGAACTCCTGCTGCACTCAGTCCTGAGCAGCACTGAGCACCCTCATCGTGCTCACTGTTCATGGAGCCTTGAAGTGCAGATGGCCTAGAATTTGACGGATGAACTTGAGCCCTTGCTCAGATGTTTATTGGCCATTTGGGGGTCCTCTTTGATGAAGGATCTGTCCATGACTTTGCTAATTTTTGAAAACTGGATTTTTTTTTCCTCTGTGAATTTGTAAGAGTTCTTTTAATATTTTCAGTAAAAGCCCATTTTGAAGTAAATGCATTGCAAGTGTCTTCTGTCAGTCTGTGGCCTGCCTCTCGGGTCCTTGTCTTTCTGTTTCAGTCAGAGTACACTCTGATGTCACCTCTCAGAGGCAGCACTCGGGGCCAGGTGTGCCTGCTCCAGGGTCCAGAAGGGGACTGTGACTCTGCTAAAAGGCCTGCTGCTCACCTGGAGGCTGTGACAGTCATGTTCCTGTGTCTGTGGTAGGGCTGGCGAAAGGTCTCTTGTCTCCTTCTGTGAGGGTCCTGAGCCTCACGCCCCACGGGAATGAGGGTCTGTCCTGTTCTGTTGCCTCATCTCTTCCATGAAGCCCTGTGTAAGCGGCCGATTTCTCTCTCGATTCTCGTTTCGCAGATATATCTGTGGCTCTTCAGGCTTGTTAGGGAGTTGGCTTCTTTTCTTCTAGAACTTAGCTGTACTGAACGTGCTGAACACTGGACCTCGCCCTGTGTTCTCTGCTTTTGTAACTGCCTGACACAGCCTTCTGCTTCCACTCAGTCTCTTGGACCTTCCTTCACTTGCTTGTCACTTGTACTTTGTCCAGATTTTTTATCTGGTGGACTTCTTCTGACTTGACTTTTCCAGTATGTTTGCTCCTGTCTACACTAGAAGCAGTTCTTACTGCCTTTTTTGTGACTCTAGTGATTTCTCCCTTTACAATAATTACTTTTAATTGCTGATATTGGTGATGTGTGTTTATTTTTCTTCTTCATTGTTTGTTTTGCTGGGCATTTTTCATTTCTATTAGTTTTTTAAAAAATTAACTTGGCAGTGTTGTTTTTCTTCAGTTTTATATTTACTTTCTATTTCATTAATTGCTGCTCCTATCTTTATTATTTATTTCCCTCCACATTCCTTGGTTTTTATTTGCTGAGGCCATGGCTGTTCCCTCTTTTCAATAAAAGCTTAATTCATTGGTTTCCCACCCTTCTTCTTTTCTAATAGACTGTAGTTAAGATGTGATTTTCTCTAAGCACCTTTTTTTTTTTCTTTTTTTTGGTACTGGGGATCGAACTCGGGACCTTGTGCTTGTGAGGCAGGTGGCGGCACCACTGAGCTAAATCCCCGGCCTTTTTTTTTTCTAAGCACTTTTAACAGTCTGTTTCGTCTTCATTCATAATGTTTTCTAATATCATAATGGATTATTCAGGATACTTATGAGAATGCTAAAATACTGAATTATATTTAAGGCAAATGAGTACTTACATGCATTCTGATTTTAATGGATTTTAAAGAGAAGATTGTGGGCCTTAAAATCTAAAACCATTGTGTACTTATATCATGGAATGATTAGTGTAATAAGGTAAATATGTCAAACATCTGGACATATTTCAGTTCGAGAAGATTTGTCAAGTAAACGTGTCCACAGAAATAACTCAGAACTGAATTGGAGTCATCTGTGACACAGTTTTTTAAAAAAATTATTCATGACTCTTCTGTATACTGTAACTCTCTGATTTGTGTTTTTTAGGACTGGAAACTTTTAAATTAGCGTTTTCAAATTTGGCAGTATTAATTGCATTCTCGACATTGGATTCCCTTATAATCCCTTCCCAATTTGCAGGGATATTCAGGCTTTTATTTGTAAGTCTATGTCTTTGATTTTTTTTTTCTTGATTCATGTCTTTTCTGTCCGATTAATTTTGAAGGATAATTTTTTTAAAGTTCTATTTTAGGGGCTGGGATTTAGCTCAGTGGTTCCGCGGCCTGCCTCACCAGCACAAGGTCCCAAGTTCGATCCCTGGTACCAAAAAACAAAAAAATAAATGTTCTATTTTTGTCAGGCATGGTGGCACATGCCTGTAATCTCAGCACTCTAGGAGGCTGAGGCCAGAGGATCAGAAGTTCCAGCTCAGCCTGGAAATTTAAGACCTCAGTGAAACCCTGTCTCAAAGTAGTAAGAAAGGGCTGTGGATATAGCTGAGTGCAAAAGCCCTGGGTTCAATCTCTAGTACCATATTTAAAGAGGTTTTTGACAAATGTTTTTCTATAGAAGATCAAATAGTAAATATTTTAGGCTTTGTGTTCTATATTGGTCAATTACTCACCTTCTGCTTTTTAGCACAAAGCAGTCAGAGAGGAAATGCACACAAATAAGCATGATTGCCCGTAAGACCAGGTCTACTAAACAGAGCTTGCTGGGCTCTGGGCAGGTCTCCCTCCCTTCGTGCGTGGGTCGAGTGGGCAGGGTTGGGGTCTAGAGAGGAGAGAGTTCTGTCCTTTTCTGTAACTTTTTTGCCCTGTGGGCTGTTCTCTGTTTCTTCAGTTCTTCCAGCTTTTTGATCTTTTGTGTGGGGAGGTGGGGGGTTGATTTCTTTAAACTCTGTTCTTTTCATTCTGTTCTTCCACATGGTCTTTTAGATGCTATGTCTTTCCCAAACCTAGGAAGGTATTTAATAGAGTCCTTTTCTGTGTCCCCACCCCTTCCCAGAATTACCTGTCATTTTGTTAGGGTTGCCTTTTGTGGTTTTCTCGGCGTTCTTTTTTCTGCTTGTGTTTTCCATCACTGTCAGAGATCCTTGGTTGTCCGTTCACGTTGGTAGATGAATGGCCTGTTGAGTGTTAAGGGAAGCTAGAATAGGCTTCTCTCCATTGTTTTCCCAGCAAATCCACACCCTAAATGGAAAGAGGACTGACAGGGACTTTTTGTAAGTCCACAGAACTAGTTTATTGGTATTCCTTGTTTCCAAGTGGATACACAAGGGAGCCAAACAAGGAGAACCCCATCCTGGCCTTCCAGTCTCTGTACTTTGGAGGGCAGATTCCTTCAGGCAGATAACATCTCTGAGAGGCTTGTCCTCCGACGCCCCATTCAGACCAGGACTCGGAGCCGCAGGAAGAAGGGTCCCATCTTCCCCACACCATGAGCACGGTTTGTGCTTGGGCAGGGCTGGCATCCTTTGCTGGGGCCAGGTCGTATGTATCTGAGGCTTGGCAGGCAGTAAGCTGTTTGCAAGTGCTGGCTCTGCGGTGGGAACGCGGCCTCCACGGCGCTGAGAAATGAGCTTGGCTGGCATAGCACCGCGTTTACGGTGCCGACGGGGGAGTTGTTCATGCAGTTTGCCGTGTCAGTGCTGTCAGCCACTTAAAAGTATGAAAAGAAAGACACGTTTTGACCTTGGCCTGAAGAAGTACACTGCGGCTGGAAGGTTGGCCCATGTGCCTGTGTGTGTTCTCAGCCCTCTGCCCTCCGCCTCACTGGCTAATTCCCGTGCTCTCCCTTCTAGCAGCTTCACAGTCTAGTGTGTTTTATGCTCGTCGCGCTTCTGTGTTATTTTTTAATGCACCGTTGTTTCAGTGTAGTTTTTGAAGGGACTGTGACCGCGTCAGGGATAAGTCACCAGGTTTATAGTGGTAGGACTGGGATTCACAGAGCAGCTGGGCTGGCTCGAAAGTCCCTGTCCTCCTCCCTGCTGCTCCCCAGGCCGAAGTGGACCTTAGTACCCTCCCTCCTTAAGCTAAACCTTCACTTACCATTTGTGGATATTAACATAAAATAGGACATATTTGGCTTCTTACAGTGGGAATGGATTCAGAGTGCTTGCTGCGGTGAGAAAATGTGACCTGAAACCGCCTGGGATAGTGAGACCCACTTAGCCCAATAGCAAACGACCCTGAAATCCGTGATACCTGTCTTAATCTTGTGAAAGAAATTAGAATTTTTTGCCTCTCCACAGCATAGAAATTTCAAGTTCAGTTCGGATTAACAAACTTTCTATTAGGGTTGTCCAGCACTAAAGCAAGGTCCTTCATAATTTAAAAATATATGCTTTAAAAATCGTCAGGATTTTAATTTTATATTGTTTACTTTTTATGTTTTTATTCCTCAGCATGAAAATGAAAGAGTAGAAAATAAATTTATTTTATTTTATTTTACTTTCTTTTCTTTTTTGCAGTGCTAGAGTCAAACCTAGGGCCTCACAAGTGTTAGGCAAGTGCTGTATCACTGGGCTACACCCCCAACCTTGAAAAGAATTTTATAGTACATTTTGTATTCTAAGATTAAATTTAAAAAACAAGCAAATGGCGTTTCCTTTTTCTGTTAACATTCCTTGGATCTCCTCACAGGAGAGCTAATGAGGTGCTGTCCTGTGATGATCATCATCCCCATTAAGCAGAGCTCGTCAGTAGCCTGCTTTACATTCCCTGATTGACGTATTTGGGTCTGAGCTGGCTTGACAGAAAACACATACAATTCCCCATTTTAATAGCTATTAAGTGTACAGTGGCATGAAGTATATGTGCTTTGTTGTGTGATCATCACCAGTTTGCAGAACGTTTGATCCACCTGCCGCAGTGAGGCCTCAGTCTACCCTACCTCAACCCTGGTGACCTTTGTCTTACTGTGCTTCATTGTGCCAGTGACTTGTTCTTTATAAGGTACCTCATGTAGTATCTGTTCTTTCATTACATTTGCGTAGTGTTTCTTGCTTAGGGTAATGCTTTTCCTAGTTCATTAATCTTGTATTATGTATCAAAATTACATTCTTTTTTTTTTTTTCTTTTGGTACTGGGGATTGAACTCACGACCTTGCACTGAGCTAAATCCCCGGCCCTGCATTCCTTTTTTATGGGTGAATTATATTCTGCATGTGTACACCATATTTTGTTTATCCATTTATCAGTTGATAGATATGTGGATTGTTTCTACCCTTTGCCTATTGAGAATAATGTCACAATGAACATTGGCATGTAAGTATGTATCTGCTGGAGTTGTTGCTTTCATAAGACTAATTTTGATGACTTCTAAACTGTTGTTCTCTTTTGTTTGTGAACTCCAAGAAATCATTGCCAAATTCAGTGTCACTGAATCTTTGCCCTATGTTGTTTCCTCCGTTTTAGCTCTTACATTTAGGTTTTTGAACCATTTTGAGTAAATGTTTATATACAGTGTAAGATAAGGGTACAGCTTCATTCTTTTGCATACTGATACCTACTTTTCTCAACAGCATTGTTAGAAAGACTGTCTTTTCCTGTCTTTTCCCCAGTGAATAGTCCTGGCACCCTTGTTAAAAATCATTTCACCATTATGCGAAGGTATATTTCTAGGGTCTTTATTCTGTTCCATTTATCTATCTGTCATGGCAACAGTATCACATTATCTTGATTACTGTAACTTTGTACTAAATTTTAAAATCAAGAAGTGTAGATCCTACAACTTTCTTAAGAGTATTTTTTATTTTTTAATTTATTTTCTGATACTGGGGCTCAAACTTGAGCTTGCGAGGCAGGCGGCAGAACCACTGAGCTAAATCCCCAGCCCTTCTTAAGAGTATTTTGAGCATTCAGGTTCCTTGACAATTCTTTTGAATATTACAATTATGTTTTCTATTTTGCAAAAAACATATCTTTGGGATTTGATAGACGTTACATTGAACTTCTCTGTCACCTTTGGGTAGTGTTACCACCTTAAGAATGTTAAGTCTTCCAGTTTTTGAGAAAGATGGCTTTCCATTTATTTATGTCTTTTAAAATTTCTTTCTGCAATATTTTGTAGTTTTCAACATACTAGGCTTTCACTTTGTTTTTCCCTTACTACTGTATGTCATTTTTTAATGCTATGACAAAAGTCTTTGTTTTTTAACTTCGTTTTTAGATTGTTCATTGTTGGTGTGTAAAAACATAACTGATTTTGCGTATTGACTTTATGTCCTGCTGATTAGTTGCATTAATTGTTTTAATAGTTTTGTGCTTCTTTAGGGTTTTCTATATAAGATGTATAAGATCTGCAAACAGAGATAATTTCACTTTTTTCTTTCCGATTTGGATGCCTTTTATTTCCTTTTCTTGCCTAATTGCTCTGGCTATAAATGTTCAATGTTATATTGAGTATAACAAGCAAAAGTGGACATCTTTGCCTTGTTCCTCATCTTGGAAAAGTTTTCGGGTTTTTACCATGGAGTATGTATTAACTGTGGAGTTTTCATGTATTGCTTATTATACTTGAGCAAGTTTCACTTTATTCTTACATTGTTGAGTGATTTTTTTTTCATGAAAGGTACCTTGACCCAAGGAGTCAAATGAATTGAATTTTGTCAAGTTCCTCTTCTGCATCTGTTGAGAGGCCTGGGACTTTTCATATGGTATTGATTGACTTTCATATGTTGAGTAAATCCTGCTTGGTTATGATGTATAATCCTTTTAATATGCTGCTGAATCTGGTTTGCTGGTATTTTGCATCAGTAGTCATGAGGGATGTTGGTTTGTAGTTTTTTCTTGTAGTGTCTTTGTTAACTTTAGTATTTGATAATGTAGCCTCATAGCATGAGTTGGCTTGTGTTTCCACCTCTTGAATGCTTTGGAAGACTTTGAGAAGGACTGGTGATGATTCTTTTCTACTTATTTGGTAGAATTCACCAGTGAAGTAACTGATACAGGGCTTTACTTTGTTGGGAGGTGTGCAGACATTTTTCATGAACACAATTTATGCACACAATTGCATGGTCTTTCTCTTGTGTTATATCTTACAGCTATAATTTCATTTAATTCCAGAAATGATGATGAATGAAGTTAGATCTGTCTACAGTATTAGTTTTCTAGGGTTGCTGTCATAATAGAATCACCATAAACATGGAGGCTTAAAACAACAGAATATTTTTCCTGCAGTTATGGCAATCAGAAGTCTCAAATTTAGATGTCCGTAGAGTTCATTCTTTCTGGAGGCTCTGCAGAAGAGACTGTCCCATGCCTTTCTCAGGCTTTTCGGGAGAGACTGCTGCATGCCTCTTGCATATCTCCTGGGGGACCCTTGCGTCGGGTGCCTTCCTGCAGTCTCACTATGTTCCATGCTTGTACTGCTCTCCTCTTTGTGACTCAGTGTGCCCTTCTCTGTTCTCATTAGATGCAGGGCACAACTACCCCAGTAGAGTTTCATCCTGATCCTTAACTGTATCTACAGAGACTGTATTTCCAAATAATACCACACTTTGGCAACCTTTCATTTAACCCAGCCTCGGTGTCCTTCAGTACACGATGGCGCTGTTTCTGCTGATGCAGCATTTTCAAAGCCCTTGTGGGTCTCTCAGGTGTCGTGAGAATCTGTGGAATCCGGGTTATTCACTCTCCTTCCTGTGTAACTTCATCTGAGCTCTTGGCTTCTGCTGAGATGATTGATGGAGCCCATGAATCACATACCTCATCTCTTTCCCGTTCCCTCTCTTCCTTCTCCTTATCCTTCTTTTCCTCCCCCGCCCACTCTCTTCCTTTTTCCTTTCTACTCTTCTCCCTCCTCTTTTTTTTGTTTTTTGTTTTTTGTTTTTCTGAGGCAAGGTCATGTTATGTATTCCAGGGTAGCCTTGAACTTCCTACACTTCATCTTAGCCAAAAGGCCGAGAAGCGATAGCCTTGAACTTCCTATGTAATCCAAGGAGGCCTTGAATTCTTCATCCTCATGCCTCATCCTCCCAGTGCTGGGGTTACAGGCATGTACCACTGTGCCAGAGTAGCCTGTGATGAGTAGACTGGCTCCCCACTCCCTCGTCCATTTCTCCAGGGTATGCTTTAGCATCTGTTATGATCTACGTAGTCTGAGAATTTTCAAAATCATAACATGCTGATTACCTTTTGCTACCTCGGTTCATCTGTTTGTCTCATATTTTACTGTAAGGAGCAAGGAGAGACCAGGCTGGGTTTATAACACTTTCTTGGAAACTTCCTCAGCTACATGTCCAGGTCCCTTGCTTACCAGTTGTTCATCCCTCCTCACAGTAGAGCACACTCCAGCCAGGTTTTCTGTCACCCTAGAGCCAAGATTGTTTCTCCTCTTACACTTATGACCTCACCATCAGCCCTTGAATGTTTCTGTTTCTTCCAGCATTCTGCTTTTGACGGTATGTTCTCTAAGGCAATAGGACTTTTTTTGTGTTGCTCTCCACTTCTTTCCAAGCCCTCAGAGTTGTCTGCACGTCTCTATTTCTACCAGTGGCCTTTTTAGGGTGTTGCAGGGCTTTTCGGATACAGGTGGCAGAGCAACACCCACTTCCTTTTACCATAGTCTATGTTCATCTCCTAGGACTGCCACGCCAAGTACCACAAACTTCCTTGCTTGACACAAGAGAACTTTATTTTTATACTTTTGGAGTCAGAAATCTGAAATCATGATGTCAGCAGGCCCATGTTCAGACTCTAGAGAAGACTCATTCCTTGCCTCTTCAATTTCTGATTGCTCCGTCCCTCTTGGCAGCAGAACTCCAAACTGCCTCCATTTTCACGTTAGCCTCTTTGCTGTGTCCCTTTGTGTCCTTTCTGTCTCAGGCAAGGACGTTCTCGTTGGGTTTAGGCCCTCTGTAATCTAGGTGAGTTCATGCTGGCCCTTCTCTTAACACATGCCCAGTGGCTTGAGCCAGCTTGTATGCATAACTATGCCATCGGGTGGCTTGTACCACTGGGTACAAACAGATCTAGGAATAAAATTTTACAAGTAAAATTAATAAAAAGCCATCCAATGGAACAGTCATGCATGTGCCACTACCGATCGTGGCCTGTCGTGACTGTGTTAATTACATCCTCAAAGACCATTCAAATATTGCCACATTCTAAGGTTCCAGGTGAGTGTGGATTTATACAGGAGAGGGGAGGATGCAACCCACTGCAGTCCGATTTTTAGGAAATTATATTGTTTATATAAATATGTTATATAATCTATAAATTTTAAAAATGTCAAAGCTTATGAGTGATTATTTTTATGAGATTATTTCACAAGATAGTAATATACTTAGTGTTTGTATTTATATTAGTGCTGAGTGGGGAAGTCACTTTTCTCGGACTGGATGGTATACGTGGGAAGTCAGGAGTACTGAGGCTATTCTGTTCATGCAGATGTACTGTGCACATTGCTCACCTGAAATTTCTGCTGACCTGAAATTTGTTCCTCAGCATTTTTTCACATCAACATAGTGAGATCTGAAATCTCCTCCTTATTAATAGAGGTAGTCTCCAATTGAATAGAATGAGTCTTAGTTTTTTGAGTGGTTCAAGATCAACTCTCAGATGTTTAGTTAGATTTTCAAATACTGAAGTAACTCATATATTTTTATGAATAGAAGTGGTATGAAATATATTTAGTTGAGTCTTCCAGCCAGGTGAGGTTGTTAAGGTCAGACACAATACTGTGGACAGATGAAAGGGTGTATTTAAGTGGGTTGTTAAGGGAGAAAACTCACTTTTAAGTAAATAGGAAACATAAAGGAGAACAGTAGGATTAAAAAGGGAGGAATACGAGTAAAACTGATATTGGAGTTGAAGTAGAAAGGCATTACCAAAGAGAGAGAAAATAAGATTTGTAGAGGGGCCGGGGATTTAGCTCAGCGGTTTCACTGCCTGCTGCGCAAGCACAGGGACCTGAGTTCGATCCCCAGTACCAAAAAAAAAAAAGATTTGTAGAAAGGAGGAAGTATCAGAAAAGTGGAATTTACAAAAGCTAAGGCCAGAGATAGGATAAGAGGAAGACTCTAAGGAAAGAAAAAGATGAGAAAGAGAGGGGTAAATAGCTTCCTGTTGAAAGGGAGAGCGAAGCATGGCGCTTTGTTTCAGCCTCGGTCAGATTAGTGATAACCATCATTTTAGTCCCGATAAACTGACTCAAGGCAAGCTGCTTGTGTCACTTTGCTAGAAGAAAATTGTAGGAATTACCTTACATTTTATTCATTAAATTTCACATAAATATGTACTATATTGTCACATTATATGTTATGTAAGATTTCTGCAGTTATGTAAAGATATAAAGGTGAGTGTTCATATGTTACCTTTTGAAAGCAGAAATTTGGTTTTTGTTGTAGATGCTGAAACACCACATGTAAACACAAACCGAACTGCTATCAACTTCTTTAATTCTTTGACCACAGTTCTTTTTAGGTAGATTGAGATTTTATTATCTGTTATGTCACCCAGTTTCTTTCTTTTACATTCCGTGGTAGATAAAGGACTTTAAAATTCATGGGAGTTTTTCCCTTTTTTGTTTTGATATAGTATCATTGAATATGCAAGTTCAGAATCCCGTTGACGCACTAAGAGGAAGATTTGTCTTAGCAGCACACACAGAAACATTCACTTAGTGTATATTAATTCAGCTCAGCTTAGGCCAGAGAAGTCTTTACTGATATAACTTTGATTTCCTGCCTTAGGGTCCTGAAGCCATGGATGACCCATGTGTGCTTTAGATTTTTTTCTGGAAGCCCTGAAGGCACCCTTGAAAATTGAGTGTGTTGTGGAACAGACCTATGGTAAGTAAGCTTTTACATCCTTTTAGTGCCTGGTTATTCTTTTTTTTTTTTTGGTACCGGGGATCGAACTCGGGACCTTGCGCTTGTGAGGCAGGCTCCGGAACCACTGAGCTAAATCCCCGGCCCCTAACGTCCTTTTTCTTCTGTTGATTTCATGCTCAAGTTAGGACTCATGGCTGTTGTGATGCTGCTCCCTTCTGGACACACTGTCATTTTCTAAGATTGGCACTTAGTGGATGAGCAAAGAACTGGTTAGCTTGACCCATTAAGGAGAGGAAGCCTTGGCTACATTCACAGCAAAGCAGTATCTAGCAGAAGTACTGGTCATAGTACTGTACAATGCCATCATGTTGATAGTGAAGAGCCCACTGAGAGTGCTTATAGTCCTGATGTCTTGTTCCAGATCTCACCGTCTCTTTCTACTTGGTGGCATGTAAATAGTTGTGGTCTGGGGCTGGGATGTAACTCAGTGGTAGAGCACATGCCTAACGTACATGAGGCCCTGAGATCCCCAGCACCCCCCCACACACACACACACAAAGGTACAGCAGATGCACACTGAAGGAACTTGTAGGTGGTGGGCCTTTTAGGATTCCCTCATTCTGTGTATGTTTTGGTAGTGAACTCAGTTTACTATTATAATGATGACATTTTTGTCTCCCTGCGACTCTGTTGTTCCAAAGGAAATATTTAAAACTGCCTCGGTAAAATTGAAATTAGGTCATGTTGCATCTGTTTTCAATGAATTAACCCGTATTACATTCTATACAGTGGACTTTAGATCTAACTTATTTTGTATGCCCACCCCATAGTCCAGTGATCATGTCTTCTAGTACATACAGTGAGCCATACCTTGACCCAGAGTGACACTGAGTGTGCACTGACCGACCTGCCATGGATTCTCATATTGTGTATATACACAAGTGCACCAGAATTAATTTTTTAAAGTGTGAGAGATAAAAATGTCCTTCTTCCTACCCTCAGGCTAAACTAGCAGACTACAAAACATTATTGGGATATAATTTAGAATTTATTATACATAAATATACATGTTTTTGGAAAGAAGAAAAACTTACAGATATAACATTGAGCAAACAAGCTAAGATTAAGCGGGATAGTTGATCTTGTAACCTTTAAAGGCCTGGTTTTGTTGTTGGTGGTGGTAGTTTCTTTCCCCTTTGCTTGCAGTCCTAGGAGTTGAACCCAGGGCCTTGTGCATGGTAGGCAAGTGTTCCACCACTGCCACCTTTTTGTTTTTTTCTTTGAATTTTGAGACATAGTCTCACCAAGTTGCCCAGGCTGGCCTCTAACTTTTAATACTCCAGTTGCTAGCCTCATGAGTAGCTGAGGTTAACTGCACCACCATACCCAGTCATATGAAATCCATTCTTAATTAGGGTTTGGAGAATTAATCACTGTAACTTATTTCTTTGTTTTAAAATATTACAATAAAAGCAAATATAGAGCAAGAAAATAAAATTATTATTAGCAAAAAGAGAAGAAATTTCTGTGTGCTGGACAAGAACATATTACTATTTCAGAAAATGTACTTATAAAATATATAGAAATGTGTAATATAATGAGTAATTATGTAATAATTGTATGGTAAACATTCAGAGTATCATGGGCATCTCAGAAGTTTGCCCTTTTCTTCAGTATAACCAATATTCTGCTTTCTGTGGTAATAATTTATATAATTTTATCACTTTCATCTGTGCTCCTGAGCTGTATGTTTGCATCTTGTCTCTGGTTCCTTTGTGGAATTGTTATGTATTTTCTTCCTCAGCATTATATTTCAAAGAGTCATCTATGTAGTTGCATGGTCATTCCACAGTTGGTGGATAATTGGGTTGTGTCTGCTGTTTGGCTATTATAAACGGTGTTGCTATGAATATTCTTTTAAAAATATCCTGGTTACAGGCCATTTTTTTTAATCTGTCAAATGACCAGTTATCTATTTTCAGGTAGGAAAATATTTAATAGCACAAGATAATTGGATACAGTGCTATTTTAAGTACATTTAAATGACTACATAATCAGTTTGTTATACAGTATCTTGACAGTACCTAATATTGAATGTCGGGAAAGATTCTGAAGTGATTATAATCTCTTTTAGTACTCCAGACTTTTAAGTATGTGGTAGAGTAGCATGTAAACAGGGATGGTTTAGACTACAGATGGATGGATGTAGAGCAGTACAGATTGTGGCAGAGGGTCTTGTGAGATAACTGTGTCCTTTCTTTGGCACACTCGTCCCATTCACTAGCAGGTCACTAGCAGCTTGCGCTTCTGACAAGCTCTCCACTTCATTGATGGCGAAACAGCACTAAAGAGATCGAGTGACCTGCCGGCGGATGGCAAGTTGGAGCCAGAACCAGACCCACCTGTCAAGTTGGCAGTCTTGATTCAGAGTGAATAAAGTGAGATCAGGATATTTTCTTAAGTGTTCCAGTTACTTCACTGGAAGTTTGCCTGAAGACCTTTCAGAAATTACAGATACTCTTTCAGCTGTTAAACAAGAACTGGCTTAGCCCAGGAGTTGTATCTTTACAGCCCCAGGATGTTAGTGCACTGCATCCAGCTCGCCTTCCGAAGCAGCCATATCAGTATACGCTAATTTTAAGGGAGAAAGTTTCCTTTGGGTATTTCCTCACGGACTGGGGTGTTAAATGGTACATTTGTCCTCTGTTATTTTTCTGGGTAATGGAATCTTACTTTTTATGTGCCTAATTTGTTTTATATGAATATTTTTCTAAAATATAAAATTCACATCTCTGTTTTCTCAAACAGAATACATTTCAGAGTTTGTTTTTTTAATGGCTCAATGTTGTCATGGTGAATGTCCATCATCTTACATAATTAAAATAAAGTGATTTTTGTCAGGAACCATTATCTCTTGTCAGATTGTTTTCTGCTAAATTGTTTTAAGCTAAGAAGATTTTACCCAAGGTGCTACTTGTGATGTGTTTTTTGTTTTGTTTTATCTTCTCTTTCTTTGATAATTCTTGCCTTTTGCGGTCAATGTATTGTCAGGGTATTCTCCTGACTTAGGGTGAAAGCTGCTTCGGTGAAAGTTGAAGAAAGGCTTCCATCCTGTCTCTTGACTGGGAGCATAGAATATGTAGCAGTTTTTAAAAATGTATTTTGGAGTCAGCAGCTAGTCTATTCTCTTCATTTTGGAGCATTGAGATGGTCTCATAACTGATTTTTAAATTACTGAAATACAAAATAGATTGTATACATACTGGTGTGTCCTTATTTGAGGAATACAAATGAACATTTATATGTTTACGTATAAACCAGTTATAATGAAATTGAAACTGAAAACACTTCAGGATTTTTTTTCAAATAGGAAGTCCAACAGACTTCTGTGTTCATTTTCTAATTATTTTTTAGGGCAAGAATGGAAATAAAAATGTTTTAGGTGACATTGCCTAGTAAAATTGGTGGTCATAAAGATTAAAGTACATTTGAAATTATAAGGGAAATATAGAAGTAACACAGATTTATTTTTATGCAAACATAAATTTTCAGGAAAACATTTGAAAGTGAAACCCTTTTTTGATTGCATATCTAATTATAAAGTATTAAAGTGAATTTTTAGAAAAATCTAGAATAGGGAATATGTTTAATTTTAGGCCCAAGAGATACGGAAAGAAAAATAGTTGCTGTCCCAGCACTGTATTTACTGTGTTGGTAAGAGTCAAATTTGAAAATTCATGTGCTTTTAAACCTAATAAACCAGCAGATTTTACAGATGTATTTGGGAAAAATGAACAAGGAGCTTCATGTACTTTACTCCCGTGAGGTCATCTTTAAACCGCCTTAGGAGCCGACTCAAGGAAAGGGAGTGATTCTGTGCAGGAGGTGGCAGAGGTGGCCGAGGGGAAAGTGCCGAGGAAATGGCAACTTCTGGAGACACTGACGCACACCCTTGTCCCAGTGTGGGTCCTGGGAACTGCATCCGGTATGCTTGTGCACTTACACACCAGCCGATCCAGGACTTGACTCCATGGCTCCGTCTGTGTCAGTGAGGTGCCGCTGTCCAGGGACCGAGCTGTGCCATGACTCGACAGCTGTCAACAGGGAGGGCACACACGGGTCCCCTCCAGGTGGGGATCTGGAAAGCTTTCCCACACAGGCTGTTATACTTTAAAAACTCAGAGTTGGAAACAGCGTGTAGTAAAGTACTTCTTGTGTAAAGGGGGTTGAAGTGCGTGTTCCTGTTGGTTCTCTTGGCAGGAGGAAGGTCAGGAAGGCGCGCGGAAGTCTCGGTCCTGTGTGAGGTCCGGGCGGTGGAGGAGGCATGTACTGTGCTCCTTTGAGATGAGTTTTCCTCTTGAAGAGGTGGAGATGTTACTGTTAAAAATGGTTTGGTGTTGTTGTTTACTGTAAACATTAGCCCAGAGCCTGGCAGATAGTAAGGAGGTAATAAATCATTGTTACACAGGAAGAGTGAACTCTGTAGTCTTTGGATGATCTTTCTCAGCTTAAAGCATCTTCTCAGTATGAGGAAAACGGAAGTTGTGCACTGATTCCAGCATAGAAATAAGAGAAGGTACTTTAAGTGGGTACTATGAGGTGCATTGTTTATTTTCAGATTATTATGAAGTGTCATTTAGTTTGTGCAATACTGATATTAAAGAGTAAATTATATATGGGGCTGGGGATTTAGCTCAGTGCTGCCGCCGCCTGCCTCGCAAGCACAAGGTCCCAAGTTCAATCCCCAGTTCCAAAAAAAAAAAGAGTAAATTACATTCTCCTTAACTTTACTGAAAAAGCAGAACAAAAGCTTATAAGAAATCTTTCGTGATTAGCAAAGGCTTATAAAATTTGAGGGTGTGGGGAACGGCAAGCATGTGTACAGTGTTCTTTATACCGCCTGATCTTCGTGCTGCTTCAGTTTTCCCTGTCAGGCCACATCTTCGGTCTGGAGTATCTTAAAAGCTGCTGTGATAGCAGTAGCACTCACTCCTGACAAAAAGACTCAGTATGTCTGAAAATACTGGGGGCCGGGGGGATATTGGAATAAATGACCATTGTTCCCCGTTTATATGAGCCCAGAACTTACCTAGCTAGTTTGAAGATTTGATTGTTCAAGTAGGCATTATAAGACCTCTGTTTTTTCATTTAGATTGTATGCATGGCACTTGTCCCTAAATTTCTGACAACACAGATTTTTGACTGCCATTTCGTGTTTGTGTGTAACACTGCCTTTTTAAAAGAAAGCTGTATGTAGTGAGAAGCACAAGAGTCTCACAAACCAGACAACACGCTAGCAAACAGCACAGAGCGAGTGAGTGTCCAGCAGATGCCTGCCTGGCTGTGCCCCTCCACTCCCCTCTCTTCGCGAGGTAATGACCCTACCCTGACTTTTCAGAGCAGAAAGTAGCTTGCTTGCTTGTGTATTTTAGATAGTACAGGTTTTTTGTGTCAGATTTTTTTGGTCAACATTATATCTCGAGTGTCATCCAGAATATTGCAGGTAGTTGTAATTTATTCTCATTGTCTCACTCCATTAAGTGAATATATCACAACTATGAATGTTCTAGTATATATCTCTTGATGTATGTAAGTTGTGACTGAAAAATATATACTGAAGTCTTATTTTGAAATTTTTATAGTAAAAGACATACAAATCCCCCTCAAAATAATCCCCCTTGCTTCAAACACACTTAGACCATGGTCCTTAGCACTTTCTGCAGCAGCTCTGGAGTCCTCTTTCCTAGGTGTCCTTAGTTGCACTGTCCTGGCTCCCCTGATGTCCCAAACTGATTCAAAGCATTTAACTTTTATGCTTATTCTGACTTTGAGGAAGAGCCAGAAGTTGCGAGGTGTCAGATCCAGGGAATAGATGGATGAGGACACACCAGGATTGTTCATGAGCATGCGTTTCCTTCAGATGGCACCCAGCAGCAGCATTCCTTATAGTTTTGATCACGCTTCATAAAGACCCTTAGGAAAGAGGACTTCCAGAACTGCCTTAGAAAGTGGCAAATAGAGTTAGAGTGGGATAATTGTGTTCAAAGAAGGGGGGAGTAATTTGAGGGTGATTACGATGTGTCTTTTACTGTAATAATAAATGTTTTTGTTTAAACATTTCACTTTACCATATGTATTGATCACTCCCTGTGTATATATACATATGCATGCACACATATCTATATTTCTTTGGCGGTATATCTAGCAGTAAAATTACTTGGTCATAAATATGTATATGTCCAGCTTTAATAGGGTTGCATTTTTCATATGTATATTGGGTATTGGATTATTGCTTTTTCACTCGCTTAATACTGTGTTTGATGAACAGAAATTCATGACATTAATGTAGTCTAGTTTGTTATGTATGTTAAATGTGGGTTTTTTGCCATGTTTAAGACCTATTTGTTTACTCTGAAGTGCTTTATATTTTGTTTTCCACTAAAAGTCCTTGTTTTACCTTTTAGACTTATCATTTTAGATTGTGGTTTTGGGGGGTTTTTTTGGTACCAGGGATCGAACTCAGGACCTTGCGCTTGCAAGGCAGGTGGCAGCACAGCACCACTGAGCTAAATCTCCAGCCCCTAGATTGTGTTTTCTTGTTAGGCAGTTTTGTTGAGGTTTTTTTAGACTCAAGGCTGAATCTGGACACAGAGAAAAAGGAGGTAGTCTTAGGTTACTACCATGCTTAGATACTTCTCTCATGTACCTTATATAGTGGTCTACATCCATGTTGACATGCTGTGCTTCTGCAGTGTACCTCCTGGCATGTTCAGTGCACTGTGCTAGGAGAATGTGCCAGATCACTCAGAGAAAAGTAAATGTATGGTTTTTAGTGTTGATAATAATACTAATATTCATAAATACTTTTATTTGTGATATAAAATTTTTATAAAGTATTCTCAGACAGAATTGTAATTACTTCATTTCAATATTGTTTAGTCTATTAAAGCTTAGGATATTAAATATACAGTCATTTAACTGAAGGGAAATTGTTTTAACATTTTGTCACCAAAGCAATATAGAATCCAGGCTATTATATTTTAAATATTTTCATAAACTTTTTAATTTCAGTAGGATTTCTTTTGATCTTGTGTGCAGGTTTGAACATTTATAGTCATCTATACTTTTTATTGTTCAGAAATATTTTCATTGTATGTTCTGATTATATATTATTATATTATAGAAATGTGTTCTTGAATAACCTGATTTAGTTTTTGTCTTGTCAATAATGTATATTATTAACTTCATGATGATTGTATTACTTAATTTTATATTTATATTTTGTAATGAGAGTAATTGCCTATTGTAAAATGTATTTTGCCTCTGATCATAGTGCTGAAATTAAAAAAGGTGATTATACTTGACTTCTCACTAAGCATTTAGATAAATTTTTCACTTGTCAACTACATTTTTTAGTTTAAAGCATCAAATTAACTATTATTTTTATCCTGGCTTTTATTTTAATTCATCCATTTAAAAACTGAGATTCAGATAAAAGATAGTTTCAAAATAAATCCAGTATATTATTTATGAGTGGAGCAACACATTAGCATTGGGTTCACAATAGATCATATCGCTTTTATTCCATCTTACAAGCTTAGCAGCACAAACAGAATAATCAACATATTATTTGGCTGTCATCTGCTGAACAGAAACCAGAGATCACAAGGAGGTTTTCCCTCGCTGCGGAGATGGCCTTTTTGTTCCAAGCCCCCATCTGGGAGGCCGCGGTGTGTTATCATATGGAACGCGGGCTTTGCTGTAATCTGCTTAGCTGCACTGCAGTTGGAATCTTCATTCCATGTTTGTGTAATTTATAATTTTAATGAGACCATGGCTCTTGTGGGCTTTGAAATATATTAAAAGCTCTTTTGTGCATATGCTTTTGTTCTTGCTTAATAGGCTCAGTGTATTTAAAACTGATGAATTTTTATTCATGAATTTAGATGTCTGGAGATTAACTTAGATTGAATATCATTGCACTCTTCTATTGATGGCTAGAAAGTTTTTTTTGAGGGGGGTTATTGTTATTATTTTGTTTGCCTTTTGTATATATGTCAATGTGTGGTACTTGTAACCTGAAAGGGAATAAACAATACTAAAAGGCTAGAAAAAAGTAACATTACTGGGTAAGAAAGAATCGATTTAAATTTTGTCCATCTTGTTTCTTGATATTCAAAATCATCTGTAGTCTTATCGTAGATAAATATAATTATGAAAAGCCACTTTTAAATCCATTAGTACTATAAGTACTTTCGTTTATACTGAAATCATATTTCAATGTGTAAAAAGATTTGGATTAAATTAGTTATATATTTTAATTATTTTTAGTTTTCCTTATTTCTATAAAGCACTTTTTAGTAAAGGGTCTTTTAAAAATTCCATTGATGGATATGACAAAAAAATATTATGGAAAAGCTTACTAATAGTTTCTAAAATTGATCCCTTTGGTTTTGCTAACATTTTGAAATATGGTAAATGCTTAAAATCTTTATAGTTATTACTTAAATATATTTAAAACTTAGGGGTCATACACAGGCTTCACCAGCCGTCTGTGAAGGTGCACAAGAGGAAATTTATTCAAAAACCTGGACTAAAGCATGTTGAAATTAGTCACATTATTCCTTTTAGGTATGCAATAGCCATCTGTGAGGTCTTTCCTCCCACCAGTACCCTTAAGGCAAAAACATGAAGTAGGGGGTAAAGTGACAGAATCTCGTACTTGCTCTGCTAAGTTTATTTGCTGAAACACTGGGATGTGTGTTCTTCCATCATGACCTGCAGCTTCAGTGCTTTTATTAGTTGTGCATTCTGTTTAGCAGAGGAACATCTTATTGACAATGTATGACCACTAACACTGTGCTCTCCTGTAGAAGTATGATGTAAGTCACACATATATATGATTTAACCAACTCCATCCAAAAGTCTCTTTTCAACACGTAGTCAGTATAAAAATTAACAAAATATTTTTCTTTCTTTGTTTTTGTATTGTCTTCAAAGTGTGATGTGTATTTGAATCTTACAGTAAACCTCAGTTTGAACTAGTCACCCTTCAGGTCCTTAGGAACCACACGGGCCAGTGACCACCTCACTGGGCAGCGTAGTTCTGAAGTATTTCACAATTGTAACAGAATGTCATGAAAATTTATGAGCTTTTCTTGGCATTCACTATTTTTTCTAGTAATACCCTAAGCCAGTTGGTGGTGAATCTATGGCAGGCATGCCGCACAGGCTGTTTATCACTGAAAGCTCTGAAAGGTTCACCATCACTGCCCTAAGGTAAGCAAAATAGTATGTGCTGTGTAGTTGCAATTAAATACCATGTTTTTGATACCTCTGCCACTGATATCTTGATGTGTATCTGTCTGTTTTATACACAAAATCAGAATTATGTCTCTGATTACTGAGTACCTATCAGACATTGTACAGATTCACTTACAGATATGGTAAAGACAAGGAGAAAATGCCGTGGAAGTAGAATGTACCTCAGAAATTGTGGGCAAATCAAACTTGTCAAATAAGCCGTATTTCAAGTAGCCTGAGGGGCGTAGTTTTATAAGAATCCCACAGCAAGCCTTTAATACTTTGGGGTTTTTTTTATATTAACTGAGGATGTTTCTTCTTGACACACTTAAGACTTTTCCTGGACAGGTTTTGTGTGAATGAATATGAATCATATATATACACACATATATATATGTATGTATATCTAGTTTGCTTAAGGGCTGTTTTAAACTACTTGGAGGGGGAAATGGTGATCATCAAATACTGTTTTCTAAATATCTCTTAAGATTCTTTGCATTAAAATTTCCTGTATATAAATATGATGAGTTCACTGGTATTTTAAAAGCATAGCTAAGAATTATAAAAGCTTTAATTATAATTGTCTAAATTGATTCCAGTATTCTAAAATATGGTTTTAAAATGATTAAGGGGATTTGGATTAAAGACTGCAGGTTTACCTACTTTATAAAAAAAGTGTAAAACTTGTCCTGTGTCATTGACCTCCTTGCTGGAGAATGGTTTACAGAAAACCTTACATATATTCATGAGCTCTCTTCTTCACGTTTTCTAAATTTTGAGGGATGTGACCTACTGTTTACATCACATCATGTTTATGTAGGTATTTTCAAATGCCTATTATATTCTTTGATTCACTTAAATGTTTATTGACTGCTCTCTGTGGCGTCCGCATTTCAAGTGTTGGCACAAAATGTTAAACTACTCTTTAAATAATACCTCTAGTTTCTTGGAGATGATAAATCTGTCCATTGATTTCCTAATTTTATTATGTACACAGTCAATTGTAATCCAAGATTACAGCAAACAAGATGTTAATTTCTAGACATAATCTATGTACATTCCAATTACAGAGCATGATTGTTATAGAAGCACAGAATAAAAAGGAATAACATTTGTGCTATCCTCACAGGAGCTGTCAATAAAAGATGTAATAGGGGATTTAGGAATCTGGAAATGGCCAACTAATTTATGTGAATCTGTTTTATTTCAGCTAGAAAGACCAAGCTCTTTTTCGTCTGCACTGCATATTGCACAGCGCAAGCTGTCTATACAAAACCAGGCGGCTGCATATGGATAGTCCCTTGATATCATTCACTTGCTGTGTAATCTTATTATGCAAAGTTCTAATCTTCACCTAGAATGAATGCCTCTGGGTCAGAATATAGTCATATCAGGGTTTTTGAGGTCATGTTTTGTGATCCTTAGCTTATTCTTCTAAGTAGGGCTGGGATTTAAAGGGTATTCCCCAGACACTGGCAGAGATAGACAGCAGAACCTGCTGCCTTTTTGGAAGACAAGACCAACATGAGGTCCCTGGTAGGATTAAACTTGATTTGTAGCTGTAGGATTTTTTAACAGATGTATTATTGGACAGGGAATAGGGGGCCACCAGCGCAGCAAAATTGAATCATGGCTGGCATTCTCAGGGAGTTTGCTGCCTGCTAAAACAGCAGCTGCATGTGGATTTGACTTCTTTCAGGTGAAGCGACTTCCAGTCATTTGGAAAGGATGGGATGAAAAGGAACCTTGGTGATAATTTTGATGTCTGCAAGATTTAGTACCAGTGTAATGGGATTATCGGTAACACCTTCACTGCAGAAGAAGCCACCTGGCGCTATAACTGGCAGCAACTGAGAACTAATCCTTTCCCATCTCTTGGATGTCATTCATGAAGCTCAAAGCAATTTCTACCCTGCTAACTGTGATTAATTCTATAAACAACAACAAAAAAATCAGGTGATCCAGGCAAAGAATATACTTTTTATTCATTGTTTATAATGGGCAGCCTTACTTTAAGCTTTGTGACGTATAAGTTATATGAGGCACAAACTATAAACTAGATACAGTTCAGAATTTGTTAAACTGTCCATATAGGAAAGCTTACTAATTGTGTCTTTTATACCTTTTTTAGTTAGCAGCAAAGTAATTGCTACAGTTTCAGTTTCATATTTTAGATTCCAAATTTAAATACTATTATTTTCTTTTGGATATAAGGCCATTATTAAAGTCAGCATAATGTCGACAGGTGTAAGACAGAAATTGAAATAATTTGTTTTGTCAGATAATTTTCCAGTTTTGGACTGCTTTCATTACTACTAATGAAGTATTTTTAGTAAATAAAACACTTAGTATTGTAAGATACATAGACACATATTTTGGCAGTGAAGGTAAGAGTTCGGACAAAGCGTTCTGAAAATACATGCTCTGTATATAAAAGTTCTGGTAGTTCATACCGATGACTTCAGTGATTCTTCATCACGTTTTTCTTTAGCCCATGGAGGTTACTTATTTGCTCTAGAATCTTTGCATTAGTTCATACTTTTAGCATTTCATTTCAACCAAAAACTTTATCAACTACTTTGTTTAGAGGTGTTAATTATTTTAGTATTCTTCTCTTACACAATCCAGAATAGAGTGAGAGAAAATGAAGTCCAATTATCCCATCAGTCGCCCAAACAGTGTGCAACATAACTGCCAAGACTAGAAAAGATAATTAGGGTTGTCAGTGTTATGATCCTAGAGCACTTAATTTAGAAGCATTTATTCATAGAACTGGATTTTTATCTTACCATGTTTTTGATGTAGTAGCTTGATATTTTAAATATATGATAAGACCTAAGTGGGTAAATGTTTTTAAACTTTAGAATTTCAACTAAATATAGGTACGTGAAATTTTGATGAAATTATAACAATAAAATATTATGTATTTTACACATGGCTAATAATGTACATGTAGCCTCCTTTTCCATGTAGTATCTTTTATTCTCCATTTAAAATCTTTATTGGAAAAGTCAGCAAGCAGGAGATAGTGTATATAAAATTCTTTCATTAAATCTTCCTTGCAAACTTGCTGTTCTTAATGGATTTAGTTTAACTGGTTCTCATCTATTGTGTCCAAAATATATTTCTTCATTTTTGTTACATTTTAAATGAATAGATGAGAAAGCTTAACAGTATTCCTACTGACCTGCATTATGTTAATTTGTAAACAACTTCTGTAGCCTTTTGTTTATATTTCTACTGTTTGGAAAATTATTTATTTAAAAATTTTACTGTAGCCTGAAAAGAGCTATCCATGAACTAAATGAACTGAATTTTTTTTCTTGTATTTTAATTATCAAATGTTTGGCTTATATGTAATGTCATATTATTAGCCAGGTGGTTTATTTTAACAGTATAACTTTCTGTGGTCCTTAATAACATCATACAATTATCTTCTTAATGTACCTTTCTTTTCAAACCACATTTTGACTGGAAGGTTTTATTAAATGTGGTCAATAGCTGGGCATAGTGGCTCATACCTGTAACCCCAGCACTTCAGAGGTTGAGGCGGGAGAATATTGCGAGTTCAGGGCCAGCCTGGGCTACATAGTGAAACCCTGTCCCCCAAAAAACAAAACAGAACAAAAAGGAAACGTGATCAGTATTTGCTTTGATGCTGCTTTTCACCTGTTTACTGAGTGGCTCCTGAGAGTTAGTGTGTTTTTCTCCTCTCTTGGGCATCGTTCTCACTTGACTAGACATAGTTACTTCCTTGGAAAGTCCCACATAAACTCATCTTAGTTCAGTTCACTGTAAACATGGAAGATCTTTTCACTGACATTCTTTTCTTAGATACAGATTATTTGAAGTTCATACCTTCTTGATGGCTTAAAGAAACTGGCTCATCTTGAAAAGCTAGATACTAATTTAATTTGTGGCACAGGAAACTCAAAACGTCAAGGACAGTTGTATGTTGGGAGATAGAATGGGATACAAGGTAAGAGATGAGAAGAGATTCTTCAAAAGGAGTAAGGCAGGTGTAATCAAGAGAAGAATGGGGATCTTGGGAATTCTTGATTGTTTAAGGAATGATGACTTCGTTCTCCTCTCCTGGTGACACAGACTGAGACCCTCTCGGACCCTGCGTGTCGTGCAGCTGGCCGCAGGGACAGCGGGCCAGGGCCACTCAGTGCCGCTCCTCCATTGGCACTGTCGCTGTTGCCTGCCCCGCTGCTGTTCCTCTCATGCACACGGATCACAGAGCCGTTGAAGGTGGATGCCCTTGGTTTGGGTACAGTATTTTATTGTTTCAAAGCTGGTGGTTGATCTGATTAAAAATCTCAGCTGCTTATGCATTATAAACAGTTTTGATTTTGGAGATATATAAAAATGAACTTAGGAAAATAACATTGGATTGAGATACGTGGTCATATTTAGCATAAAGTTCAATTGATAACGAAAATTTATAGAACTACCCTATTCAGTTTAAAAATAATGAATGGTTAAATTTTTTCCAATTTCTGAAAATACAAGCATGTCTCTGTGGTGTCAGATGGCAGTGCAAAGCCTTTTACTGGGACTCCACCCTGGGAGAGTGAAGGGCCAACCCTGTGGCTTGTCCCGAGAGTCCACTCATTAGCTTCATGACAGGAGCTTGAGGATTTGGATTTTGAATCTTGGTGTTGGTTTCCAGTCATTTGGATGCTTCAGTCAGAGCTAAAGCAGTAGTCACTGTTCTAAACCACTTGGTAAAGGCATTTGTTTCCTCTAGGAAGGAAACAAAAAGGTTTTAGCAAAGCCTTAGATTGTGCCCAAAGCATCTCGAATTTGCAGTTCTGGAAAATAAGAGCCCTGTCAGGTCTTCCGGTAGACCTACCGTGTGCAGGCTGAGCTGTCAGCAGCAGCCCCAAGGGGAGGAGACCTGGCAGCTGCTGTGTGGCGTGGAGGTGTCGCTGGTGAGCCGGGCACCCGCAGCCCCTGTGTCTTAATGCGCCCCTGTTGTCCTCTCGTGACAGCCACCTCCGCTAGGGTCTGAAGCGGACATGGGTCTTTCCGTTCTGTGCTCTGTGTCAGTGTTCTTGGGTCTGAAAGTCACACAAGCCTCAGAAATGTTGAAGTCTACTATTTTTTCCAAGTGAAGGTCAATTAACAAATTTTGATGTTAGATTTGTTTTGTTTCCCCATCTACTTGCTTCTGCTTATCTTTCCTTAATGCGAACGCCTCTTTAAATGCTAATATGTCCCTCTGTCTGCAAAAAATGTAAATTAATGACTTCTCTGATTAGTTGCTCATACTCTAGAATGGATAAGTGACTGCAAACCGTGGCCGTGATAAACATTTGACACATCACATATTTTTGCCTATTTCTGAAACAAAATCCCTCCTCTTCACAGGAACCTGGTGGACATTTTGTTTGTGGCTTTTGATAGTCTACAGTCACTCTGAAGCTACTTCAGTGGCTAGATCTAAATTAGGATCTCAGAGGCATGCTAGGCCCTGAGTTCCATCCTCACTAGTGGAGAAGAAATTATGATAATACTGGGCCTTAGAATTGAATGCCTATGTCCAGAATCTTCAGGGATAGAGAATTTGTAATTGCTTCTTAGCTTCTTACTTTGCTCAGTCTTTGTGCTTGGCTTTAACATCAGTCCAGCCTTCTTCCCATGTTTATTCCTAGATGCCTATTGGATAGTTTTCAAAACTTTATTTTACTTAAACTGAGAAGTGGTGTTGCACTGCAATAGGATTTAGAGCTGGAGCCCCCCATTTTGAATTCTGGCTCCACCTTCTTTGGTCTGTGATTTCAGATGGTTCTGTTATCCTCTCTGCCTCTGAGTTTCTTTCTTTGTAAAATGAGATTCCCACGTTCTCCTAGAATTGGTGCCAAGGTTGGATGAGTTAGTGTCTGTAAAGCAGTCGGAACTATGCCTTACACTAAGTAAGAGTGGCCATGTGTTCACTATTATTGTTGCTGTTATTTTGGTTCATATTTGAAAATTTTTATGTTTACTGAAAGAAACCATTATTAGCTGCACCCTTCATGTTTTCTAACATTACTTTAGCATCTGTCTATAATGTGAAGCATTATTGAAATGTTCCCCATGCCAGCATTGTATTGAGTTTTACTGTATTTTAAACAGAGCCTGTTAAAAGTATCATTTTACACTTCCTTTATTATATTAAGTGACAGTCACAATTTTAAACATTTTCACTTTTTCCCTAGCTTTCCTTTTAGTTATTTGATAAAGTATGTAGGTTACCTTTAAAAGAATTGTATTAATGATTCCGTTTGTTAAAGATGTGAATGTAATGGGGAATAAAAGGTGATGCATTCCGTATCCTGGGTGGAATAGAAATCTTTTTGCCCATGCTTCCCAACTTTTCTGCAGCATGCATGGCAGGTTCCGTGGCAGCTGGTGTTTACTGCCGGGGTGAACAGACCGGCATGTGGAGGTGGCCTGTGAGCACCCAGGGCTGCGGCCCTGGCTCTCCGATGCTGCTGTGCTCAGTCATCGGGAGCCTTGCGCACACAGATTTCTGAGAGCACTCTCAACGGTCCTTTCTGGTTTCAAAGATTCTTTTTCCTTTCCTTTCTTTTCTTTTCCCTTTTTTTTTTTTTAAACTGCGATGGGGGTCTGACAAGGTTGCCCAGGCTGGTCTCGAACTGGTGGACTCAGAAGGCTCCTCTTGCCCTAGCCTTGCTAGTTTCCAGGACTAAGGTATGCATTATTCATTCCTGGCCCCAGATTTCTGATTCTGTAAGTCTTGGATTTGGCCTGAGAATTTGTCTGGCATACTGCCTTGAGGCCGCTCTGAGGACCCCTGCTTTCCTGTGTCACTGTCCTCATGTGCAGGGCAGAGCAGCGGCCCTCCAGGGATGTCAGTGTGGGCAACCCACCAGCCGGCGAGTACCATAAAAGGGACTTTGCAGGTGGGATTCACTTAGGGGCCATAGACGATCATAGACCATCTCAGTGAGCTCACTGTACTCACAGCTCCTTAAAGTGACGGGAGGAGGCCTGAGAGACAGAGTCGGAGGTGTGAATGTGGAATAGTAGCTGGAGCCACACGGGGCATGCAAGTAGAAGGAAAGCGCCCATGAGCCACGCAACATTGGTGGCTTCTAGGAGCTGGCCAAAGCAAGAAAGTGGACCTTGCCCACTGCCTCCAGAAGGACTGGAGCCTGCCCAACGCCTACAGGTTAGCCCAGGACTCCATATCAGACTTCCGGCCTGCAGACTGGGAGAGTCTACATCTGTGTTGTCTTAAGCCACTGAGTTTGTGGTTGTTACGGCAGCAATAGAATACTAACACATCAGTAATGAATTCTGTTTACTAGATTGCTTTGTGCCAGGGATTCCCAATTTCACCACAGCTTCAACTTAAGAGCTTGAGAAAAACATAAGGCAAGAGCTCCCTCCTGCCATCGAACTAAAAAAACTACCAGTAACTGAACTCTTTATTTTCTTCCTTTTTACACTTGGGAAAGTGTTTCAGCTTCTCTCAAGGCAGTTACTCTACTTTTGTTTGATCCTTTTTCTCTTTTCCCCTTTAAAAAAACTTGAGGCATGATATGTACTTGTATACACATATACACCCCTACCATGTCATGTGTGTAAACAAATGTATGTACATGTGTAACCACTGCTAGGGTTCTAGTATCCCCAGAGATAAACCACTAATTTAACCTCTGTCTTAGTTTAGTTTGTATTTGGCTTCCATGAAAATTAAGAATATAAGTGGAATTATATACTATCTACTCTTTCGTGTTTGTCCTTTTTATTGCTATGCATTACACCAGTATGTGAATATACCACAACTCACTCATTTTCCTTATGCTTGACATTTAGGCTGTTCATATTTTGCAGATATTATCAATAAAGCTACTTTTACTGTGTGTGCACGGGTCTTAGGGAACAATGTTATGGTATACATGCACGGTGTCCCCCAAGTCTCGTGTGCTCACAGAAGGGGCAGGCCATTCGAAGTGTGGCCTGGAAGGGTGCGCTCTTGTTCCTGGCTCCTCCCTCCTCTCTCTGCTTCCTAGTTGCCATGCGTTGAGCAGCTCTCTTCTGCCGTGACCCTCTACCATGCCGTCTCTGGCTTGGAGCCAGCCAGTCATGAACTGAATCTACCAAAACCATGAGCCAAGATAACCCTCCCCTCTTTTAAGTTGCAGATGTTGGGTGTATCTCCCAGCCATGAGAACATGACTGATACAAACATAAACATCTTATTCTGTGGAATATGCGTCTGGGAATAGTGTATTAGTCACCTTTGCTGTTGCTAGGACAAAATACCCAGCACCTGCAAGTAAAAAGAGGAAGGATTTAGTTTGGCTTACAGTTTGAAAAGTTTTAATCCATGGCAGAGGGACATGACTGCTCACCTCATGACAGTCAGAAGCAGACAGGGAAGAGCCCAAGTAAGAAATACGTCCTCCAGAGGCACCCACCCCAGGGGCTTCTCTGACCCAGTTGCACCCTGCTTCCTTACAGCACACGTGGCTGCAATGGTAGGACAGCCTGACGATCCAGTTCTGACAGGCCCGGCTCTGGGCATACGAGGCTTCCAGAGTGATGTATAAATTGCCTTTTCACCAGCATGAAAGAGAGTGATGGCTACTCCACACCTTTCTTAGTTCTTAGTGCTGCCTTTTCATTTGTAGCCACAGTGGTGGCTTTGTGGTAGTATCACTTTGTGGTTGTATTGATTGGCAGTCATTTGATGACAGGCAATGAGAAGTGTTTCGTGTTCTTACTGACTGACAGTGAGTCTCAGTTGTTGGCTTGACTGGATCAAGAGGCCGGGTCAGGTGTGTCAGAGGGTTGTTTCCAGACACCACTGGTGTGTGCAGCAGGAAGGTGAGGGCAGAGGGCTGCCCTGAGTGGGGGTGCGCTGTCCAGCAGGAGCAGGAAAAGGAAGCCTCTGCATGGGGGGCTGTGGTGTTTCCACTGCCAACCCCGAGGACATCAGAGCCCTGATTCTCACAGCAGCTACTCTGGGGAGCACCCGGCCCTGGGCCTGGGCCAGGCTGCAGCCTGGGTGAGCAGCTCCTGTGTCTCCGGCTCCGGAGCACATGGACGCCACTGTGGGACTGGCCAGCCTCTGAGCGTCTGAATGCGAGCTGATGAGTCCTCTTTTACAGGTATCTGTTAACACTTCGGGCAACCTTTTCCTTTTTGTGAAAGTTTCTTGAGGTTTTGTTTTGTTCCCGTGATTTGTTGGCCTCGTGTAGATTCAGGATGTGCCTTTGTCAGATGTGTATCTATCTAGTTATCTTTTTCCAGTCTGTGGATTGACCTCTTACTTTTTAAAATAGTATCTGATATAAAATATGATTAATTTGAATGTAATCCAAATCAACAATCCTATTGTTAGAGGTCGTGCTTTTTGAGAATCACAGTTTAAGAAATAGTAGCCCGAGAGGCATGGTGGCACACACTTGTAATCCCAGCTAGTGGGGAGGTTGTAACAGGAGGATCAGAAGTTCCAGGTTTGCCTACACAACTTAGCAAGACCCTGTCTCATAATATAAAAGGCTGGGAATGTGGCTCAGTGGTAGAATAGCCCTGGCTTCCATCTGTAGGACCATATACACACAAATAAACAAGGAAACAAAAAGAAATAGTAGTCTTACCTCCAGGTAATGAAAATAATCTCTGTATTTTCTAAGATTTATTGCCTTACCTTTCATATTTATATTTAATCCATCCCAAAGATAGATGCATACATACATACATACATACATACATACACACATACATACTGTTGCTGGGGATCAAGCCCAGGCTAAGCAAATGGTCTGCTGCTGAACTACAGCTCCATTCCTCAGGTTAATTTTATATATGGTGAGGGCGTGGGCCAAGATGGCTGTTTCTTTTGTTGTTGTTTTAATATTCATATCTGGTTTACCCAGCACCATTCCTTGAAAAGACCACCCTTTTCCCACTGACTTGTCCTAGAGCGTTGGTGCGCATCTGATGGCCATCAGTGTCTGGGTTTGTTACTGGGTTCTCTATTCTCTTCCGTTGGTCTTTGCCTAGATTTCCCCCAGTACAATGTTTTCTGGATTATGTCAGTCAGTTATGAATCTTGATATCTGAGCTCAGTCCATCAACTTTGTTCTTAATGTTTATATTTTGGGCCTTTTGCATTCATTTTATAATCAATGTTTTGTAGAATTTCTACTGAAACAAATTAACCTACTGGAATTTATATAATAATATTGACTCTAGCTCATTTGAGTAAGGACTGAGAACACTAAAGTCCAGTCCATAAACATGGTATAGCTTTCCTTTTTTAGAGTCTCCTTTGTTTTCTCTTAGCACTGTAAAGGTCTTCCACACTTACTTAGATTATTTTCTAAAGTATTTGATGTTTATGGTGTTGTTGTATAGTATAATTTAAATTTTAATTTTATAACTATTTTGCTAGCATATAGAAATTCAGTAACTGTTAGCTAATCTATTAATTTTTGGCGACCTTGTTTCAGGAGACACTACTAATTCATATATTTGTTCTTTTCCTTCTGGGGATTTAGCTCAGTGGTTCCGGCACCTGCCTTACAAGTTTAAGGTCCTGAGTTTTGTCCCCAAACAAACAAGCAATGTTCTTTTTCTCTATACAGAAGTATTATTTATTAATGATGACCTTTTGACATCATACTTTCCAATTTTTATATCTTCTTGAATGAGTTGGCTAGCACATACAGTATCATTGTTTTACCATTTAGTAAAATGTTTTCTCTAGGGATTTTTTTGTTTTGTTTTTTGTAGACAACCCTTCCCAGGCTTAGAAAGCGCCTTCCTATTCTTAAGTTTATCATGAAAGGATGGGGAATGTTATCAGATGCTTTTTCTGCATCATTTGAGCCGATCACATGATTTTTTCCTTATCAATATGAATTATCCTGATTGATTTTTGAAATGTAGTGCCAACTTTCCATTCTTGGAATGATATGTTGTATTTTTTACATATTGGATTCAGTTTGCTGTTTTTGTTCAGGGCTTTTATGTCTGTTGATGAGAGAGATTGTTTTGGAATTTGACTCCTATTATGCCCATGTCACGTTTTAGTTTCAAGGTTATACTAGCCACATAAAACCAGATGGGAAATATCCCTTCATTTTATTTTTCACTCAAAAAGTTTATTGATGTTTCTTCCTTAAACGTTTGGAAGAATTTATCAGTAAGGCCGTCTGGGCCTGGAAAAATAAATTTAGGAGGAGGATTTTTAACCCAGATTAAATTCATTGTATGTATGCATGTGTGTGTGTGTGTGTATATATATATGTATGTATATGTATATATATGTGTGTATGTATATATGTGTATATACATATATATGCATATGTATATATGTGTATGTACATTCTTCTTAAATTTTTTCTATCAGTACTTTGTGTCAGTTTAATTTAAAATATCACTCTTACTAAGATAAAGTTTTTTACAATGTTCATTTATTATCTTACATTGTAAGATCTCTATCAAGACTTCTTTCTTAATCCTAGTACCAGTAATTCAAGTTCTTTCTCTTTTTTCATTCTTAATCAGACTTTCATCAGTTTTATTAACTTTGCTAAACAACTAGCTTTTGGATTTACTGTATTCATTTTCACTTGTGTATTTGGTTTTTATATTATTCATTTGTGTTCTTGCTATTTTCTTACTTTTTAGTTTGTGCTTTTTCTACCTTACCAAGCTAGAAGTTTAAATCATTAACTTTTATCCCTTTTTTTCTATTTTATATACTTAAAGCTGTAAGTTTTCTTATTACTGCTTTGGTTGGCTCCCACAAGTTTTGCTGTGTCATATTTTCACTTCAGTATAAAATGAGAATTTTTTTTCATGTGCATTGTTTAATTTGTAAACATACAAATATTCAATTATCTCTTTTAATTCCTACTTTAGCTCTTGAGTAATTGGAAAATATATTCTGCGTGGTTATTTAAACTTTTGAACTTTTAGCCTTTTTATTCTAGTGAAATATTCCTTTTTATTTCTAGTAAAATTTTTTATTTCTAGTATTTTTCTTTTCTTTTTTTTTTCCTTCTGGCCATATTCTTATAGGGTATAAATAAGTGGTGATCCTTTGCATAGAGTGTCTTTTACTTTTGTCCTTTCTTTACCCTGATAGTTAAAATTTATGATGAAGAAATACGAGTTTAGTTTATTACTCTTAATGTTTAAATTGATACATTTCTTTTACATTTAATGGACTTACCAGTATATTTTTAGTTAAATCTATAATCTTTCCTTTTCTTTTTGTCAACTGTTTTTTTCCTTTCTTCTGTTGAAAATAAAGCATTTTTTTCCTCATCAGATCTTTTTCATTCTATTGGCTAGTTAATTGTGTAATCTTTCAGTATTCTCTTAATGTTTTCCTAGTGTTTATTACTTAAATTGTTGATTTTTTATTTATTTAACTTAAATTCCACTTTACCAGTTATAGAACTGTGCAAAAACTTAAGTTTAATTCCATTTAACTTTCTTCCACCTTTGTATTCTTAACACAGATACATACTTTGACATACATTTTATAGCTTATAAAATATTTTTGTTATTGTTTATATAGTTTTTAAAAAATTATCCAAATACATAATTCTCTTTAGTTCTTTTTCTTCCTTGAAGTTACCTGAGTTTATTTGGTATCATTTAGGTTTTTCTTGAATTGCTCTATTATATTGGCAAAAATGTTTTCAAAACTCATTTTCTGAAAATATTTTCATTTTTGCTTTAGCTCTTGTGGTACGTTTTCAGTGAGTATAAAATTTTAGACTAGTAATTTTCTCTTTAAAAGTGCCATTTCATTTTTTTCCCTTCATTATTCCCTCAGCCTTCCCACTGAGTTACATCCTCAGCTTTGGGGTTGGTTTTTTTTTTTGGTACCGGGGATCGAACTCGAGAACTTATGTTGCGCTTGCGAGGTAGGCGTCAGAACCACAGCTAAATCCCTGGCCCTGTATTTTTTATTTGAAACATGGTGTTGCTAAGTCGACCAGGCTGGGCTTGAACTTGAGATCCTCCTGCTCGGCCTCCCAGAGTGCTGGGATTACAGATGAGTGCCACCACACCTGGCAGCCATCCTTTAGAACAGACAAAATTGTTCTTCTGAAAATAAGCTGACCCTTCCTTCTGGCCAATTTTTAACCTTTCACTGTCTTTTTCTTTAGCAGCTTGACACTAATGTGCCTGTATGCATTTGTTTCCTTGTTTGCTTTGTGTCTATCTTTTCAGTTTTTGCTGAATTCCTAGAATTTGTGAGTTCATGACTTTTGTCAGAGTGGAAGTTGTGTGCCAGTGTCATCCTGAGAATACTGCGTCCGCCTCTTCCCCTTGGCTCTCTGGGGCTGCTCATTTCCTGCATCATCTGCCTGTTTTCCCATGTATCAGGGCCCAGCCACTGTTCTGCTTTCCTTTGCCCTATGTTAGGCTGTGTCTGATGTGTGAGTAGACCTGTATGTCGTGAATTTTTATTTCCAATGTTGGGTTTTATTCTATTACTGCATTGCATATCATTTCCATTTGATTTTTTTCAAACTCCTAGAGTCAGCTGCATATCCCATAAGTGAAGGGCGCAGCCCGAGAGGACCTTCCCCATGTCAAATGCCATTTTGTGACTAAGCATGCACAAATCGTAGCTGATAACTGAATGTAACTTATGATTTACAGAACACTTTGGCATATGTTAAAGTTGATTCTCAGAACCATTTTTTGAGATTATTTTTATTTTATTAAGCCTCAGAATGGTTAATTTTTTTATTAAGTGTACATTTTATGTATACAGTGATGACACTCATCATTGGGAATTTGATTTCTTTTTTTTTTGATAGCAGGGATCAAACTCCTCGGGACCTTGCACTTGTGAGGCAGGCGGCAGCACCACTGAGCTAAATCCCCGGCCCAGGGAATTTGTACCTATACATAATCTTATCTTGGTTCTTATTTTTTCCCCATTCTCCTGCTCTTCCTTCACCCGCTCCACCCCTCCCTATTTATAAAGACTGTTTCCGTTTTTTCCTTTTCTCTTATTTTTTCCTTTCCCTTCTTTCCTTTCCCCTACCCCTCCCACTTCCCCTTTGGATATTTTCTTCCTATTTCATATTATCTATTATACATTTTAATTCTCATTTACACTTTGTTTCGCACACCAAAGAAATTATTCAGTATTTACACATGTATGTCCTCTATTTCACTTAAGAGTATGGCCTTAAAAATGGTTAATTTATTAAATTAACCACACAAGTTAATAAGCGAATCAATTTAAAATGAATCTGTACACTGAGTGGTTTCCCTGTTATGTCACATTACACAACAAGAGCTGATGTATGCAAGGATTATACTTACATTACTAAACACATTAGTTAATGTACTTTAATGTACATTAAGTTACATGTGTAACTTACATATTAGGACATTACAAACAAATGTATTAATGTATATTAAATTACATAAGTTACATTAATGTAGCTAAATATGTTAGAATGGAACAAAGATGAAAAACTATTACTATTTTGAAAAACTTAATATCTTTTCTTAAGTGTCTTTCTTAATGCCAAGAAATAGTAATGTGGAAGGGACCAGACAACTTCAGAATCGACTAGTTATCTGATTTATAGATAAGCTCGGTGACATTTGAACATGATCTCTGGCAGAACAAAACAGTCGGTGTCTGTAACTTGCCATGTATCTTTAGCAGAAATGAAAATAAGTGCTTGCATATCTGTGCCACATTGTATTAGCCACTCTGTACATTCTGGTGACTGTAGTATGTGGAGGTGCTTATACATGTTTTCAAATAGTACTACTGATCATGACGCTTTTTGGGATTTACCATCCGGCCAGTGGTAGCAGCGTCTTCACAAAACGATGCTTCGAGGAGCTCTGGGGAAGACCTTTCGGCTTGCTGGCTACACCATTCAGTACGGCTGCATAGCGCATTGCGCTTTTGAGTACGTCGGTGGGGTTGTGATGGTAAGTTTTTACATTCAAGAATGTTCATTTTAAATATATATGCTGTTTTTAAATTGAAGGAAAATGTGCTGTCCTTTCATTTTAATTGAAGTTATTAATGAATAAAATATAAAAGTGGAAACAAAATCTAAGTATTGAGATATAAAAGTGTTTGCCTTGGCACTGATATAAGAACCATTACTTTAAATATGTTCTGTATTGTTTGTAACAGGGACTCATAAGGTTTTCATAATAGCCTCGTGGTAGTTACTGTGTGTTGAGTGTTACTGTTTCCGTCTCCAGGAGATGTCTGATGTTGTACACTTACTAAGTCATTCAGTCTCTCACACTTCTGTGAGATAATAGTACCGATCCATTATGCACGTGCAGAAAGAGGTTGAGAAAGCTCACCTAACTTCTTCCAGGGCCCATACTTAAGCAGCACATACGGAATTTTCGACACACATTTGTCTGATTTCCAAAACTCTTACTCATGACTACTGAATTCAACTCATTAAAACAAATAATTCTTTTGTTGTGCCAGTGTTAAAATGCTAAAGCTGGCCCTTCAAATCCCCAGCCCATACTTGTTCTCAGTATTTCATCATGAACCTGCCAATTCTGACTGTCAGATCTTCTGTCATGTCAGTGAGAAAATATCCGATTGACTGATTGGCCGGCCAATGTTTAGTTATTGTGATTATTTTTTGTATTAGATCAACGGTCAGACACCCTCAAGATGTGCTACTGTAATATAAATACATTTAACTGAAAGTCCCTCCTTAATTTTTGAAGGTTACATTGGCACTTCTACAAGTAGCAAACTTTCACAGTATTCTTTGTTCTGCCTAAGTGGAAAGTTGTAAAAAGTTTTATTTACAGATAAGTAGGATAGCGCGAGACTGATGTGTTTGTGGTTTTAAGTTGCTTATTTATTCCAGTTTTGAGGTATATATCAAGATTACAGTTTTAAGACATACAAATATGAATGTGTTTAAAGTGCATCTTGTTATGCCAGCAAATTTAGGTCTGCGTTGCAGCCCCATGCATTGAGGAAGCCAGTGTCTTGGAAGAGGGAGGCGGTTGCAGAGCAGTGAGAAGTGGGTAGCATTCGATCCGCGCACTGGGTGGTGGTGGACAGCAGCCAGAACAACACAGGCCTCGCTCATCTAGGATGAGTGTGGCGCTGCAGCTCTATGCCGAGTGCTGGTCGTCCTTCATTACAGAGCTGGGAAACGAGGCGCAGGTCTCCGAGCTCACACAGCTCCCCTTCTACAGTGTGGCCACTGTCTGGAAACATGGATAGCATCACCTTGTGCAGATAGCAAAATGTCATCGTGTAAACCACTTGTACTTGTGTTTCCAGTGTAGTAGCTGTTCTGGAGGAAAGCTTACTTGGGAACTGCCACCATAGGAATCATCCCCAAGATGGAAGAACATTTCCTTGGTTTTCTTTTAAGCCACTCAGGTGACTTCTGTTACACTGAAGGAGGATTTGAACTCAAATTACAGAACTGTCTCTTTTTTCAGTGTTCCGGACCATCAATGGAGCCTACCATTCAAAACTCAGATATTGTCTTTGCAGAAAATCTCAGCCGACATTTTCATGGCATCCAAAGGTAAATTTCCATCCTAGATAGATTCAGGTTACAGTGAAAGGACAGGTACATGTTGGGCTTTCCTATAGTGTCTTCACTTTACCTTTAAAACCAGCTTTGTAAATCATCAAATTAATTTGATAAAATTGTGAGTCAAATATTTTCTCAGTCCGAGAAATTTTTTTTTCTGGTACCGGGGATCGAACTCAGTACCTTGTGCTTGCAAGGCAGGCTACTGAGCTAATCCCCAGCCCATCAGTCTGAGAAATTTTAAGTTTCACTAAGCATGTGCAGTCTCTTGGGCCACTGTCCCTTGCATTACTGTCCCAGACAGTTAGCCATCTCTTTTTCACATGGAAACCTAGTTCACTGTGTTACTGGGTCCTGAAATATTCTGAGTCAACAACTGGGAAGTTTAAAACTGTGTTGCGCATCAAGTAACTATTCTGGGTAATTTTTGAAACTACTCTGTAGTTTGCCTGATGACTGCTATAATTTTTTCTGTATAGGCTGTGATAACCATTTAATGATTTCTAGAGTATGGCATTATATAAAAGGACAGCTCTGATTCTCTAAAATTTTTGAGTCCATTTATAATGAATCTGTACTGCCCTTCATCTCAACTACAATGCGACTGTCTCCACCTGCATCTAATTATGCTCTCGTAAGTAGGTCTAGGTACTTCTCTCTCACTGTCTACCTTGGCTGTAGCCCATTTCTTATTGAGAAATCATTCAAGTAATGGAAAGCCATTCCTGCTGCTCACTCTTACTAGCCCTTGGTTCTACAGAGGGAAATTCTGCTCTAACACGATCCCTGGGAAAGTGTTCAGATCTACTTCAGGAAACCTAATTGTACATATAGGGTTATGTATCAACAGTCGTGTCATAGGCTGTATTCTAACTCTACTTTCTTTTTGACTTTATCAAAATAACCTAATACAGCCTTTGCATTAGCTGGGCACTCAGCCTCACTATAGCATGAAGAAAGCTTCTGTCACAAGGATTCTACAATCTTAAAACATCCTTAAGGGGCTAAAACTACTGGCTGAATAGTTTTTGAATGAACAGCTCAATGTCTTATGTTTACATCTAGGAAACAAAGATTCTTTGAAGGTTTCATTTTTGTTCTGCGGCCCATCTGGTTGTAGAAGAGGTCAGAGTCTGCATCCTGTCAGACATAGGAGAATAACATTTAGCACTAAGGTTGCCGGTTGGTAACTTCTCCTTTAAAAATATTACCGTCCTTGTTCTTTTATCTGCAGCACAGAACACTGAGATTTCAGGGGGATTTCTGTTTGGAGCAAGGTTCCCTTGCTGGCTGCCTCTTTGTAAAGACAGAAGAGCCTTCCATGTAGGCAGCTATCAGAGTCAGTGTACGTGCTGTCCCAAGCACCTGGCTCTTTCCCATCAGCTGCACAGAACACTCATCCACGAGACAGTCACGTCCTCTTGTCTCTTCTTCTCCCAACAAACAGCTAAGGAGCACCTCATGGATAAGACTCAAAGGGAAGGAAATGAGAGAGACTGCCGTTCCTTTCTAAAGTATACCTCTCTCTAGTAGGATAAGGATATTTACAACTGCAAATGAGAAAGGAAGTTTTAGCTAACAGATCTATTAAGTTTCTTTGAAATCCCTTTTTGAAAAAGTTGCGAGTGCAAGAGACACATATTGATCTAATTTATACGTATACCTGGCTATACTACCGGAGACACAGTCTGCATTCATATTACTTCCTGTTAGAGCAGCTTGCCTGAATTACAGTTCATGTTGCACACACTCTAAGTGCACGGCTTAAGGTTATTTGATTAGAACTTAAACTTCCTGAGACACCCATGGAAAAAGTTTCTTCTTCCAGTGCTGCCCAAATCAACTTTGGTAGTGTGTTCACATCTTCACAGACTTACTCTCTGAACAGTTCTACTGACATGGCTGGAAAGAGAAGTTTATCCTGTCTTCAAAAACAGGAGGTATTATTTTGCCACCAAATTACTGAATTTAATGATTTGATACCATTCTGCTCCTACCAAGAATAATTTCAAGACATGACTGTTGTGAATACTGTTTCTGGAGTTTCTCTAAAAATAGTGTCCTTTATTCCCATATATACAATCTTTCTTATGAAATTTTGCCATATCTCCTGCTGAACTTTATTAATTAATGATTACTGTGTAATAATCTTAATTCTTTTACTTGGCTACCAAAAGGCTTAGCATTCTTTGTGATATTCGTAATATAGCAATAATTAAATTTCTGATTTGATTGTCATCTTCCTTTTATTGTTACAGCTTTTGATATTATTTTAACATTTGTCTTTTATTATAAATAACATCAAATTATCTCTGGAACTTGGTACAAATAATAAATGTGTTTTTTTTCTTTTCTTCTTTTCATGGTACTGAGGTTTGAACCCAAGGCCTTCGCAATGTGCCACACCCCCCCACCCCACTCTCCTTTTTGAGGCAGGGTCTTGCTGAATTGTGCAGGCCAGGCTGAGACTTGGAATCCTCCTGCCTCGGTCTCCTGGTGTGCTCAGATCACAGGTGTCCCCCACCACACTCAGCTTCAGTTCTGTTAAGTACATGTGTTAGTGAGCAGTTCACATGCTGCTTATTTTACACAGAAAGAGCATTGTGTTCCATTTGGTGGGGGCATTAGCTCTATATTCTTTGTATCTGTTTTTCTGCTTTTCAAGATCTTTCTTATCCCCTTACTATGTAGTATCACTACTTCGGGAAATCGTGCCTTCCCTGTTATTAGACCTACCGTGGTTTTATGTGTTTGATAGCACATCTTCTTTTTTATAGTGTTGACTAGCTTCTATTTTATTTGGTTGTGATTTTTAAATTTTTCCCCCAAATATGTTCTTTTGGCTAACCTGAAAGGTTCATATATGCCCTGTATGACTTACATTTTGTGACTCAGTTCTTCCAGCTCTGGGAAACACAGACGAGGTTTCTTTTCAGTACTCTAGAGTCAGTCAGTGCTGGGCAGTGAACTTTATTTTGGTGGCATTTATATGGATTTGGCTCCCCACCATTTTGTTCTAAAAATTTGGGTACAGTAGTAACATACTGTGGATATGGTGAAGATAATTTTAGTGAACCATTTGAAAATTTACTCTTCTACAATATACGAAACTCTAGATGGCCTCTCCGTTACTCTCATTGGATTGTAACCCGGAACAGGCAGTCGTAAGGTCTCCACGCTGGTGAGTGTCCGAGGGTTAAAGCAAGAAGATAACTGCCTTCCTTAAGTCGCCTATGACATGACAAAGCCAGCACCGTGCATGTGCAGACGTGATGAATAACACTGGTGTTTCTTTGCCTTCCCCTCAGAGGTGACATTGTGATTGCAAAAAGCCCGAGCGATCCAAAGTCAAATATTTGTAAGAGAGTAATTGGTTTGGAAGGAGACAAAGTCCTCACCACTAGCCCATCAGATTTCTTTAAAAGCCATAGTTATGTAAGTAATATTTCAGTTATGTTGTTCATTGCTGTCATAGTTGATTAATATTGACTGAATACACCGAGAAAACCTGATAACTTTTGAATGTAAGGAAAATGCTATATTCAGTATAATTTAAGTAAATCAAGAAAAATTTGGCCATTGCATTTTGTATATTTTAGTTCCCATGTAAATATGTCAGTAGTAATTAAGACAGACACGATTTCCCAGTGGATGCTAAAATTATTGGACACCAGTTTGAGGAGAAACAGGTATTTTCACAGTCTCAATGTCTCTCTCCTGAGGTTTTACTATAAAGGGAATAATAGTCACGTAGTAGAGAAGAAACCTGCCTGATGCCTCCTTAACCAGATGCTGAAGGGTGACTTCACAGGGACACACAGGGGCACAGCAAGGGGCCAAGGGGCGTGTCTCGTGGGATTCTTAGCCAGCCACACCAGACAGCCCACAGAGCCAGCCTTGGCCTGACTCGAGAGATCGATGTCACTGACCAGTGCTTCTCAAAACTGTTGCGGTCATGAAAAACAAGAAAAGTCTGGAGGCGAGAGGAGGAGGCAGGATAGATAGCTAAGATCAGTCTGGTTCCCTGGCTTAGAAAGTTTGTCCTCTTACTCATCAGTTGGAAATCTAACAGAATCAAAAGTCTGCAGTTTGGTTTTTTAAAACCTCTTGAATGCCAGGTGCAGTAGTACACACCTGTAATCCCAGCACTCGGGAGGCTGAGGCAGGAGGGTTGCCATGGGTTTGAGGCCAGCCTGGGCTACATAGTGAGTTCAAGGCCAACCTGAACTACATAGCAAGACCCTCACTCACAAAAAACCAGACAAAACAATACTCTTGAAAATGTTCAGAACAGAAATCCCATGTAATCACCTTGCCTACGACAGTAGAAGAGTGCAAGAGCAGTGGATGGGAAGGGCAACAGCGTATGTCGGGTGCTGCTTCTCTCCCCGTCACACGGCTACCGTGACAGACTTCATGGACGTGGCCACAGCCTCTTGTCTATTCAGCATATACACTGCGGACTTCTCTAACTACAGCTTAATTTTCTACTTCAGTTTTTTCGTGTCACTATCACATTATTAATACAGCTGTTATGTTTGTTAACCAACTCTGTTCATCCCTAAGACAAGTAATTGGAGTAAAATTGTCTTCTGCAGTGTAAATTTGTTCAGATTTACAGTAGCCTCTGATTGCCCACAAGAGACTTTGGTCAGCAGACTATGAAGCGGTCTGTTACTTGCCATCCATACTAGACTGCGGCCCACTATGCCGCTGTTTCTGAGGCTATCGGGACTGCTCCGCACTGTGCTTTTTGGCGGCGGGGGTGATGTGGAAGAGGTGCTGAGGTGCTAGGTGATCCGCTTGCTGCTTGTGGCCTTCAGCATGAGCACCGTGTCCATTAGAGTCTGCGTGGGATTCTCCTCCACTTTCTGAGATGTTCCAGTCACTTCCAGGTGGCGTCAGTGACAAGTGTGTCCCAGAGACTAGGAAGAGTTCGGTCACCAGAGTGAACACGACAGATGCACAGTAACGTCCTCTGCTTGGGGACGTCCTCCTGTCTGTACCGAAACTCGTTGTCATTTTCTTTGTAAGAGGTCAGTAGAGAAGCAGTTGCAGCACAGGAAAGGGTTTAGATTTGCTGAGTAGCCAGCGGACTGTGAGGTGGGAACCTTTAAGATACTCTGCCTGAGGAAGATGTCCACCCATTGTGCTGTGTGTCAGAAGCGGACCAGGCAGAGGACACGGCCGGCTCCTTGCGAGCCTGTCCCACTCTGTGCGGTCTGGCATTGTGCTGAGTGCCCGACGCAGCCCCAAATACGCAGTGAGCACCTGCGCACTTCCTCTGGCTGCCGGACCTCGCTGAGGGGCTGACTGGATTGATGATTCAAGTAGCAGCCCGCCCAGGCGGGTAAGAGGAGGGTTCCGCTGTGAGGAATGACAGAGGTCGCATCGCATCGGTCATCGGTCACCCGGCGGCACACGGTGAGACAGGAAGCGTTGGGGCCGAGGCCTGGGCCCAGCTCCAGGCGTGCTCTGCACCACAGTCCCCCAGCCTCCTCTCCGCCCCTGTGCACGGCCCTGAAAACTTACAGTGCTTGTTCTTCTAGGGAACAAGGCAGCTGCTTCTGATGAGGAACAGTATTGATTGTGACAGAGAAACCCACGCGTTTGAAGGGTTTTCCTCCTTGCCAGTTTTTTCAGCAGTGTTATTCTAGCATAAGAATTGTATAGCTATGACAGAACCCACCACTTTAGCACACGTGTCCCATTAATCAAGGTGATTTAGAACACGAGTTGGTCCAGGTGTGGAGCTCTCTGAAAAGACACCCGGGTGCCTGCAGCTCTGGCTGGGGAGAACTCGCCCCTTCCAGCTCTCATGAGCACGCCATGGCTGCAGTGCAGGAAACGGGCTTCCGCCTTTCCTCTGCCTCCTTTAGAAAGCTGCTGCGGTCCACAGATGAAGACACTGCTACTTGGATCTCGCTTGAGCTGCACAGTGAAGATGATCAGTAGGAAATGTGTTTTGAATTCCAGGCAAAAGACGTTTAATCTTGTACGTAGGTATTTCAGGAAGCAGAACGCCACACTGTCATTTGGAGCCTCGACTATAGAGTTAGCATATGAAAGGAAAAGCATTGTTTGTGAGTTGGCATAAAAGGGTATGAACAGTTCATTGGTTAAGTGATGTGAAATCAGTTTATTCATTCTAGAGTTTAAATCACATGGCAAGCAGCCCTTGTAGCTAGATTTCTCACATTAAATGTTTGGAAACTGAGAAGCCCCTAACAAGGTGCTACTGCAGTGGCTTTGCTTCCTTTGATGTTTCCACCTAAGGCAGGTAATTCTTTCCTCAGTTATGGGCTGAGCATTGACTACTAGGATATGAGTTAAATTTGTGACTCAGAAGAAATGATAATCAGCTCAAACATCTTGAATACCCTGCATTTCTGCATGTCCTACAGAAATTCTTCAGTTCTCTGCTGGAAGCCACTACTTTATCAAAAAAAAAAAAAAAGATGATTTAAGTAGCAGCACTTCACAAATAGAAAATAATATGAATTGGCATTCTCCTGTTGGCCTGCACAGTAGGCAGAACACAAAGTAAAACCCTATTTTATTTAGGGTCCGTTATCTTCAGGGATACAGGGCCAGCACCCAGTCAGCATAGTAACATTTTGTTATAAAGCTAATGAGGAAAAGAAGACAAATTCACACTTCCTTATCCACCTACCTTTCTTTGTGTTGTGGTTACTGGGGACTGAGCCCAGGGCACTCGCTCCCTGAGTGTCACCACTTGTGCCACCACGCATGGCCCCTTCTCAGTCTCCACGAGGAGACCGCTGCTGGCCCAGAGCTGTAGTTCCCAGCTGCAGCGCACCCCTGCTGTGGTGACCGCTCTGAAGTGCAGACATCCTGGTCTGCTGTGAGGTCCCCCGCCGCCCATCCTGGGTCCTCACTCACTATGGCCTTAGTGCTGGACAGCTGTTCCTCAGGCCCAGCTTCCGGGCTTCAGGACACCACATCCACTGTGTACCCTCCTCCCCCAGTCGCCTGAGTGCTACCTCCTCTCGAGTGACCCTAGGCCCCGGAGGAGGAGAGCTCGTAGCTTACACCCCGCCTCTGTACACTTACACGCAAGTCCCCTCGCCTTACCTCATGTTTCAGAACTGCCCGCCTAAATTATATCACCCCAGTCTCCGTCCTGCATTCCAGATCACACATCTTACTTTCAAGTTAATAGTGCCACGAGTGGTTAACAGACAAAAAATCCCAGTGTTTCTTGCTAAACAAGCTCTTCCACATCATGCCCAATCTTGGGAAAGGCAAGTGTCTTCAGGTTTGGGCCATAATGTGTGGAATTAGCCTTGACTCTCTTCTTCTTTCCGCCCGTGAGGAGATCCTGACTGCCCTTCCTACGCAGAATCCCATTCACACCGTTGCCAGCTCCGTCTCCTGCAGTGGCTTCTGAATGGTGCTCTGCGTGTCCCTTCCCTTCTCCATGCTTTCCACCTCTCCCAGTGGCCTGTTCCACGCAGCCAGTGAAGGGCTCCTTTCAGGTGCTGCTGCTTTTCAGTACCCATCCTGTCACTTTCTGCTCCCCTCTCCCAGGGGCTTCCTGTTTCTGTCCTGAAGGCCGTAGGTCACGGTGGCCTACAATGCCCCACGCACCCTCCTTGCTGTAGCTGTGCGTGCAGCTCAGGCTTTGCTGGAACGCGGTCCTGCTCATTCGTGTGGTCTGTCTCACTGTGGCAGTGCCACAGTTGTGACAGAAACTGCTGACTGTCCACCCCTCTGGAGAACAGGCTGTTGACCCTGCTCTCAAGCATATCTGCTTGCTTCTGGGTGTGTTTTCCAAGCCAGTCTCAGGGTGTATCCAGGTTGCCTTGATCTCAGGAGTTAGGTTTGGGCTGGGCTGGGCTGGGCTGGCCTGGCACTCCCAGATCACGGCTGTGTGCCACCACACAGCCACCACACCCGGCTGGAACACAAGGCTCTTCGTGCCAAGCCATTTAAAGCTTTGTGGTTGTCCTCAGTACCAGATAGCGCTGTCATGGACAAAGGTGAAATGTTCACCAAACAATAGTCTCTTACCAGCGTAGGGCAGTGGCAGGTGAATAAAGAACACAGTATTTCTTACCTGTTTCTTTGCAAATTACAGAGATGTTAATATCATGGTTACTGGCAGAAATGTAAGAGACCGAGCGAGACAGGTTTACATTTTGGAAAGAACTGCTTGAGTGTGTTCTGGTGCACTGTTGGTGTATGCTGTTGCGAGAGATCTTGGAAACACAGTAATGTGTTAGTAATACAGCTGTTTTATGCTGTACTATTAGAAAATGCTTTAATAAAACTTACTGACAGCCCTTAAAACAATGTTGCTAACTAGACAGCATGAGCAAACAGTCACTTCTGCAGGTAGACTGACAGGTCTTTAATTGCACTGTGTACATAGGCAGTCCAGGTCCCAGGTCCCTAGTGCTGTTCTTGTGTTTCAGTGTCGCTTAGCGTAGCTGAAAGTCAGGCCATCTGGCCTTCCGTTACCGCTTGTCTGATAAACAGGAGAGGTACTTCTGTGCCGGGAGCGGGCTCAGGTTGAAAGGGCGTGTTGGGGGTCAGCTGCTGATACCCTAAATCCTCCTGTCAGTTAAACAGAAGTACTGCCTGTCGTGTCACTTACTAGGACGGGGTATCTAAACAAGGGGCTGGCTCTGTGCACACTGGTGATAAAAGCCCGGTCTGTTTCCGTCTCTCAGCAACGGCTCCCAGCATAGTCAGCCTGCTCCCATAGTGCTTTGATTGCCGCTGCTGGGAGGAAGGGAATTCACCCTGCTGCTGGCTGGCCATGCTGCTTCCCTCCAAAGGTGAGCGAGCGCCCGGGCTCCTGCGTTCCTGACCTGTCCTCCAAACACCCTCATAGTCTGGGCTTGGTCGGGTACTGTGTAGTTTTGTTCTGCAGGGTCACAGCTTGTTTTCGCATATTTGAAAATACACGTGTGTACATACGAAGACGAACATCTCGGTGGCGCAGTGTAGCAGGTCGTCCTGAGACTGGTGAATGTCGCTCAGGCAAGAATACCTTAAGCAGAGCAGAAAGTCGATGCTGCTGGTGTGAATCTAGGGGGCCAAAGAGAATTCAATAAAATGTAAATACTTATTTTTACCCGCATTATCTGAGGCCTCCATACGTGCTTAAAAGTAATTGGGAGGAGTTAAGAAAGAAAGCGTGATCCTGCCACTCAGTATGAACCCTGGCACGGAACCCCAGGCTCTGTTGGTGTACGGAGGATACTCCAGGAGCTGTGCGGCTTTCTAGTGTGGCACTGTCCTCTTTCCTTGGCCTGCCGGGAAGCTGCTGTTCACCGGATACAGTGAGCTCATAAGTCTTGGTATAAGCAGCACAGTGAAATTCTTGTTACCACTTTGGGTAACTAAAACTTGACGGCTTTATGTGACCCGCGTCATCTTAGATGATGAAAGCATTTTCTCAATACCAGGCTATTCTGCATTCAAAAGAAAAATGGAAAGGGCAGTGACATATAAAAGCGAGTATGCAGGCTGGGCACGGGGGGTGGCGCGGCGCCTGTAATCTCAGCACTCGGGGCTGAAGCAGGAGGGCTAGTGTACCTTCAAGACCAGCCTGAAATGCTAGAGGCACTGTCTCAAAAGGTCAGAGGAACAGGAGGTAAACAGCTGCAGATGCTAAGTGAGCAAGAAGATACTGGCATTCCGAGTCACTGTACTGCCCCAGACATTCGAGGGCGTTCTCTAAGTTGGAGCACGCGACACGTCACTCCTGTGGCACAGCTTGGGCCTGTGCCCCCAGACCCAGCAGCCAACCGGAAAGGAGACTGAGCTGCGAATGTTTAGGAAAGTACTTAGAGCTATAGGTGCATAATGGCAAGGTCCAAGGTGTCACAAGATCGGTGCACATAAGACCCTAAAATCAGAAGTGTCAGAGAGAGACCTGTGTCACCCGCAAGCGGGGAAGTCTGCCCTGACCTTCCTACTTGAAGAAAGTCGAGTGGGCCTGGGGACGGACCCCAGCCCAGCATGGAGGCATCTTCTCTAATGGGCTGGCTTTGAGAGGGAACTGCAGTGGGCCTGAGGGGCTGAGGGAGCAGGCCACGGCTCTCCCTCTGCTTTGCCACTTGGCTCACTCGTGCCCTCATTCATTCCAGAACGTATGAAGCCTGCGGTGACAGTGAGCACTGCGAGTGTGGACCCAGTCTGCCCTCGGCGATGACCCGCAAGACTTCAGGCAGTGGGACGCTGTGTCTGGGCCCCTGGGGGCCCGGCTGCGGTGCTGCGCACACCTCGTGTGGCCAGTGTGGAGCCGACGCGGGCTGCGCTGTGGTGCACCGAGCTAGGCACAGGGAGCTACGTCGGCCAAGCACAGCTGCTTTTCCCAGCCGGGGCAGACACGGATCTTCCCGCCTGGAGGACAGTCCTGGGCAGAGGCTGGAGAGGGTGAGCAGAGTGCCCGGAGCAGGCAGTGCACAGGAGGCGGCAGGGCGGTGGGAGGACGGTGGGAAGGGAACGCACTCCCCCCCCGCCCCCCCTTGTCTCGGCCAGGGGGTAACCTGATGAGACGTGGCTCTGGAACTGCCGCTCCACTACTGACCTCCTGGCAGAAACGACGGCGTGCAGAGCTCCTGGGGCAGGAAGCCCAGTTAGTCAGGGGCGACAGACAGTGGGGCTAACAGTGAGAGGGGCAGGAAGCAAGACTGCGGCAGCGAGTAGTGAACTATCACGGGAAGGCTGGCTGTTGGGAGAGCGGGAACTAGGATGGCTGAAGAGCACCACCCAAGTTAGCTTCGGCAGCGGGGCGAGCAGTCAGCAGAACGGCCGTGTGGGGGGGAGACAGGGATTTCAGACAGGTGTAGCGTCCAGCTCACCTGAGAGACTATATTTGAGGTTAGTGACCACTGAATCTGTTCCAGTATGTGGCCGCGTCCAGGTGCAGTTCTGTGAAGTGACATCCAGGTATCTGCAGTTCCTTCCGTGGCGTCCACAGGAGGTTTCCTCAATCCCCTCATGGGAACAGCATCTCTGCCCTCAGCACTAGGCTCTCCATCCTAGAGCTCTTCACTCTCCTTTTATTATGCGTCACCTGAAAATGTCATCTGTCATCTGCCTGCCTAACTGGTAATTCTGTATTCACAAAGCTGGGTTTCATTCTAAATAATGTGCAGGGTTTGGAACATTAGAGTTGTGTTTTGATGAATAAAATACAAGTGACTGTCACAGAGAAACATGCAACAAAGCCTTTTTAAAAAATCCTTTGGTAATATCATACAAAAAGACCAACGTGTTTAATTTTCATCGTTTCTTTTTTTGAAGTAGGGGGGCTCTTTTCTACTGGTGGTCTTGTTTCTCATACCATTGCAGATACAGATCTTTTCTAGCCTGACTCCGGGAAGCGGGTACACACAGGGACAATAGACTTCAGAGAACTCAGACAGATTCATCTGTGGTAGCAATGAATCCATGTGGGGAGGAGTTGGGATTTGATTTGGGGCAGAATTATGTGAAGGGACAAATAAAATTTTTGGTGGAAACATAGCTACATATTTTACACAGCATGCATCTGGTTTACCGACTGTTTCAAACGTTTTCTGACAGCCCAAGAGAGCTCACTGTTTTACTGCTTAGCCTCCCTATTCTACTGTCCCCTGAAAGGCCCTGTGTGGCAGGAAGTTAGGATCCTGCCTGTAACAGGGCAGCAGGAGAGGAGATTCCTCCGTAATCTTTCAATGGGAATAGAAAATGCCTCGTTTAAATACCAGCCCGAACCAGAGCAAGCAGTGTCGTATCTGCACACCGAACAGGAAGGCGGAGGATGAAAGGCCCGCGGTTCCGAGACTACGACAGTGGTCCTGGGTGCCTGGAAGGCCCAGATCCTGGCTTCTGTCCCAGCCTTCCACTTCCTCACTCCTTGGGCAGGGTATCCAGAGAAGTGGACACTTCTTCGTAAGGAAGGGTCTAAGAATTCAGGTCGTGCCTTGATCGGGCTGCCTGGTAACAGTAGAAAACGGTAGTCTTTCTCACTAACGACCGAACTTCAGTGAATCATTGGCTCTTATTCACAGCTAATGTGCATTATTAATTATAGCATATTTAGTTCAAACACTTGGCTAGCACTACAGCTGATTCACTGAATGCAGTATGAAATAGCCAAAACTGGTCACAGGCAAATCATGGCACATAGGTCACGCTGCAGAGCGCGGCCCTCCTCAGGAAGCAGGGGCAAGGCGAGCCAGGAGTCTGAGGGCCTGCAGGTGGGCAGCTGCTGTCTGCTTTTCTGAGTGGCAGGAGCTGGTGCGCTCATTGGTTTCCGGCACTCTTCCTGAACCGTGCAGAAGAGGCTGTTCAGCTAGGAAGTTGCAGAGCTGCATGTGGAGCTCAGGACTGTGATTCGGGGGCTGGGTCTTGCCCATGAGCCCAGGCTCTCGGCCCTATTTGTTTACTCTGGAGACAGAGACTCCCTGCGCCACTAAATTACCCAGGCTGGGCTCCAACTTGCTGGGGGGTTACAGGTGTGAGCCACACTGGGCAGGCAGCCCTGTTCTGAAGTAGAGAAGGGGAGTAATGGTCTTATCCTATATGGATAGGAGAGTAATAAGCAGGACTTGGGAGAAAAAGCAGCAGCCCGTGTAGATGTAGTGCTCATGGGACCCATCAGTTCATGAGCCATTCTGTCCCTGTCCTTAGAAATGAGACCCCTTTGTCACTCACCTGGCCTTGGGAAGCACCTCACTAGGAGCCCAGTGTGGCACTGCCTGGTCGCTGAACTCACAGAGGCAGAATGTGAGCGAGATTTGAGGCAAGGACAGAGTCAGGAGTAGGGGCATCGGGGCCTGGTCCACAGCACACCGCCAGAACTCCCGTTTTGTTAGAGACTACCAGCATTCCCGGCCTTTGTGCTACAAGGGTCTTCTAACTGCTGCCTCGGGGATGTAACTTTTCTCTTTTTCTACATATCCCAGTTCCTTGCTTTTGCTGGTGCTGCTCGAAGGTTATACTCCAATTATTTCCTGATGATGTTTCTAGTATTGATGTTCCCCGAGTCAAACAAAGATTGGGTTTGGTGGAACTTTTTTACAACATTACTATTACCAAATTATTTCACTTTCCAAATATTCTTTCTGATGGTTAGTGAGCATAGAATCTTATTCTGGCCACATCTTACTTACGTAGGTTATGGTTAGGCAGAATATGCATTAGCTACTTATAGGTGTAGTAATTTGACTTGATACTGCTTACCTGGAAAATACTAACATTAAAAACAATTACGTTGCCAGGGATTTAGCTCAGTGGTTCCGCCCCTGCCTTGCAAGCACAAGGACCCGAGTTCTATCCCCAGTACCAAAAAAACAAACAATTATATAGTTATTGCTAAAATAATGTCATTTTTGTGAATATGCATTTATCATATGAGTTTTTTCTCAGGCAATGAGGTATGATTGAAAAATACTATACAGTGAATGTTTAAATTTGAAAATTTTTATTACAGTAAAGGACACATTGCCATGAATCCCCCTCAAAATAGTATTCCTGTCGCTTGGACCACACTTACCCACCACTCCCACCACTTTCTGCAGCAGTCCTGGGGTCCTCTTCCCTGAGTGTCTGTAACTGCAGCTGGGGGGGGGTCCGCAGCTGGCCTGTGAGGCAGCTGAGAAGGCAGACTGGCTTCTCCACAGCCTGCAGTGAGGTCTGCCACCGCCCAGGGGTGACCTCAGACCTGGGCGGGAGAAGCAACGTGGCTCCATCTTCAGCCCACAGGGGCTCAGCTGTGTCTGAGGCACCAGAAGACTGAGATTTGAGCAAAAGGAAACCAGTTTCTCGGTGGCACTAACTGAAAACATACATCTATGTATTCTTATTCAGTCTGCACTCCTTAAGGTGGAGGGCGGATCTACAAGACTGAGGACAGTTGTGTTTGTTTTGGTTTTTTTTGGTACCAGGGATCAAACTCAGGACCTTGCGCTTTCGAGGCAGGCACCGGAACCACTGAGCTAAGTCCCCGGCCCTGAGGACAGTTGTGATTATGAGAAGTAACAACTGGGGTTTCCATTTTAAACCATTTGCAAAACAGTTGTTAACTGGAGTACTTTTCACACTTGGTTGTAAAGACACCATAGCTTCTTTAAAAATACATTTGCATCTACCAGCTTATCCAGTCATAAATTTTTTTCCCTTATCTGGTTTGAATTTTCTGCTTCCGAGATAGCCAGTAGGTCAACCTAACAGATGGCGCCGTGTTTTGTTCTGTCCTCTGCCTCACTGACATCAGGCTTTGCGTTTCTGACGCCAGCCGCAGGTGGCTGTGCTTTGCATGTAAAGGCACAAACCTTCTGCTGCACGAGTCTCCTCAGCAGTGGGCACCTGGCGGCAAGGCTGCTGACTGTCACTCACTCACTGGTGCTGCGCAGAGCGGCAGGGCAGCAGAGCTTGCCTTATGGGTGAGGGCGAGGTCACTCTGTCTACGTGCCAAAGACCAGATGAAGAACAATACAAAACTCAACCAAGCGTTTCCTAGCTTCATCATCATGGCAGTGTTTCCATGTTCCATCTTTTAAAAGTACAGGAGTCACTGGAAAGAGTAAGCATTTTAAGATGCGCACACGTGTCTGTCTATACACATACACACAGTTAGGTCCATTAGCTAACAGACTGTATCATTATAAAAATGGGAATTTATAACATGTATACCCCTCTCCGTGAGTTCAGTTTGTGTTGCTTTGATGAGCCAGTCTTACATAAATCAACCATACTTTACTGGGCCCTGCCTACCTGCCGGAGAACATCTGTGCTCCTGCCAGTCTCCAGGCGCATCTAGGACTGCAGTGCACCTTTGCATTAGTGCACAGGGGTCATGCCGAGTCGGGCAGATCTTCTCTAGAGCCTGTGGTAGGGAAAGGGTAAAACAACCCCGGCAATGTGCTGGAGACGCAAGTTCGTGATGCCAACACTCACTTCACATGAGAAATCTCTAGGATGCCTGTCATCCCAGCACTCAGGAGGCTGAGGTGGGATTGTGCGAGTTCAAAAACCAGCCTGAACTACATAGCGAGACCCTGTCTCCAAAACAAAAACAATTTAGCCCTCACCCAGATGAGTGTCTCGGTAGTGTGAGAAAGTGCACTCTAAGGAAGGGAGGCTGCAGGATGAGGTAATGGGAGCACTGCCCGTGGGCCTTCCCAGAGTGCTCCCCTCACCTTACTCTGTATTGCAGGATGGGTCGGGCCATGTTGTAGGTTGCTCAAGATGGGGCTGCACTAGCAAATGTCCTGCCTCCGCCTCCCAGAATGCTGGGATTATAGGTGTGCACCATGCCTGGCACTGATATTCTTTCAGCAAACATATTTCTCTATAAAATAGATTTAAGTGCAAAGAAATAACTTGGAGGATTTTGGCAAATATTTCTACATGATACATTACAGAATCCTAATTTCTTAAAGGGAATTTATAAAATTTTATATGCTTGCATCCATTTATCTTTCAAAAAGGTAATGTATCACACGGAAGAAATGTCCATGCCTCCTATTAAATGCTATTGAACAGAGTGAAAATAAATTCCTTCCCAATAGATCGATTCTGTCCGGTTGGTAACTCAACTTTCTTGGGTAACAAGCTGTAAAATGCAAACTTGAGAGAGCAGCTTTCACAGTGGCTGGAGAGTAATCGCTTAAGCTTACATGATGAAACCGATGCTAGCAGGCAAAAGGCTCGCATGGCAGAAGGCATTTTTTGAAAGTAACGTTTTGTCCTAAATATGATGGTCAGTAAGAATTTAAGCGTATTTACCAGTTGACACATGGCCGTGTGAGATAGGGCCTTACCATTTAGGAAGGTCACCATCATTAATATACAACTGATGATTTTATAATGGGTCCTTGTGGTTCCGGATGGTCATTATCAAAGTGGAATGCAGGAAGATGCAGCCTGTACAAAGGCAGAGCTGGCTCTTAATGAGAACTCTGACAAGCCCCTCCACTAGCATGACGAGATTATGTGTAATTGGTGTCATGATCAATTACCATCCAGTTCTTCAGGAGCATCGAAGAGGGCGGCCCTGGAGCTGGCCCCAGGACGTGGAGGGGCTGCCCTGCTGATGCAGTCTCTGAGACAGGAGGGCACATTTCCAGTCAGCATCCTCATGACCTCTTTTGATGTCTATTAAATTAATGACTCTGTCACACACACTGTGTTGATCTCTTAGAACCTCAGTTCAGGATTTGGATAGTAAATAAATGGGAGCTATATGATAATGGGTAAGTCTTTTAAACACTTAAAATCCTTGACATTTAGTAAGTTATGTTATTGTGCAAGAAGTGAAAGCTAAGTGCCTATCTTAGGATTCGGATGTATTTTATGACTACCTTTGGAGTGACGGTGCCCCAGTCATCTGTTTTAAAGGGGCTGCTGTTCCCTGTACCTGTAGGTGCCCACGGGCCATGTCTGGTTAGAAGGTGACAATCTACAGAACTCCACAGATTCCAGGTTCTATGGCCCCATCCCGTATGGACTCATAAGAGGACGCATCTTCTTTAAGGTACAGTTTTCTGATGAACCGTCAGCTGTACTGTCAGCTGCAGAAATAACTATGCCATCTTCAGGCCCATGGGACTTCTGGTTGCAGTACCTACACTTCATGAACACACCAGCCTTCACTTGACAGCTCACCACCAAACCTTACTGCTGTCTTCCACGCTCAGAGGCAGGTGACTGAGCAGGGATTTTTATAATAAAACTCAGATTCCTTAGTTCTCCAAACCTTCATTCTCTCTCACACTGTCTGTCACCTGTCAGCACCAAGCTGGAAAGACGTGCATGAGCACCCGCAGCAGAGCAGCCTGGGCCATGCAGCCAAGTGTGCAGCGCTAGGGAAGGCAGCTGCCTTCGCTGCCCCGCCCAGTGACAGGAAGGACAGTTTGAAGCCAGTTGCAGCAGTGGGATAATCTAGGGTCCTGTATACGTCGATGTTACCCTTAGATATCTTGGGTCAAAGGTGCAGTTACCTTCCTTGCGGACACACAGATTCATACGTTTATGTCCACACCACACACACACACACACACATTCTTGTATGTGTAAATACATAAATGTTTTGTAAAGTGTCACTCTGCACCCGAAACTTACTCATGGGGTATGAGCAAGGAGGAAGTGTTATCAACCCCAGAGAAAGGAGGAGGAGGAGGACAGGGGAATGTGGTGAGGGTACAGCATCACCTTCATTAACCATCTCCACCTCCTGTGGATTTTACAGATCTGGCCTCTGAGTGACTTTGGATTTCTACGTGACAGCCCCAATGGCCACCGGTTTTCTGACAACTGACAAGCATTTATTCCTCTGACCTGATGAGTCTCCTGGTCCAGTGAATTTATGACCACAGTGGAAACCATGTACTTACCTTACCAATAAATGATTTGTTATTTATTTTGTTGTTTTGAATGCTTAAACATAAAGAACAAGCAACACACTGCAAATTAGTTCAAAATACCTGGACAAAAATGTAAGGCAAAGTTAAGTTTTCCATCTAAATTTTATGGTGATATACAAACATTTTGGGAGGAGAACCTGGATGAGTACTTCACTTTTAAATTTTGCTTTGATAGGTACAGTAAAGCCAAAGCAAAAGGTCTACTCTTTCTGAATGTGCCACATTTGTCAGCTACATTTTCAGGGCAGTGTAACTGCTCTGCTCGTGAATTCAAGCCGATAGCACCGAGCACGCATCTGATGAAGACCTGCCGAGCAACGTGCATGGCTCGCTCATCTGAAGTAGGGAAGTTCAGAGACCCCAGGAAGGATGCTGTGAAGATCTTCAAATAAATTCTACCTTACACCATAGAACATCAAGTTCAGTGATACCTCGGTTGTCAAACTCAATTTGTTCCAAATTCATGTTCAAACACTGAAAAGTTCAAAGAACTGAATACATTTTTTTCCCCATAAGAAAAGTGAAAAACCAAATAATGGGTTCTGAGGCCCAAAAATTACACTTAAAAATTCATTTTTCCAGGACTTTACACAAAACAAACAGCCCTTGGTTGTGGAAATATCCCTAAAACAGCTGAACACCATAAATATGGTACATTAAATACCAAAATGATACAGTAAGTGAAATTTTAAGAAAATCTGTCCAGGAGCTTCACTCTGAGACTTGGAGGCTTCCTGGCATAGCAGAAGCTGGAGAGAAATCAGAGGGAGAAATGTTATTTCTGGAAGGAGCGTCTCCTTCTGCAGCGACTCCTGGCAGTACCCTTTCTGGGTCTTGTCTCTCGGTCTTTTTTTCATCTTTTCTCACTAAAAATTTGTCCAACACCTGCTTCTGCCTTTTCAAACTTCCTGAAGTGAGAGGCAGCATTTGCATTTGCGAGGCTCACAGTCCTGTCACGGCCTTCCGTGTGTGGTTCTGTCCAGAGGTGGCCATTTCCACCCATGGTGCATTCACTTCTTTATCAACGAGCGGGGAGCTCCTCGGGCCCCTCCTCCTCACCCAGGCTATGCCCTCAGCTGCCACACACCGCTGCTCCTCCTGAAGACCCTGACGTTCTTCTGGGGCGAGCTTTGCACTGTGCTCGGTTGCCGACTCCTCCATGTCATCAGCCTCCAGACACACAGGCACCTGCGAGGCACAACATGCTTCACACCAGGCTGCTCCTCAGAGCCCTCGGAGCCTTCAGAGTCTCTGCTTCTGGCCACAGCTTTGACCGTGCAGCATTCAGGGTCTTGTAGAGACTTCCCCCAGGCCTTATGGAGAAGGGCAATGCAGTGAGCATGCGAACGTGACTGCCAGAACTCTGGAAGGGTCCCCTGTGTGGGAGGGTATTTCCAAGCACGCGGCGACAGTCCCCTGGTGGAGTTTTGTGAAATTAGCAAAGACCTGCAGGTCCATGCGGGATGACAGGAGTGTATTCAGGGCCAAGAACTTAACAGTGATAAAGGAGCATTTATCATCCAACGCCCTCCAAGCCTGGAGGATTAGCAGGAGCACCATCAGTCAGGAGGAGTGAGTTTCCAGGCAAATTCTCCTGCCCAAACACCTACTCAGTGAAAAACGGTCTGCTCCCCACACTTCATTATTTACCCTCCACATCGCACTTATTTTTTATTGTTTTGTTCTTTAAAAACCCATGGGTTTCAGAATGGTGCACTAACACGGGCTTCACTTCAGTCCCCACCCGTGTTCCCCAACAACAGAGCCAGCCTATCTCATAGGCTCGTGGCCTGGCAGTGCCTTTTCCGCTTCAGAATGAGTTCCTACTGGGCATTTCTTTCCCAGAGTCTAGTTTGTCCCACTGAATACTTGCTGAGGAGTGACACTCAGCATCCACATATTCAGCAAGTCTAGCCTCACAGGTACCGGCTTTGTCTGTATTTGAGCTCCCTCCTTCCCCATGTCTCACTCTACTGTGTGTGCCTGTTCTTTCTGAATTTTTCAAACCAGCCACAGCTGGCTTTGAACACTTGAGGCTGCTCAGCACTCACTCCGCAACTCTGTCAGTGAATCACTGTGGAGGTGTTTGGCCTTCTCGAATTGTCACCGTCGCCGTCCAGTTTCTCATTTACCCGACCTTACGGTAACTTTTCAGCCTCTATGATGGCCTGGGTTCTTCGTTTCGCCGTTAACGTTTTCACACCTTTTACTACATTGGCCGCTTTAATCACATTTTTTTCTAGAAGTGTTGATAATGGCGACTTAGCCATGTTGTATTCAGCTACCAAATCAGACAAGCAGTGACCTGATTCAAATTTCACAATTTCTTTAACTCTGTCATGTTTCTCAGTTTTCCACTTTGCTTTGCTGCTGTCACTTTCTTTGGGGCCATGGTTATCATATTTTATGCAAATAACGCCGGAAAAAGCACAGTGACGGGTGTTGTAACGTACTAACAGAAGCACTGTTTGTGGGCTGGGCCAAAGCAGCGCTGAGTGAAGCGTCACCCTTTTGTGTCCAAGGAGAAATGCAGTCCATGATTCACTCTCCACCCGTACAGGTTTCTTCTAGTCGGATTTTTGTTCAACCATCAAGCAAAGTTACAAGCACCGAGGAGATTTTTTTCGAACTTTGCTGTTCAAATGGTGGAAAGTTCAAGAAAGTCCAAGCATGGAGCTGTGGGACAAGTGAGGCAGCACTGTATCGGAAAAGGGGGAACCAATGCCTCGCAAGCCACAGTCCACAGCCCACACCATCAAAGTCCGGTGCCTCATCCCAGGGAACCCCAACGTAGGCACTGTGGTCGGATCCTGAGGCTCTGGAGTAGGCAAAGGGAAGCGCCTTTTCTGGTTGCTTCTTTAAGCTTCCACTCCCTGAGTTACACCTGAGGATGGCACTGTTCGCAGCCAGGGCTCCGAGCTGCATTTCTCCAGCTGCTGCCGCCCGATCTCCAGCCACTGGGAACCGCCCCATGCCACCCTCACCCAGCCTTGCTCACGGAGAACCAGCTCTGCGCATCCCACAGGGGTTCGGATCCACAGAGAGGCCACCAGGCCTGTGCCTTCAGCAGCCAGAAGCAGCTCTGGCCGATCAGAACCCAAGTCACTGTAAAGGAATCGGTGGCACTGTGACCCAACACAAGGGAAGACATGCTCACGTTTGAAAAAGAAAGTTCTTATTTTCCTAAGAGCAAACAAAAGTTCTCAGACATCAATCCACAAAATACAATTTATAATTGAAGTCTTTTCTTTGGCAATGTGTAAATATGAATTCTAAGCCCACGTTATGACGAAGTTCATTTCCTATTACTCCGTGGCGGCTTCCAGTTGGCCTCTCCTGGCAAGAGTGTGACTGCGCAGCTAGTTGTCACGAAGGAGCTCCACCATCAGCGAACATGTGTCGCACGGAACCAGGCTGGTGGCTGCTGCCTCCTGCTCAGAAACGACATATCTGCCACCACATCGGCAGCTCAGAGAGAAAGAACGATTGCCTGCAAAGACAACAAAATAATGCTTCAAATGCCTACAAGCAGTGACTTTGTTCACACCCTCAGAAACAATTTATTCCACAGAAATTGCAAGACAAAAGGCAGCAGCTCAGTAAAGCTCAGGAAGGGGAAGTACAGAAAACAGTTCTTGCATAGGGGCGGTATCTGCACAGATTCCCATCTACAGAAGAATCTATGTGCACAGGAGATGGGCCGAGGAACTGGGGTGGGGGCTCAGAAGCAACCAACAGCATTTACTTCAAGTTTTCGATCTTGAGACTTCTGCACATTTTACATTCTTCTCAACAATACAATTGTGTAAAATGCGACAGTGAAGAAAGAGGTCTCGCCTGAAAGGGGCATGACGTTCGGCCTGGATTCCACCCTCTCAGAGAACCGTGCCTGACTGACGAAGCTGGGCACCTGGCTGCTTTCCGTCCAGGAGTATGTGACCCCGGGAATCGCTGCGGGACACGTCTGTATGGCTGTCTGCCTGTGTTTACAAAGGTCAGAGGGGCCAAGAGGAAAGTCCCTGGCATGAGACACCTACAGGAGGCATGTGGGGCCACGGCTCTTCTAGTGGCAGGGCTTTTCAGGCTGCTCTCCTCGGGGAGGTTGGACGCTAAAGAATCTCTCATCCCTCCAGCCTTCTACTGCACTGTCTCTGGGAAGAAACTGCCAAAAATTCTCACAGTACTTACTCATCATAGTATCGATGCCATTACTATCAGAATTTGTTATTACAGATAAACGAAGTAAATCTCGAAGGGCTCAGGACTTCCTACACTCAGGTATCTTCACTTGATTCCTAAACCTGATTAACATTTCGCTCTGAACACAGATGTGAAGGGGGAATCCACTGCCCTGCACTTGCTTTCTATCAAGTTCAGTCTTGAAACAGCTAGCACTTAGGTAAGCCAAGTGTACCTGCTTCTTTTATCAAAGAAAACAATGAATCCAGTCAACCAATCTGGCTTTGTATTCTCCATAAAGAAAAATAACCTTGAATTCAGAAATGCAAACAAACCTCTTCCTGTCTAGGCCAACACACATGCTGTAGCATATTTTCAAAGAGAACTGTTTTACTGTTAAACTGTCTAAAAATATACATATTCTAACCATTGATTTTCTTAGGCTAAATCTCCTCCTCTTGTTTTCTTACCACTTCAGTGAACACTGAGAAGAAATCGGAGGTGACAGGTACTTAGTAAATGACACAGAGGACACATGGGTTACTGTGGATATTGTCGCTGATAATTCCAAAGTTAATGCTAAGAATTCACATCTCATGGAAATTTCTTCTTACACTGCTGCCATCCAGCATTAACAAAGTGGTATCTTCACAGAAATTGCCTGTTCAAACACGAGGCCTGAAGCCCCCCGACAGCCAAGTGAGGAGAGCCTTCCCCAGTGCCTCAGACACCGCGCACGCCTCCCAAGTGCTGGCAACCTAGCCGTAGACCACACGGGCGGAGGGTCAGAACTTCTCTGCTGGGCCTTTACCTGCCAAGGTCATTCTGCAAACAACCCGAAGGAATATAAACACTTCCATTTGTCCAGCTGATCACACTGTTTATTTAATTTCATATGCTAAGCTGGCTCTTTCCAACTGCAAGCATTTTTAGTTCCAAGCTTGCAGGATTCGTTTCTAAATATTCCTACAAGAATAATGGCTTCAAGAACTGTTGCTCCGTATTTATCTCAGGGGGATGAGGATATTTCCATCTCTACCATCATGCAAGCCCTTCATTTAAATAAGCATCAGAGATGGTCCACGTGTTTAAGATAAACCGTGTCTGCTTGCGGCAGATCCACTGCTGTGACCTGGATTCTGCTGCTCTGCCCCATGAGGAGGGGCTTGGGGAGCCCCAGGACAAAGCCCTGCTTCTGGCGACCCTCATGTTTCCTGCTGGACATTTTCTTCATATTGGTATTTTCACTTGGATCCAAAGGTCTGTGTATTTACTAACAGATGCTTGAACCACCAACCTGTATTTTCAATTTTAAATAAAATTTCAAAATTATATTGTAATTAACTTCAAAAATGGATTTAAACAATCCATTTCGTTGCTCAGGTCTCTAATGAAAGGCCTGTCCTGTGTGTTCCTCCACAGCCAGCCGTGGAAGCCTGTCACTGCTGTCCAGGCCGCCAGGCAGGGCTCCTCCCGCTGAGTCTGAGAAGACTGTCACCACCACAGAGAGCCTGGTCATACAGAACCTCGAGGTTCCCAATTACGCAACTGCAAACAAGAATTTCTACTCCACGATTCCATCTGAGCGGATGAGGGCAGAACAACCCTATAAGGAAAGCACAATGTGCCTTCCAAGTGGCTTATAACTCACTTTTTTAAAGCACTAAACTAAGAATTTACCATTAATAAAGTAAAGGGTTTCAAGGATGGCTCTGTTTATCTTCTCCCATCCATATTCTTTTTTTTTGGTACCGGGGATCAAACTCCAGACCTTGTGCTTACGAGGTAGGTGGCGGAACCACTGAGCTAAATCCCCAGCCCTCCCATCCATATTCATTAGCAAACTTCTATAAACCTTTAGGCTGAACAATAAAGTTACAGAGTTGAGTGTACAAAACTTCTAGGAAACAGTAGCATTTTCTTCCTCCACTGAGAGAAGCAAGGAGAACCGCATGGCTTCCATGTAGAGGTGTTTTCCTAACTCAGTGCCATCCACCCAGAGTAACTAAGGGAACACCAGAGAATGTGAAAATTAAATCTGATTCAATAAAGCTTTAAAAGGGAAAACGACAAGATTTCATGATAAAGGGGAGGGACAGATTTTCCTCTTCCTCTTAGGACATCATCAAAAAGTGAGAGGGAAAAATCAAGCCTCCCGGTGGAAGAGCATAACATTAAAAGCCCTTGTCTGACAGTTCATAATTCCATATATAGAGAAAATTTTAAACCAAAATTCTACTATGAATTCACCTCAACAGTCAACACAAAATAAATGGAAAAAATCATTCTTTGACTTTACCACATTACAGAGAGTAACGCAAAATCAAAAGTAGTAAAAACAAATGGAAAAAAATCTTATTAGAATAGAAAATCTTATTAGAATAGAAAACTTGAAATAAGTCAGAGGGGTCATCAATAAATGAAGTTTAGAATTAAACAAAAACAAGCCAAACAAAAGGAAAGCCAAGCTACTACGATCTTTTCAAGGTTTCCCAACACCCTGTGGGCTCTTTTCCTTATTAAAAAAATCTCTAATATTTGTCTTCATAGTAGATAATACCAAAAGAAAAAAAACCAACCTTCATTCCAAGACATTTCTTCAAGATACATTTGAGCGTCTATTGGTCCCATACTTCTGAGCTCATCTTCTGTAAAATAGAAAACGAGACACTTAATTTTTTAAACAAATTTTATTTTATCCCATTCTGCCCCTCCCCATCCTATGTACAAAAACTTTATTTCCATTTTTTTGCTGTAGAGGCTTAATTTTGATACATGACCTGTGAAGGACGCAGAGGGGCAACTCCAGCAATTTTGGGTTTTTTGGGATTTTTTTTGAGACGGGTCTTGCTATGTAGTTCAGGCTGGCCCTGAGGTCACTATGTAGCCCAAGCTGGCCTCGAACTCACGGCAATCCTCCTGCCTCAGGCTCTCTAGCGCTGGGATTACAGGTGTGTGCCACCACGCCCGGCTTGTTACCATTCTTACTGACTTTATTGTTTCAAACTCAATTTACCATCCTGACAGCAGTGTGAAGGCTACTTGACTTCAGAGGTCTAAAAACAGCCAAAATCTGGCCTATTTTTCATAAATATGCAACATACAAAAGTATGAAGTCGGTCTGTTTTTTGTCATCAGCTGGTAACCTCTGCTTTGAGAGAGACTGGAGAGATCTGCCAGATAAATTATGTCAGCGGCGCTGATTCCCAACAGCCACCTGGACCTTGGGCATGAGACAGGAGCCACCACTTCCTTATTTATTTCAGGAGCTGGGAGCTGTGCCCCGAAGGCCCCGGGTTGACGCACTGCCCCCAGGCTTTAGGTGGTAAGGACGTCCTGGGGCTAGGTCCTAATCCAACAGGGCTGGTGGCTCTAAGAAGAGGGAGAGAGGTCTGTCTTCAGGTCAGGTCTGTGCAGAGGCGGATGGGCATGCCGGGCGCACGTCCCTCCCTCACAGGAGATCTGGCCGTGAAGGGCTGGTGCTACCCAATGGAGGGGCCGCTGGGGACCTGGCCGTCACAGAGGAGAATGTCACTCCCAGGCAGAATGTGGTGTTGCAAGCCCGTAAATGGCACTGTGTGGATGCTCTATGCTTTTTGTGAGCAAAAGTTTTCTCTGAAACGGAAGTTCCAAAGGAACCTGGAATCCGACCAACTACAGCAAGACATGGCCTCAGTAGGAGAAGCGCACTCCTTGCTTAAAACAAGTGTATCTTGGGGCAGACAAAGCAACTCTGGATGGGAAGCAGCTGTCACTGTTGTAAAGGCATGGCCTGTTTCCTGCATGCTTGTATTGTTCTTCTGGAAGCCAAGGCTTTAAAAAAAGCTATTAAAATCCAGCCCCCACTCCAGTGAAATTTTCTTGAGCTGTCTCACTAGTCTCTTGTTCACTTCCTGGGAATGCCTCCCTTTGTTCCCTTGTGTGAATGCCTGCAATTTAATTATATTTAATAACTGCCTGTTCAAAATTTATTGGTGAGTTACATAATTTTAAAATAGATGCAAAGATTATATAATATTTTGAACTCACCATAGTATTCTATTAAGGCATTTTCAAATATCACACCACTTCACATGGACTGGACACCACCAGGCCGTTCAGCTGTCCCCAAAAGCCAAAGTCACAGGCCGGACCTTGCGCAGCAGCTGTGTGTGACCACTGGGGTCTGTGGCACGGATACTACGCTTTGGCACTGCTGAACACAACGACCTCATTTCCGCACTCTACAGCAAGTACACGTTGTAGTTTCTTACAGGGACTGAGGTGGTTGGCTAGAATGGGGAAATGAGACACTTGTGTAGATTTGAAGAAGGCGTAACTGATGCTTAAAGAAGCCCACTTAGGGAAGAAACAGGACGCGCCAGTTTACGACCAAGTGCCTCTCTTCCAGGGTATATGTGCACAGCTATCCTCGGCAGCGGTGCGGTCAGTTAAAGCAAAGCAGACCGGCAGTGATGACGACAGATGAGGCAGCCAGCTCTGAAGCTAACCGACCCTGGACACCTACAATGCAGAACCGCTCAGAGAGGCGGCCCGGCCCGGCCCGGCCATGGACTCCCACTACAGCATTCTTATTCCCAACCCTAAATGAGAGATCGCTTACAAATGCAACTGCCCAGCCAATCACCCTCTTACTCTCTGCTTCTCCACTGGGGAGCAACTGGACTCCTCACCATTAATGTTTCATTCATGTGCAACCTTCTCCAGTTTCCAGGGGAGGGAGACCGGACCTGGAGTGGCAAGAGGAGCAGGGCTGCCTGGGCAGCAGGGGCAGCTGGGACCTCAGTGCTCAGCCAGGGGTCCCAGGGAGGGCAGAGCAGACCCGCCCACCCCAGCCCCCACAAGGACAGCGCACAGACAAATCAATGTTTGTTTTTCTTCTGAAACAATGATCTCTGCTTGTCTACCATTGTGTTTATAATTAAAAACCTAATTCCTCCCTAGCCACTGAAGTAACTCACAGGAAAGCGTAATTAGCTTTGATAATTGTCTCCTAATCGCGCCTGGCATCTTCAAAACAGATAAGTGATTTTCCTTTTGTAGGATTAATATGACAATTTTGCTCATTGTAACAGAACATTTAATAAGTGCCCAGAACCGCAAATCTTACCTCAGAGTTCTGTTATCAGGACACTACTAAAAATGTCGGAAAAACAAACTGCCTTAGTGACTTCATTGAAGAACCAGATCCAAGACTTTAAATGTGGAGTCTCTGCTCAGAATGGCAATCACTACTGATAAACAAGAAAAGCCCACGACCACTGGGAAAGCAAGGCTCCCGCCTGGTCTTGGGGCTCACTAGCTCAGGCCAGTGGCACAGCATGGCTGACTTCCCGGAGACACACGGTGCGGCTTTCTCCAAGAGCCTAGGAGCAGTGAGTCTGCTACATTCTGTGCTGTGTGCACATACTGGGCCAAATAAGGACATGAGAGGGGTTGCCGAACCCACTTTTCCAGAGAGAAAGCAATGCACTATAGTGAGAGGGTCTGAGAATATAATGATAAAATCAAATAATTTATGTGGCTACTTGAAAAGGAATCTTTCAACCCTTAGAAGCATCAGCCCTTGTGACCTGTGTTCCATTGGATTTGTCTGACAACAAGAGGGGAAAGAATTCCGGGCTCCATTGTCTCCGCAGTGGGATCCAAGAAAACACTGGCAGGACTCATCAGAGAGGTTTATGAGCCTGCAATTCAAAGAGATTAAAAGGGAAATCTCGGGAGATTCTTTCACACTGAAGAATAACATTAAATAACTATTAGCAGCTCGGCTCAGTAAAGCTTACTAGAGCTCTCGCTGGGTCATTCACCACTTTCTAAAAGAGGAAAGGGTTTTTCAGCTCCATTTGGGAATCAATAAATATTTCTCACTTCTTACAAGACAATGGAATTCCAGTCTTTTTCAACTTCCTCCTAATGATAGTAAAATGTCTAAAACAACCCTTTGTTTAATGTCTAAATAATTACACCTCTAATCCCAGGAAACATTTTCTAAGTGTAGCTACAATTTTTAAAAAATTCAAATACAAAACAAGTAACAACAAAAAGCTTCAGGAGAAAGGAGTTTAACTTCACTCACTGAAGGCTCGAGCACACTGGCCCAAAGGCCAAGTCTGTGGGCAGCGCTGTCCGTATTACTCGGGGGGGTGCTGTCACAAGTGACCACCGCCATCCCATCCCCAAAAGGCTCGCTCTCATTTAGCAACTGCTCTCCCTTTTTTCCTGTACGCTGTTTCAAATGCCTCCAGTTCATCTTTTAAAGACATGTGTGTGCGTGAAGGTGAGAACCAAACTGTTCCCCTTTGGTGTAACACAGTATCCTGCCATCTAAAGACCAAGTGATTTAATTCTGAAATGTCACGTCCCGCTGCCCAAGTCCCTGTCCTATGGAGAGTTACACGCAGCTAACCAGTGTCCTTGCTCTCACTCGCCATGAGACAGGACGAGGCAACGTGCAATCTGAAAGCTGTTTATGGGACCCTGGAGCCTTCCGAGCCTTCCCCAGATGGACCCAGCCTCCTGCCGTCCACACTGAAGGAAGGCCACGCACCTGGGGCTGAGCTCAGAAGCCAACCTTGCGGGCTTGGGAACTGGGAGCACACGAGGTGTCAGGCGAGCCACACCGGCCTCCTCGTCCCACCTGCACTGCTGCACTCGGTGGGACCCGAAACCCTGCACACGGTGGGTGCAGCTGGCCCCTCCCGGCAAGCAGGGAGGGGACCTTGGCAGAGCCTCTCATGCTCTCTGGGAGGCAGATGTCAGTGTCGCCCTCACAGGGCCCTAGGACAGTGCTCACGGGACACCACACACTGCCGCACACTGGGCTACCCTGCAACCCAGGACAGCGATTGAGCAGCAGCCACCCCCGTGAGAAGAGGCCCCAGTTCTGCGGGACCGGCGGAGGCAGCGCTTGGCCCCATCTGGATTTGCAGCCAGGTTGCCCACTCCTATCAGGCACAGTCTATCTTTGTGACTTCTAGCCGCTCTTAAGCACCAGACACAGAGCAGAAGACAGGAATCAGAGAAGCTTCGCAACCGTGAATCCTGGGGTCAGACCAGCGTGGGAAGGTCGGCGGGGGGAAGAGCCAGGACGACACAGTGTCCAGGGCAGTGCGCCATGGGCACGTAGGTCTGCAATGGGGCCAACATAAAAGCTGCTTTCCCTGGGGGATGCTGTGGCAGGGAGGGAGCTCAGGAGGCTAAGGAGAGTCTTCAACAGAGCAGCCCTGGACAAGGAGCACTGCGGGCACTCAGCTGGAAGTGGAGATGCGGGGCTTGGACCCACTGCTGCCCCCGACTGAAGGAGAAGTGGCTGAGGTCTAGCGGGAAATCCAGGTTTCAAGGCTGAGGGAGAAAAGTGACCGGGTCTTGGTTCTGGACCCACTGGGTTTCCAAAGGGTCAAGCAACTAGCAGACACTGGCAGAGAGGCTAAAGCTGGAACTCGATGTCCTGAGACCCTAGAGGCCGGCTCTTCCTGAGGGAGGCCCCGAACTGTTCCCGGGTACCAGAATCACACTAGGAGCCTGCCCACACAAATGCCTGTGGTGTTTGAAACAAGCCAAACTTTTATTCAAAATTAATAAAAATGACCCTGAAATACACTGTCATTACAAAAAGCTATTTGCATTTAATCAAAGTAAAGCAATGTAGGCAGCGTCACCTTCTGACACAAGATGAGCGGGTAAGCTCAAGGAAGTCTTCTGTGTACTTTCTTCTCCCCCTCAAGACAACACCATTTATCCCAACTGTCGACACAAATTTTCTGCATCACTTCACATACTTACTTTTCCCAGAAACAGTCACCAAAAAAGCAGACCCCTTGATGCTTATCTTCCAGTTTTTACCTGAAGCAAATTTTTACAGCCAATTTTGAAATTCCTAAAAATCAAATGGAAATGCTAATATGACCATATAAGGAAACCCTGATCTAACTAATTCAAGTGTTTTGTAAGGGTCAGCTTTAGGACATACTTTACACAGCTGTCACCTGGCCTAAAGTCGCCACTCTGTTATCCATATTATTTACATTTACAAGTATGTTATTTCCCTTTCTTACAGTGTTAATTGGTCTTTCATTCTTTTCAGGGAAATTCTAACTATGAGCTTAAGCAATGATACGTTGGTTTAATTATCTGACACATAAAGGGTGGTGGGGTTTTCAGATACCGTCTTCCCTTGGCCTGAGACTGATTTCCTGGTCTTCTGTTATCCAATACTTATCCTACTACAGGGTGCGGTGGGTTCTACAACATGGCACAGTGATGGCCTGCATGTCAACAAAGGCCACTCGCCCTGGGGGTCTGACCAAGGCTCCCGACCAGGCTGCTGTGGGTGTGGGCAGAAAGCGGGGAGTCAGACATCGGCAGGATGACAAGATGCATTAACATCAAACACTGGCAAGGATTTCAAGCTCACTCCATTCTCGCTCACACAGAACCGCATGAAGGTTTGCTCCTCTTCAGGGCGCAGCAGTGGCTGACTCATCGGTTGTGCCGCACCATGAGGCCACCGAGAAGTCCCGAGATATCTGTCACGGCCCTGTTACACCCACGGCACACTTGTGATGTGTTCTGGAACACGCTTACGCACGGCTCACAAAGGCACAGGCCATCCCGCCCCCCTGCATGTGAACGTGCGCCGAGTCCTGGCAGCTCCACCGTGGTCCTCCAGCCGAAGTGCAGCGCTGGGTGCTTTGCAGAGACACTGGCAGCAGCCTCAGAAACAATAAGGCAAATATGCCAACTGGAACTAATTGAGCCAATTCTCTATTAGCACTGCCTTCAAATTCCTGCTCTCCGGGAACCAAACATTACGCATCCTCCTCTTTTCTAGCCTGGCCAGCCTTGCCCAAGAGAGAAAAACATATGTATTTTACCTGAGGTCACCTGGCCCAGACTCTAACCCTCTGATTATTTCTTTTGAGAAGCAAAGCATCACAGATGTCAAGCGCTCCTTTCAACTCTTCCAGATCATCCCGTGGCTGTGGGCAACACTAACACTGGGCTTTCCTCAGAACAGGGCACCACAGTGAGCTGGGAATATGGAAAGGGCTCCAGAGCAGCAGGCAAGCCCGCCTACCTCCTTGCCGGTGATGCAGGGCTGGTCTTACTTTGGATGGCAAGTTCATGGCAGGCAGGGAACAAACCTACTTCAAGCACACCCTACGGGAAGTTTCACAGTGAGCCCTCACTGCGTACGCGCAGACAGAGCTCCCTGTACAAAACTGTGTCCACGTCCCCAGGGGTGACCCAGAAAGACAGTGCTCTGACCTGGTTATAACAAGTCTCTCTCTGGGTTCTCGGCCAACCACCCTGGTCTTTAACAAATTACCACTCTCAGAGCTCTTTCTTCCCTCAAACCTAAATCCCACTGCTACAAGATCAAGTTCACTTCCTTTTTGTGAGGACCCATTTATTGAAGATGACTCAAGAAAAAATTAATATCAATATTCAGAGGGACAACATGAAAGAAGGTTTATTGTGAGCTCTCTGAAAGCAGTTCTGTTTCGCTGAGGTAGATATCCAAGGAGAACCCGGACTCAGCACTCAGCACTCGGCACTCAGCACTTCGGGCCTCGGCGAAGGAGGACACGCTCCAAACTCAGGAGGGTACTACAGCACCCTGGAGAGCTGTATTTCTACTGCCCTCCGCTCTAGGATGACTCAACTCAGTAATATCCCTCTGAAAACAACCTGCAAAGTGACCTGCCATTATGGAAATCCCAACTGTTTACCCGCATTATGAAGCAGCTCTCACTGCTCATGGCTCGGCAAGATTTCACTGTGATCTCATCAATGGCCTGTGATGCATGCCTGCAGGCCCAGCTACTACTTGGGAGGCTGAGGCAGGAGGATCAAAAGTTCCAGGCCAGCTAGGGCAACATATTGAGACCCTGTTTCAAAATAAAACCTAAAAAATGTTGGGGGTACACATCAGGTCTGGATCCAATCCCCTGCAGGAGGGGAGGAAACTCAGGGCCCCAAGCCCTTTCTGCTTGATAACTGCAGCATTTGGACTTGAAGTACCTCCCACCCTTCCCTCCCAGACCCGGTGCTGGTTTGAAAGCTGGTTTTGTGTGTCTTCCCCCTGCTGGCTCACCCAACTCGCCGCTTCAGGGAGGAGGACACTGGGTGGTCTGTGATCTCTCCACACCTCTCTTCTGGACTGCGAACTTCCACAGTGAGGGGCTTCACTGGCACTGTCCTCATGCACACAGGCTGTGGAGTGGCAGGATGCAGCGGGACTCTGGAAACACACACCCTCCCTCTCGGTATGGACAGCATGCTGGAGATGATGAACTGACGCAAACTGGTGACTGGTGATGTGCAAACCCCACGAGAGAGCCCTCGCCTCTGAACACGGAGCTCCGAGGCATCCAGACACAGACAACACGTGCGTGGGCATTCGTGTCAGGACTTTCAGAGAAGCTATGACCTGGGAACCCAGCTTATTCTGATTTTTTTTGTGAACCCTGTTTAAAAGGATATAACTATAACAAAGCATATTCATGAATGAAACCCTCCCTACCTTCTCTCCCAGACGAACGAATGGCAAGCAGAAGGCCCTATTCAAGCCATACTCGAACATCAATGCGAGAACCACAAAAGGTACACTCAGCAGGTTTTTCAAATTTGTTTAAAAATCTCATCAGCCTTTCTGAAAGTAAAAGGGCCTTAAGCTGACTAGCAGTATGAATCCATCACTATTAACATCAATATGTTCCAGTACATACACAAAGCTCCCTAAGTCTTTTCACACACAAGTATCAAACCAAAAGAAACCATGTGATCGGCACAACTTCCTGTGAAAGTTAAGTAGGGATGCTCTCCCAACAGAGTCAGCACCACCCCATAACGCTTTGCGGGCAGATCCAATGTCCTTTGCTGTGCAGCAGGAGCCTTTCCATCAGTTCCTGGGGCCGGATGCAGGCTGGACAGCGAGCTGCCCAGGCGGGGCATGGGAGGGGTCGCATCACCAGGGCCAGGGCCAGGGCTTTGTGCCACACCTCCCCTCCATGCAGCGAGGGCCCATGGGTCCATTAGCATGCAGGTGCACACCAAAGGTCCCAAAGAAGGAAGGCCGGGACGCCTGTCTCAAGGACAGCGCTGAAAGAAGCCAATCACTTCATGTAGCTGCGTCCATGCGTGACAAACCTGACCTACATTCCTGCCCCACTTCCAAACAGCAGCTTGTCACTGGGGTACAAGCTCTGCTCAAACTGCTCGGGCAGCGCGCACCCTCAGCAGGGGCGGCCAGTGAGCGCCATGCCACCGGGGCCTGCCGAGGCCGAGACTGCCCTTTCTACAGGAGGCGGTCTCAGAAGGACTACCGTTACCAATTCAGTTGTACAGAATTAGATTCGATGAAGAGCTGGAAACATGGAAAGCATATTAATTCAGAATGCATAAACATATTTAGCAGCTAAAAAAAGGAGCTCACATAGCTTCACAAGGAGCTGCATCCTAGCGGTTCTGTTAGCTTCCCAACAGACGTCGCTACCAAGAATAATGCCTAACATTAAAAAAATTAAAAACATGCTGGCTGGAGGAGGACAGGGGACAATGAGCTGGGGTGAAGGCTTGCCAGCGCCCCCTAGTGGCTGGGCCTTGAGGACCTACCATGCCGCTGCAGGTCATACTCTTTCCTTGCAGCTTCATTCCCCAGAATTTTCCACGCCTGATCCACCTCGATGAACTTCTGCAGGCACTCCTCTGGTGTCCCTGCCGACGCAGCTGTGCTCTGCTTGTCGGGGTGATACTGCCAATCAAAACCAGAGGGGCTGGTGAGGGACAGGACTCGGCAGCTGGAAGCCAAGTACTGCATAAGAGGGTGACGGGAGAGGAAGCCATGCTGCCAAGGCCAGGAGACCGTGCCAGGCACTGGAGATGGCCACCAGGTTCATCGGACTGAGGAGCCACCAGCAAGGCCCAGGTGGCACAGTCCGTCACAGCGTGCCAAGGTGGCTCTCAGAACCAATCATGGGTCTCCTGGCTGGTTTACCTCCAAAGGACAAAACTATCCTGCTGTAACAATAAAACACACTTCACATTCTTGCTCAGCTCCCAAGATTTTAATGCTACAAATCCCTATACACACTTTTATTGCAAACTGGTTATTCTAGGCCAGATTTAGTTGCCAAAACATAATAAACCATGTACATAAATTAATTCATTAAAGAATATTTCTTGTGTGATTTCTAACTCAGAACTTTTTAGCAATGCAGTAACTTCTGTATACTATTTGGTGAGAACCAGAACATTTTGCACCAACTCAGGAAATCTCAACTGCTCACCTAAATATGGTTTGCTACATATTTACACTGCCCTTCCACGACTCCTTTCTCTTCTCCTTTTCTCCAAAGTTCCCCCTCTACCTGACCAACCGAGTATGATGCTGGGTCCAGCGGACCCATCCTTTATCTTCCACTGTAAATTTGTACTTTAGCATAATAGTAGCCAGCTGTGCGTCTCAGTACTTTTCCCTGAGGAATACAGGAAGCAATCTATATGTTAACTACTTGGTATGATGAATGGCAAGGTGTATACACCTGTGCAAAAGTGGCAAAATGGGATTTTACCTAAGATATGCTCCATCTATCTGGTTTTGCATACGTTTACCCAAGTATCACAGAGAGTCCAAGAGACCCATACAACTCCAGGATTTGTTAAAAAAAAAAAAGTCTTCTTTTGGTTTTTCTGGTAGAAGTAGCCCAATTCAGTACAATGGCACATGAAAAGCCAGATTTGCATGTTTTGAAGGAGGTCAAAAGTGAATCATCAGATCATTCATGCATGGATGATGAAGATGGTCCATTATGGTAAATACATGTTTTCATAACAGAAGAGTGGTGTGGGTGGATGATGGTGATGATGATGGTGATGATGACGACAACGACAACTTTGACACTGGCCATGTGAGCCAAAGTTCCTATGACAGTGAAACGGAACAAGAATCAAGTGATACAGACATGGAATGAGGACCTCCCTGATTCAGATGACAAAGAAAACAGCAATGGGAGTGGGAGTACATATTTGACTAATCGAAATGTTGCAAAATGGCCATGCAACCAAATAGAATGATCCAGTGTTAGAATCAGGTCTGCAAATATAGTGAGGGTCTTGACAGGGGTGAAATGTATTCGACAGAAAGTCAGCATTGCCATTCAATATTTGAAACTGTAACAGATAAAATGTAACAAGATGCTGTGAAATACACAGAGGCTGAAATACAAGTAAAACGTTCTGTATGTACCAATAGCCATATTTAAAAATGTATTTATTATGACACCTCACTAGCTAAACTAAACACATTCATAGGTCTGTTGTACTTAGCAGGGATTTCTCATGGTAATCGCAGGAATGTACAAGACTTATGGAAAAGCAATGGGGCAAAATATGGCCTAAAAATTTATGCCCTCATAGATGGGAGGACTTATTATGCTTTCAATTTAGACATTTATCCTGGACACTCAGCCATCAGGTCCTTATTCATATAGTAATAAACTGAATGATGTTGTGAACAGACTTGTTGCTCCCATTTACCAAACTAATCAGAATGTGACATTGGAAAATTGGTTTACCAGTTTCTAACTGATGTTACACATGCTAACAGAGCACAAGTTGACCACAGCAGGAACTGTATGCAGCAACAAAGCAGAAATTCCAAATGAAATGTTGCAATTTCAAAACAGAGAACTGCAGAGTACAATCTTCAAATTTCAGAAAGACTTACATTGGCCAAGTATATGGCAAAGAAAAAGCAAACTGGTACTGCTGATGTCAACATTGTACCATGACAGAAATACTGACAGGGAAACCTTGACAAAACAGAAGCATGTGATGGAACCTTTCTACAACAAAACCAAAGGTGGAGTAGATGTTATTGATGGAGTTATACGGCAACTATGATGTCACTCAAAGCACAAAGCATTGGCCAATGGTTGTCGATCCTAAACATGTGTGGCATAAATAGTTTGATAGTTTACAAAGAAAATACCAAGTGCAAAATATCATGGGGAAATTTTCTTGAAGGACTGGGACTGGAACTCATAAGAGGTCACTTAAAGTAGAGGAATATTTCTGCCCATGGAATACACAAAAAAATTGTGGACCACACTGGTGAGCAACAGGTGAGTAGGCAGGCGCAGCATTACAAAGACCTACTGCAATAATAGGAAAACCAAAAAAATATCAACCATGACTTACAAGAAAGGACAGGAAAACAAAACATATGTGGCTATCAGTTTAAGTGATACTTGTGTATCAAACATGCAGTTGTCATGTGTAAAGACTGCCTTGAGTGTGACAGCTGAAGCAAAGATTATTCCTGTGGTAGACTTTTGTTTGTAGTTCACATAGGTTTTTATTTCTGATGCTATCTTTTAGGTTTTGTAAGCAAGTACACAGCTGATGTGAAAATGTTGATGTCTATTCTAAACAACACACAATACATATTAAGAATTTAATACTTTATTTTATTAATATTTTATGTTCCTGTTAACTACCCACTGTACAAGAAACTCCTGACAATACAGCAAGACCAGTGGGATGCCAGGTATGTCCCACAAAAAGGGCCAGGAAAGCAAAACACATGTACTGTCAGTATAAGCAATACGTGGGTATGGAACATACTGTTGTCATGTGTGCAGACTACCTTAGGTGTGATAATTGAAATAAAGATTTTTTTGTAAAGTGCCATTGTTATTTTCATTGTAGTTCATATAAGAATTTATTTGTGTTATTTTATAGACTGTACACCACAAAAGTCGATGCTGAAAATGTTTTTATAAACACTTGCTAAATATTAAAAATTCAATAATTTTTGATTTTTTCCTGTTAAGTACTCATTCTTTAATATAATAAAACTCATAAAATTAATTTACCAATAGAAATATTCTAAATATTCCAAATATTCTGTCATTATGCGCCTTTATGACAAAATTAGTGTCAGGCTAACAGTTCTTCTGAAACAATCAGTAAGTCTCAACAGTTAACAAATGAGGAAAGATTATTTAAACTTAGAGACATTCCATTTAAAACAATCTGAGTAACAGGAGAAGATAATTTTTTCACTCTCGAGTAAACAGGAACCTCTGATAGTATTTATTCAGAACTTCCAATCAGAGCTTACTTTGAAAGTTTTATCAAATATTTTACAAAACATTTTTTAGGTGGCTTGCTGTCACTTGCTGCATGCTACTTTGTTGCCTTCTGCCTCCATGAACTATTTCTACCCACCCCACCCCCTGCCATGCCACCCTGCCTTGGAACCATCTAACTATGGACTGAAATCTCTACAAAATATGAGGCAAATAAACCTTTCCTCCTTTAACTTTGGGTTGCAAGTATTTTGTCTCAGCAACAAGAAAACTAACACAGATTTTGGTACCAGGAGTTCGGGGTCATTGATGTGATTGTACCTAACCATGTGGTTCAGGAACCTTTGGAACTGGCTTGTGGGAAGAGTTTGGAAAGGTGTGGAGATGTTGGCTGAAGAAGCACCCCTGGAATGTCTTAAGCTGTACTTGATGGAAGATTCTGGTCAGAGCTCAGAAGACCATAATGCTGATAGAAATGATGCCAGTAGAGAACAGGCTCAGTAGGTTTCTGCTTCAAAGAAGGACTGCATAGGCTATTGGACTTCAGACAATGTGTGTTATGGCTTGGCAGAAAGTTTGTCTGCATTTTTCTTGTGTCCAGAGACTCTGTCTGAGACTGAGATTAAGGGCAGTGGAATGGCTACTGTTGGGGGCTTTTTGCCAGATTTATGTTGAGAGTAAAGAGCAAAGAGCCCTGCAGAATGATTTAAAACATTCTGAGTTTGGCCAGAAAGGAAGTTCCAGTAAACTTGTGGCCTACAAAGATGGAACAGAGGAGAAACTGCTCGGTGAAAAGACTAGCAAGAAAAAGCCAAGTATTTCAGAACAACAGAAAAGATAGCCTGAGGATATCATAAGAGCCAGCAGGGGCCTGGGGATTTAGCTCAGTGATGCCACCACCTGCTCTGCAAGGCAAGGTCCTGAGTTCGATCCCGGGTAAAAAAAAAAACAGACCAGCAGGACTCCAACCTTTGTAGCCTCAGAGTTGCAAAGGTGAAAGATTTTGCTTTGAGAAGAGAGCCCCAGAGCATTCCAGAGCACATTCCAGAATGGCAGTGTCCTAAGGAAGCTGTTCCTTGGGATTTGGTTCATAGGCACTGGACCCCTATAGCCAAGAGAGAAGGAAGCCTGGCTACTGCTCCAGCTGGCAGCAGACCTTGGCATCATCCACATGGTACTGCGTTTAGGTGCATGCAGAATGCAAGAGCTGTGGGATCAGAAAGGCTTCCACCCAGATTTTAGAAGGAGGCCTGGGAGGCCAGGCAGTGTGCCCCTGATAGGATAGCATGTAAAGCTGTGAATGTGAAGCCAAAGGTGCCACGGAGACCGCAGAAGTTTGGAAAAGCCAAGAACGTGGATCGTCTGAGGAAAACTTCAAGGAAGGATCGGAGCTGGCCCAAGAGAGGACCCATGGGAGCTACAACCTCTGGCAGTACCATAAGGGCACAGCCACCTGAGCCCTTTGGAGTTCACATTTTGCCACAGATTGCCTCAGATTCTGGACATGGAACTACAGTACTTAAATGTTGGAAGTCTTTAACTTTCTTTTCATTTGTATAGGGGCTTGCAGCTAAGAGCTTACCTTAAATCTCAGAGACTTGGGACTTGGACTTTTCAGCAATGCTGAATATGTTAGGACTTTGGCAACTCTTAGAGATGGACTAAATGCTTTCTGCATAAAGGGATGTGCATGAGTCTTTGGGGTGGGGAGTCAGGGTGGAATGTTATGGTTTGTATCTAGATGTCACCCCAAAGCCTCATGCAGTCATGGGGGTGCTTTTGAGAGGGGACTGGATCCAGAGTGTGTAGTGCTGGGATCAAAGGTGTGTGATTACTGACTGGTTTGGCATAGTTCTGGCTAGGATTAAGGATGTGATTGCTACAACTGCCCTATGGTGAGTAGCCTGCATGAAATACAAGGGACAGAAACAGGGCTAATGTGCTTTCCCCTGACTGCTTGCTATGGACTACTTCTCTGCCTTGCCACTGTCTTTGAGCCAGTCCACTATGGTCTGAAACCTCTACAAACTGAGCCAAATAAACTTTTCCTCCTTTAAAAAAAAACAAACATTTTTTAACGTAAAAAATAAACTTAGGAATTCCTTTTGAGTGTGGCAGTTTTTCTTTTTCACTATTTTTTCAAGTTTTTACAATAATTTTGCATTTTACAAAGGCTAATAGCCATATTCACATTTCAGTGATACATCAACATGGTTGGTACACATACTCAACAATTAATGGTACAATTTTAGAAATTCTTTGACTGTTTCACATACATCAGAAGGGCACAAACTTTTAGGAGTGCCACCCATGCCATACTGAAGTTAGTAAACTGTGGCAAGTACCATGAGGCTAAACAACATGGGTTCAGGAATCCAAATTTACTGCACGCTGGGCCACTGCTCTGGACAATGCTTTGCCTTCCAGGAGGACCTCTCTACCCTGATGGCCCTGGGCCAGGCAGAAGGACCCATCAGCACCCACTGTCTACAAGAACTCCGCCTCCACTTTCCTCTGGCAAACTTGCTTTCTCCAAACCCTAAATCCATCAGTCGTCAACGCTGAGATACTTAACCCAACTAAGACAATAAGGGAAGCACAGGAAAGCAAACTGAGGCTTCACTACTTCACCTTCTTTGGCTTATGAAGCAGTGCTCAGACAAGAGCCACACAGAGGTCCTTCGCTGCCCCTTCCTCCGTGCAGAGCGGACTGTTAACAAGCTTGCTACAACTACATTCTCACATACGGTACATTCAAACAGCCACCAGCCTCCATTTAAGACACACTAACATGTGGAGACTCTTCATCTCCGTGTGTCCTAAGCACTAAGTCAGGCTCCTGGTTACAGAGTAAGAGCTCAGACTAAAAAATGAGGAGGCGCTGAAGAAAGAATTTATAACAGGAAACTACAGGAATTCTACTTGGGAGGCCTGATCATACACCACCCTTACCAAGAACGGCCTGCAAAGTTCCAAACTAGCTCCTGTTGCCCCCACACCAAAAGCTGTCCCTACATTTTATCATGAATCACATTTTCAGTTCCATGACAGTCAAAACACGATTCCATCTCTTTCCCTCATTTGGTATTTTCCTGATTACTATGGAAAATAAGCAGCCTGCTATCTGAGGCTTTTAAGTCTATTCTCCTGCAACACTAGAATTTAATGCCATTCTATGACACCCACTTATTAGATGCCATCCACTAAAAATGTCAACTACAGGGCCAGGGATTTAGCTCAGTGGTGCCGCCGCCTGCCTCCCAAGCGCAAGGTCCCGAGTTCGATCTCTGGCTACCAAAAAAAAATAAAAAATAAAAGTCAACTACAGGAAGAAAGAAGGTGTGTCATTTGCGGTGCTAAAAGCCTCAGTCCAATATATCTTGTCAGCAAGTTACACAACAAAAGGTCTGGAAAAGAATACTGCGGTCGACTGTAGGCTGCTAACGGGTCCCCAAGATACTAAGTCCCACTTCCTAGCTCCTGTCAAAATTGTTACTTGATTTGAAAAACCAGGGAATCTGTAGATGTAGGTAAAGAATGTGAAATGGGAAGTTCGTCCTGCATTATCCAGGAGGGTCCTAGACACAAAGTACCCTACAGGAAAGAGACAGGAGAGGTGATGGACATCAAGGCAAAGGCACGAAGACAGTGCTGGGGACGAGCTGCAGCCGCTGCAGGGGCTGTCTGGGGCATGGCGCAGCCAGAAGCCAGAGAAGCCGATGCTCCTCCCTTTGGCGCCTCCTCCCTCGCCCCCTACTGACGTCCCAACCTCAGTCCAGCCCTGCTGACCTGGGCTCCCAGGCTACACTGCTGACGTGCCCATTTTAAGAAGTTTTAATTACAAAGTCTATTCATAAAATGGTGCCAATATTCGGCATATTCTTCACTTTAAAATCTGAAATGGATTTTAAATGGGAGAGTAAACCCCTAATCTTATGCTGCAAGACTTTCCAGCCCCAGAGTATGTTTATTTCTTCCCAGCATCTCTAAGTCAAAAGCATCCAGGTGGAGGTGGGCTCACTTACTCCTATCACCACAGCGATGCTGCTTTCCTGCCGCTGTGGAGCTCATCTCATTCCTTGTCCCTTTCTTTCCTGTAACTCCCCACCAGCCGGCCCTTTTCATTCTGGAGAGCCAAAGCTACCCAACTCCCTTCCTTCCTTCCTTCATCAAAGGAGAGACGCCAACTAAAGACTCCGGTATTGTGGGGACAGCTACCTGAGGAGCGAGAGGCCACATGAAGAAGCAGGGCTTCCTCTAGCCGAATCTCACAACAGTGAGGAATTTCAAGGATAGTATCTGCCAAGGAAACAGAAAATACTGCTGGTCCCAACAGTACTACAGATTCTAGCCAGGTGTGCTGGCCTCTAATTCCAGCACTCAGGAAGTTGAGGCAAGAGGATCGCAGGGAATTCAGGCCCAGCCTGCCACTCTACACTACACAGAGATCCTGCCAAAAACAAATCAAAAAAAGCAGTTATATTCTACAGTTCATATTGTAAAGTTCACTTATTTTAACTGATTTCCACTGTCTTTCAGTAGAAATGCGTTTTCCTAAAAAGAGAAAAACTTAATTCTACTGGAATCATGAACTCAAAATAAAGAAATCGGCAAGTCTTGCAACAAACAGAAAACAAATTTTCAAGAAATCACCATCACCAATAGCATAAACATCAGCAATTTTAAAAACCACTCACTTCATAATAAACCCAATGAAGGGCGCACAGGACTTTTACACTGGGGCCAGGGATGTAGCTCAGGCTCAGGGACAGCGCTTGCCTGGCACTTGAGGCTCTGAGTTCATTCCTCATGTTGCAAAAAGGAGAAGAAAAAAAAAGGAAAAGCACACCCTCACTGAAAAGTACAAGACATCACTGAGAGAGATCAAAGATGACACTGGACCCTGGGAAAGGAATGGGAAGATTCATGTCTACTTTCCTTAAACTAAACACATTAGCACAATCCCACCAACATTCCAGTGGGTTTCTTCGAAACAATGTGCTAGCTGGTTGTATTATTTATATTTCAAGACTTCCTATAAAGCTGCAATCACCAAGACTGTAGTGCTGGCATAAAGATATAAAAGGAATGAACAGAGCCACGTGAGGAGTCTAGAAAGAGACAGTGCACACAAGGCCAGGCGCCTTTCCACCACAGCCAAGCGGGGAGCACGGGCACGGGCCAGCTTTCTGCTGCTGTCCTGGGTGCTGAGCTAATCAGCCCAGGAGCAAAGAGGTGTGTTTAGCTCAAAGCTCTGGGACCTAAGCCCAGGGTTGGTGGCCCGCAGCCCTGGGCCTGCGGCAGGACGGTGTGTCACACACAGAGGGGAGTGTGGGGACAGAAGGCCTGGTCACCTCAGTGTGGCCCAGAGGAGGAGCGGGCCAGTTCTAAACGCCACTCCAAGGGCCCCCCCCAAAGAACCTACCTGCCTTCTGCCACACCCCACCCCACCCAGGAGTGCCACAGGCAGGACCCACCTTCCACACACGCCTCCGGGGCCCCCAAGGTCTGGGGGTCAGGTGACAAACAGTTTGGAGACAATGGGTCACCCACGCTAAAGAGATACCCTCAGCCACTCTCACGCCACACACGACAATCAAGCAGGGTCAGTCAAAAACGTCATGTAAGACTCGGACTCAGAAGGTTCCCGAAGGACACAGGAGCATCTGTGCTCCTCACACGCAAACTGTCAGCTCACCTCCACTGAACTTTACACCTTTATGCTCATCAAAGACACCACTAAACAATGAACAGACAAGTGACAGACTGGGAAAAAGTACTGGCTGCACATACATCAGAACTTGTATCAATATTCAGAAAAACAGAAGACTTCAATAGATACTTTTTTTTTTACCAAAATGGAATATAAAATGTATACATAAACTTGCACTCATACTTTTTCATCAGTCATTATCAAAATATGATCACACCTAGTAGGATGGTGCAAATAAAAAAGCCTGGTAACAGCAGATAAACTCTTACGCACTGCTGGCAGGAAACTTTTGTTGACCAGTTTCTTATAAAGTGGCACATATCTACTCCACAATCAAGAAAGTCCAAGCTCAGATATTCAGCAAAGAGAAATGCAACATAAAAACACACATCCACTAAGACTGGGAATGTTAACGTCACATTCATAACAGCAAGCAGTGCCAATCAAAAGACTGTAGAGTAACACATTTTATTAAATCAATGAAAAGGAATACTAGTCAACAATAAGAAAACTGTGACATAATAAAAAATGAATGCCTAAAACACTGTCAAGCAAGAATACATACTGTATGTTATGTTAGTATGAAACCCAAATCCTGGCAAGTCCACTCTAGGGTGACAGAAGTCAACACTGGTGTCCAGGCAGGGACAGGCAGTCGGAATTAAGGAGAGGGGGGGGAACTGAAATGTTCCATGACTTGTTTGGGGTGGCGCTCACCTGGCATCAGAACTCACCAAGCCAAACACTAAGATCAGTGTAACTTGTCAGGGTATGCTGACCATCTTCCAGTAATAAACACTTTTGAGAAATATCTAAATTTTAAAAAAAAAAGAGCCGGGGATTTAGCTCAGTGGTTCCACCGCCTGCCTCGCAAGCCAAAGGACCCGAGTTTGATCCTCGGTACCAAAAATAAACCAAATTAAAAGAACAATTTAACAAGACATTCTCTTTGTTTTGTTTTGTTTTTTCCTTTTTTGATACTGGAGATTGAATCCAGAAAGTGCTGAGGTACGTTCCCAGCCCTTTCAGAATTCTGAGACAGGGTCTTGCTCGATTGCCCAGGCTGGCCTTCCCCTTGCCATCCTGCCTGGGAAGTGCAGACTTGTGCTACTGCATGCAGGAATTCAGCAAATCTTCCTAAGCCATAGGGAAAAATCTTAATGAGAAGTACAATTAAAAACACAAAGTAAATTAGTCAAGTGTGAATTACAGAGTAATTTATGCAAATAGTTTTATTACTTTCAAGCACACTTGCCAATTCCAACAACTTTAAAACATTTTTAAAAGTGTTGCTTAGTAAAAAGCCAAAATATATCCAAAATTAAAATATAAATATCACAATACTAAAAATACTGAAAGCGATATTATCTCTAATTCTTTATTATAAAAGAGCAAATTTACAAACTTTCGACAAATTCCTTTTAATATTCTCAAATGACTTGATACTTTACAATCTAAGTAATTTCCTCGCATTTTAGGGAAAGCTTTCCAATTTTATAAACTTATGTTCTTTAAATTCCCGTGTTATTTATGGAGCATAAGAAAAACTGACCCTTTTAAATAAAAGATTAAGAAATTGTATTAATACAAAAGTAAAGAAACATGCATGGAACCACAAAAGATACACAGAGAGCAATATGACATTTTACTAGGATTGGTTGACATCTGTTTCTGAACTAACTGTTTAATAACTAACACTTCACACTTTAATTCTGAGTGCCTAGGTCTTCTGTCCTTGGATTTTAAACTCAGGCCTGGCGCGTGTTAGGCAACTGCTCTTCCGCTGAGCTGCACTCCTGGTCTCCTTGGTTCTCTCAGCTGAAACTTTACAGCAATGGCTTATCTGATTATGTCTTCATTAGAGACATTTTCTGCCTACTAAGTCTGAATGCTTTTTAAATTACCAATATGGAGTGACTGTCACAATGTATCACCCTCATCCCAGGGCCCAGAACTCCAAAACACGTCCCACCAAACTCTCCAGGCAATGACTGTGCATGCTGAAGTCTGAGAACACTGCTAGCCTCCATTGCTTAAAACACCGAATTTAAGGATAAATCTGAAAATGTGTGCTTTCAATGAAACATTCCTGTGACAAATGCATTCCACCAAGTATATAATTTGTAAGAAGGAAAATAAATGTTGAATGAGTGACCCTCCTGGATTATGTTAATTTACAACACCACAGTGAAAATTTATTAAGCATTCCAAGTCACACATTTTTAGATATCTGACACCTTCTGTTCACTAATTACAAATGCTGGCCTTTTATTCCCTTGTTAGCCCGAATATAAACTTACTGCCCTAAAGAAGAAGCTGTTGAAATTTGCTGATTTTTTTTTCGAGGAGGGGGACACTATAGGTATCAGGTGTCAGCTACTTAATCCTGTAATGGTAACCATGACAGATTTAGCACCTGGGCAAATGTTTTATAACTACAGGAGAAAAAATGGTGTATGAATTGTAAAAACAGTGTAATACAATACAACGTCGACGTTTCAGCAACTCCTAGTCTGTTGCAGTGAATATGTGAATGCTCCTTGGCTCCAGCGGAATTCGTGAGCTCTTCTAAAAGCACCATCAACAGGAGAGGGGAGTGAAATGGTATTTCTTCAGGTGAACGCCCGAGAGTCTTAGAGCATACCACCCACATACATGAACCTTTACTGTACACCTAGGATTATTCTGTTCCCATTTATAAAATATCGACTACAAATAAGGAAATGAATTATGAAAAGGACCTTGGGCAAATCTGACTAAACAAAAAACCCCAAGTAATCAAGCTGATATTATCGGACCTAACAGTGTGGCCCCCATGTACCACAGCACCGTGGTTTTTCTGTGCCTAACAGATGAGTTCAGTACCATTAACAGGATAGCTCTCTAATTCTACCATCAGAACTAAATTTCAAAATACTTCTGAAAACTTATTTTGTCACCACTATAAATCCCACATACTTAAAATGTGTACTCCAGGTTTTAAAATTAGATTCCTTACTGAAATCCGTGTCTGTTAGAAGCATCACCACGAATGGGAGCGGCCCGATCCTGCAGGTGCTGCTACCTAACGCCACACCCTCCCCCACGCTGACCCTGCTCCACGCACTCCTACCTGCTCTCAGCGGCCTGTTCCAAGAGCCCTGCCTACCCGACCTGCTTCCAGTCCACAGGCCCCACTCAGGGCTAAGCGACACTCTACTGGGTAAGAAACTAGTCACATTCCCCAATCCTAAAAGTGCTACGGTCAAGCTCCCACTCCACCTCCACCTGGTTCAGGAATGAGATAAACCCTGCGCAGCGTGTGGGCAGCGCCTCTGCAGCAGCACCCGGTCAGCAGGCAGGGCTGAAGCTGCATGTAACAGCGCCCAGGAACGAAGCTGTCACCTCTGCACAGGGCAGGAGCTGAACGTGAGCTGAGCTGAGCTGAGGGTGGCCTGTGCTCTTCTCTCTACTCGCACTTCCTGCCAAGCAGGCATTCACCGTGCCATGCGCTCGAACCCTCGGAAGCGCCTGCTCCGGGAGCGCGCTCCTGCCCCACAGCTCGGCGGAGACTTTCCTACGTGAGCCAAGAGGGGCGCAGCCAGACCCCGAGAGGAGTGCGTGCGAAGGCACGCCTGGAGAAACTGGGCAGGCGGAGGCCGCAACTTCATCTGTGTCCCCTCCACGCGCTCCAGGACTCATCCCGAATGGACTGCCACGTGCGAGCAGCAGGAGCGGAACCTCAGAAGGGACACACGCGACCGCACACGTGGGCGCCAGGGACCAGCGAGCCCCTTTCTCTGGCACACGGTCCTCGCCTGTGCCAGACGCCAGCCCATGACCTCGGGCTTGCAGACTGCAGAACTGTGAGCCAATAAATCCGTTACTATGAACTACCCAGGCTCCAGTATTTTGTTAAGAGTAGCACGAGACCGAAATGCGAGCAAGGCCAAATCCTTTTAAAAAATAAAACCACGGGGTTTCTGTCTCTCCCCTTCCGGTCTCCCTGAACACGTTCCAGTCTCACACAGCAACTGCGCACCATTAAGCAAGCGAGCACGCGTCCTAACAACAGCAGGCCTCACCGCGTCTCTGGGTCCCGGAACAGAAGCCATCCTAGGCCTGTGCCGCCAGGCCCAGTACGACCGCTGCCGGGTTTCTACAGTACCGCGGTGCACTCAGGTTGCAGCCGTTACACTGCAGAACAGCCCAGGGCCTTCAAAACCTTCGCAAAGGCTCACCATGGGTCATTTTCACTACACTCCTTTGAGGGCCTAGTCGTCACAATATTTTGAGGCACTCATCACTAAAGATAATAAAACCTCATTTCCCTGGGCATCTGAGGAGAAATAAAACGGAAAAGGTAAAGGGGAGAGAATGATACGAATAATGAGCCATCAATAAATCCCACCACAACATCTGACATCGCTTCCCCGGGAAGACCTGTTTTTTGATTTACATTTATTATTGCATTATTATTACATTTAGGCTTTACTACAGTAGTCCAAGAAAATCAGTAGATTCTTAATCTTCAATAATTTTATAAAAACCAAGAAGCTCCCCCAAAATGCTTATGCACCTCTACTTTCCGTTCACCCAAAACAAGGCAAAGTGAAAGTTAGATCAGGTTCCCTGCAAACAAGTCCACCTGGTGCTGCGGCCCTACGCACACACACTCACCTCTCTGGGCCCAAGAGTCACTCAGGTGCACTCAATGTGAGCGGGAGAAAGTCCCAAGACGCACACTCAGTCTCCGGGTCCCCAAGTGATAATGAGCAGCTGGGCGCAGTGAGGCCAGGGTGCGTGTGACTGAGGGCCGATCCCTGCTAGCTACGAGTGGAGACAGAGACCGAGACCCTCTGGACGGCTCCGCGCTGCGGCCACCAGGGCCGGTGTACTAATTAGGCGGCGTGCTCTGCCAGCGCCTTCATGCCCTGCTCTCATTAAGAGATCGTTCTGCCACACTAATGACACTGCTGCACTGGTGGTGAATTCCCCCAAGTACTACACCGCCAGGATAGAAGAGGAAGTCAGAGGCAGGAGAAAGAACATGTGACAGATCAACCTCACCTCGCTCACATCTGAGTCAGCTCTAAAACTGTTTCCCGTAAAAACACAAAACATAATTTCTATAGAATGTGTACCCGATAGGAAGCCACAATGGTAATGAGCTGTATACCACAAGCACTGACATTTTCGTACATAAGTGCTTGCGCTTCATGGGGGTTTACTGTACACACCTAAGGTCGGAGCTTGAGAAGATAGGTAACCTTCAGACTGACAGGCTGATGTGCAGAACGGGAGGAAAGCACTCAGGACATGGCTACAGTCAATGAATATCCTACGTTTCAGATAAGGGGGCAAGTAAGCACCTGAGGACGTCAAGCAGAAATACATTCTGAGCTAATTTTTGGTTTTCCTGATTACAAATAACCTTCGTATGAAGCAGCCGTCACCAGCTGGTGCGGCAGTGCTGGTGAGGCTGTGCTCTGGTGATTCCCTCACCAGCCCAAATGCAGTGCAGACAGGTAGGAGAGCGACGCCCTGACCTGACCGGCGTGGGTGGCTGTGTTGTTCTGTTTCTGCGAGGTGCCCACCTGCTTAAAGTAAGACCACGTTATGAGAAGCGAGGCAAAGAGCCTCTACAGAGCCTGTCCTTTACCCTTGGACACCACGTCAAGATTAGGAAAGCTGAAAAAAACAATCCTAAACGTATGGACAAGTACGACACACTACTGCCACCTAATGCTTACGAAAATACTGCCTAAAGAGGTAGGAACAACTCATTTGTCATGAAACTGTTGACAAAACACAGTATCTTCAGTATGTTTTAATTTTTTAGGGTTTGTGATTTAGAGAAAATATAATCCATATTAAGACTGGCAACCCAAAAGTGTGTTTATCTATCAAGAAAATATATATGTACCCTAGACACTGTGCCAGCCAAGGAAGATGTCGTGACGACTAAAACGGGACAGTGGCCCTGGGGCCCCCCAACCCCAGGGAAGTGGACTCCAGCGTTCTCCCACTCCTGCCATGGAGCAAGGCACCCATTCCTCCACATGCAACTCACAGGGGAAGAGCAGTCTTCAGAGCTGCCCAGGTCCACAGGCGATGCACAGATTCTCTTTAATGAAAACTACTCTTGAAAATCTCTACACTGTGCACTACGTTTCGCACCTGAAGCTCCATAAATCAAACCTGTGACATTATAAGAAGATGTGGTCTTTACCACTGCTTCCTGGCACGAAGCCCCTAAACCCTGGGAATCAATCGCTGGACTGAGAAGTGCATCCTCTGTGTGCCAGTGAGATGACATCTTTGGGTGGGGCTCATCACCAGAGTCCAGGCAGGACCCGATACCCCTCCCCCGGGGGGGGGCGGTGTTGCTGGGTGCTGAGGGCCGAGCTGACCACGTGGCCTGGGCAAACACAATCCCTCCACCAAGCACCAAAGACAAGGTTCAGAGAGCAAACAGGTCAGTGAACAGGACACTGGCACATGCTGGTAGGGTGCCACACCCTAAGTCCACGGAAACACAAGCCCAGCTGTTCCAGACCTCACGCGGGGAATCTCTTCTCCTCAATGTTCATCTGTATCCTTTAAAATATCTCGTTTTTTTCTTTGTTTTTTTTTTAAGCACGATGATGAATGTTTATTAAGAAATGAGAAAATAAATAACAAAATTAAGAGATCTTTTCACTTATGAGAAATTCTTCCTGGTTCCAACCTCCCCACCTAAAAGACTACAAATCTCAGAGTTCTGGGCAAGTTGAACTTAAAGCTCATTTGCTTCACCATAAAATCTGCCTGGCGACGGGGTAAGGAAGTAGATGTTATAATTAACTTTTTATAGACAAGAAAACTAAAGTTGAGTAAACAGCTCAAGGGTTGCATTGGAATCTGAACATCATGCAAACAGACTCCAGAAATCTAGCCTTTTTACTCTACCTGCTTCCAATTATCATCCTTGGCCGTGCAGGACAATTTAGCTAAGGACGGCAGAGGGGAGACACTAAAAAGTAACCGGAGAGACCGAAGAAAGAGGAGTAAGAGGGATGAAGCCCCTTGGAAGGTGGCCCAGAAGGGGCTGCACAGCCATGGTGAGAAAGGCACCTTGGGAGCGAAGGGGAGAAACTTAAGGGGAAAGAGGTAAAAATGAGGCAGGAAGGTGAGAAAGTCAGAGACCAAGTGCTTTCATTTCCGAAACTTAGCGCGCTCAACCAGGAACCGACGTGTCACTGAGTTGCTGCAGAGCAGCGACCGCCCCTGGACACCCGAGGGGCCATCGGTATAGGGAGAAGGCGAATGGGAGGCAGGCGGGCCCGAGGCAGAGGAAGCAATGCCTAGTCTCCGAGGTGCTGAAGAAACTTCACAGTGAAGAGTAGAGAGGACCCTGGAGCCGCGTGCCTTGAGCAGTGCCACATAAAATATCTCTTGTAACAAATGGGTCAGTGTAAAGATTTCCTACAATCCATAAACCCCTCAGCAAATTAATTTAAATGCAGGAGGGATCACGGCAGAGCTGATCTATGGCAAGTTCAGCAGCAGCAATGGCGGGGCAGGGGGTGGCAGTGCGCACTTACCCTGCGGATCTGTCACTCTACTCTGTTGGCTTCCCTGTGGGTGGGATGAGCCACCTGACACCTGAAACTTAAGGGCAGAGAGGTGTGTTTCGGCTTCCAGTGTCTGAAGTTCCAGTCCATGGCTGGCTGGCCGCAGAAACATCATGGCAGAAGGGCACAGTGGAGCAGAGCTGCTCACTTCATGGCAGCCCAGAAGCAAAGCAAGGGGACAGCGCAGTCAGAGGGCTCACGGACAAGGCACGTTCCCAAAGTCACGCCCCAAGCCACCCTCGCACACCCAGAAGTGTGTCTCACTCATTCCCCAGGCAGTTCTCAGGCCACTCGCATTGACGGTTCGCTTAACTGTCACAGTTCAGCCCTTGTCACCTGACACTCAAACACATCGCCTTAACCTAAATAAACACAAGGTCATGATTCCACCTTCCATAACTACCCCATGTTCAACTGAAAACACACCTATGCCCTTGCCCAAACTCAACAGTACCAGCACTGCTCAAAAGTACTGAAACCCTGTCTCAAAATAAAAAATAGAAATGGACTGAGGATGTAGCTCAGCATGAAGGCCCCCTGTTCAATTCTCAGTTCCATACACACACAAAGGCCCAAGTCCATGTCTCTCTGAGACACCTATACATTTTTTAAAGGAAGGTACATAGTCCCAATATACACTGCACCACAGGGTAAGTATTCCCATCCTAAAAAGAGAGAAAAAATGAAGTAGAAAATAATTAGATCAAAGCAAGATCCAAACACAGCAGGGTAAACACCATGCTCCATGGCTCCAGTTGGCAGCCGGGGCACACCGTGATGAGATATGAGTTCTGGATGGCACGGGTGGCCCCACCTCTCTTGCCTGCCAGTTGCTAATGACATGGTCGCTCTTGGGCTGGTTCCCCTCCCTGTCTATGGCTTCCCTCAGCCAACTTCCCATGTTCCTGGCATCTCTGACTTCCCTTAGCTTCATTCCCACAGCTTCACACATCCCCCTCTCATGGGCACATTGCTTGGCCTTCTAGGCTTTCCTCTGAAATCCGGGTGGAAGCCTCCATGATCCCACAATTCTTGATTCTGCAGGTCTGAAAAAACAGCATCACATGGAAGAAATGGTTTTCTGTTAGTCCAAGCAATAGCCAGTCCCCTTTGGACTATGGCTACAGTGGCCACTGAGTGCTTACATGGCTGCACATAGTAAAATGAAACCCAACACTACCTAGACAGTTCTTCTTGAGTAGGGGGCCCAAGGGCTCTTCTAAACAAAAACCTCACACTTGTGCACCCTTGAGCCTCCAAGGGGTAGGGTCTTGCTGATTCCCAAAAGCCCTTAAGACATCTTCCTTCTTGTTCCAGTTCATAAACTTGGTTTCCTTTTAATGATGTTACTCTCCTTGGCAACTATACCACCTTCAGCCCCCAACTTTATATATGCTTTTCCTCTGGCCAAAATTTAAGTTTTGCAAATATTTCTACTGTGCTTTTTGTTCCCAAGACTCAGAATAAATCTAGCTAAAAGCAGCCAGCAGTACCTACGCCATGGTTTGAATGCTGGGTTAACTTCAAATTAACACTTCCAGATCAATTAGTTCTCACCTTTAAATTCAGCCTCATGTGAAGTCTTAGGACACTGACAAAATGTAGGTAACTTTTTTGCATGAGTGTAAAACGTATGGCCTCTACTTGAGTCCCTGTTCACATCTGAACCTCATGAGCCTACTTTTACTGTCTACATGATCTTCTCAGTTCTGAACAGAAATACCCACCAGGCTCTGCTTACACCATTCCAAAGCTCCACTAGCCTACATCTTCAAACCTTTCCAAACTCCTCCTTCAAATCAGTTCCGAAGACTTCTAAACTACATGGTCAGATATAGTCACAGCAACAACTCCACTTCTCTGATAGCAACTTTCAGTACTGGCCAGCTCTCCCACTGCTGGGACAAACTCCCTGTCATGCTTTATATCTACATGTCCCCCTAAAGCCTCACACAATCATAGATGGGACTTCTGGAAGGTGACTGGATGGCAGGGTCATAGCTGACTTGTTGTTAGGAGGTGGGGCCTGGGTGTGACCCAGAAGGTTGTACTTCCCTTTCCACCTTCTCCCTTTACTCTCAGCTTCCTGTCTACCATGCCATGGGCAGCTCTGCTCTGCCAAGCCCTTTTGCCAAGCCATCTTTCCTTGGAGCCAGCAGATTATAGACTGAAACATGAGCCAAAATAAACCTCTGGTTATTGGGTATTTTGTCCCAGCAACAAAGGCAATAATCAAGACTACCTGACACTGAAACTTAAAGAAGGAAAGGCTGGTTTTAGGTGTTTCACCCCATAACCAGCTGCTCCAAAACAGAAACATCATGGAGGAAGAGTGTGGTGGAACAAAGCTGCTTGATTCATGTAGCCAGACGCAGAGTAGGGAAAATGCACCAAGATGAGGTGTCACGTGCCAGGCTGAAGGGTCCACCGAGGGAGGAGGGCAGGAGAAAGAAGGAGGATAGAACAAAGAGAACAAAAGAACAAAGAGATGCAAAAGCTGGGGCCAAGTGGGGCTTTCCTCCTGACAGGAGAAAAAGACCTGGCTGGCAACCACAGCGAGTTTATTTTTAGCCTAGAGATAGGGAAGCGCAGGGGGAGGTTAAAAAGGGGTGCCGGTGACTGGAACAGGGACAGCAGTAGGGTCTGCAGAACATCATGCTTGAGGGCTTTATGGCAAATGGGCAGGGGGGAAGTCACGTCCTCTTCTCAGCCAGGCCTTGCTTTGACGTGCCCTCTTCTCACCTGTTCTCCTCTCATGGGGCCTACCTCATCCACGGAAGGAAGCGAACGAGATGCGTGTTCCTCATTCCACACGGGGCCCTGCCTCGTCCTCAGGAGGAGGCGAGTTAGGCCTGGCCATAGTGATCTACAGTGCAGTCTTCCCAGCAATGTGGGCCCTGACCAGAAATAGTATGCAGGGTTCTTCCTGCATGAGCCCCCACACATACCCAGAAGCGCTCTTTACCAACCCCTTGGGCAGCACTCAAGCCAATCAAGTTGGCAAAGCAGCTTAACTGTCACAATGTCGGAAATGAACTGTAAGACATGCAGATGGTGTCCACTTGAAAACTGCTTGA